>NC_051156.1:20891847-21226526 GCF_013339745.2 Dermacentor silvarum | reverse complement strand
AAAGAGTACCAAGCGTTACGATTATCTTACAGTGCCTACACAACTTGGAAACGGCAACCAATAGCAGCTAACGCTTGAGGTTAATGTCGTATATAGGATCACAGAGAACCGTAGTAACACCATTCGTCACGACCAAAGCAACCACAATACTACCCGAGCCCTCCCTCTACGTACTTTTCTACTCAAAGGTTATATATGGCGTTCTTCGCGCTATCCCTCGAATCACCTCAAGTATACTAGAGCATAGAGATATAACAAACTCTAGAGGCAAAACGCACCAAAAGCGCCCATGCAATAAAATCGGTAAACGCAAGGGTGCCGCCATGCTACTACGCTGGGCAGGCCCAAATAGTGCAGACGATCAGATACGATTCACACGAGACACGCAGTCAGCGCAATCCCGAGCCTCTCTCGGTATGGAGACGCCATCAAGTTCAGGCGCCTTCAAACGCACTCTTTCGCGCACTCTAAATTTTGCATACAATTTTTTTAAATAGCCATCGGATGTTTTTCAATAACATACGGAATAAAATTTACACATTTTCCATACGTAAGTGCGAAGGCTTGTTGTTATTGCATCATATATTGGTTATGTTTAGCGTTACAAAAAGAAAGGTAGCAACATGACGGCATCATTAGTTTCCCACTTTCTTCCCCGACCTTTTCCTCTAGAGCCAGTACATTACCTCTATGTACGAGAGATCTCCCTAGTATATGTCTACTCGCCAAGGCACTGACGCCAAATCCGAAGAGGCATGACAGCTAGGTACAGATTTCTACACATGAGAGGCTGCGATGCGATAACGTCATAAGGTTAGACCCACCCAGGGCTTTGACTGCATTGCCTGCACAATAGGGACCCTATTAGAAATTACACTGGGCATCCTAGATTGTCCTCTAGGACTGCCCAGGACTACCCGAGACGCTGCTTACACAAAGCTCATTGGCTAAAAGCATCGTCGCGGTTAGTCCGGGATTGTCAGCGACGCATAATCGAAGATGCATATTAAGAACATTGCGCGGACACCAGGGTTGCGGAATGGGCGCCATCATTCCATTCCATTTCCATTCCCGGGAATTAGAACGAGCCGCAGTTCCATTGCTTTCAATTCCTCGGAATGAAATAAAATGCCCATTCCAACTCTGGGAATCGCCAGGCAATTCAATTCCATTCCTGTAATTCCTCAGCGTAGGAAATACATATTGATAGTTTTATCGAGTAACCGATGAACACACCATAAAGCTGATGTCATGAGACACATTAAGAACTGCAAGAATACGCAAACACGTTACTAAGGTCGAGGGAAAGTAGCTTGGTGACATACCTGGTACACTACAACCACCCTACTAATTCCCCATAGGGACAATTCTCCTGACTATCTATGGGTATTTGCATGGTCAGCATATTTCAACGGCTTGTGATGTTTTAATATGGTTTAAGCTTAAATGTGTTCATGCTAAAATTATGACATAGCGTATTTTTATGCTGAGAAAAGTAGTGCTCATGGAGAAATTATGGCGTCGTCAAGATCAGTCTTTCGATCAACAGGCACACAGCTGCACCCAGAGATAAAGGGAGATGTTATCTTCGGCTGGCTTGCCAGCTCTTTCTCTTGTTGCGTGTACTTGCGTGTACTTTTATCTTGTTGCGTGTACTTTCTCTTGAATCGTTCGTGCTGTCCTTTTAGGTGTCGAATCAAATTATATGAAACTCCAACTACAGCATGTATAGTTTCGGAGCAAAGCTTGCAGCGTGTAGCTTGTTTGTTTTCTTCACGGGTAGTTTTAAAAAAGTCTTTCGAATGTGCCATGTTGGCGGGCTTACTGCGTGCGTGAGCCACTGGGCGCATGAGCCAATGTGGCAGTGCGTTATGGAAGCGTTTTTTATTTGCAATAGAAGGCTGGAAAGGAGGGTGGCGATGGTAGCACAGAAAGCTGAAGCGGATGCTTCGAAGCATTGTCTAGCATTCAAAGTATGAGCGAACTACTAAATTAACCATTTGGCTTCTCTAGCCGCCAACAGGCGCCAGCGCAACGGCGGTGCCACCCAGACCACCCCTCCCCCTGCCCCCACCCTACAACAGAGCTCCCTAGAACCGAGCGAACGTGGGTTTTGTACGACGCGAATTGTCGCGTCGGGGCTCGGGGAGGCGCCACCGTGGCCGCAGTTTCGTGGGCTCTCCTGCTTCGGCTTGTTTGCCGAACCAATGCTTTCAAAACTTTATTCTCTCCATCTCTGTATGGAGGAAGAGGGCGCGCAGTTCATCGTGTACGACTGTCTGCAACGCTGACCTGCAGACCTTTGTCGACAGAGTTTCGGGCAAAGGCGTCTGTTGTCTAGACAGGGGGGACAGTCTTGCAAAAGGGTTGGCGGGGGGCGGGAGGAGAACGAGGTGAGATGGCATGTAAGGTGGTATGCAAAAGCTTGCGAGAGAACACAAGCTTCGCGCCAGCGTCCATACGCAGCACAACTTAGAGAAGCGTTTTTTCGAATATGCGTCCGAGTCGCCGATGGCGACAGAAGCGCAAGACAAAGAAATGAAGGGGAGGGGGAGCCAACAGGCGTCCTGGGCGAAGGCGCCACCGAGGTAATAAAAAATTGCAAGGCGTAAGGAGGCAAGGGGGGGGGGGGGGGGGGGGGGGGGGGGAGTATGCCGCCGCCGCAGCTCCGCACAACGGTTACCAACGGCATAGAGCCGCAGTTACGCGAGGAATCGAGACAAACTTCGCGGTTCGGGGCCACTCAAAGGACAAAATTGTGGTAGGCGCGTTGCTTCTAAATGTACCGTTCTTGTCATCAGCCGTGCCATTCTAAAGATATTGCTTTACAGTTAAGTTCGAGGCTCTGACTTACTAATGTGTGAACGTGGGCTGGTTGGTTCTTCGGCATATTTTGACAAATAGCAGTGCGTAGACGAAAAAGCGCCCTATTTTCGGAAAACACGTAATTCCATTCCCATTCCATTCCGGGCAAGAGGCGCTTAATTCCATTCCATTTCGCGAAAATGTTGAATGATTCCGGAGTCATTCCAATACCGGAGTGGCAACTCCGCAACACTGGAGGACACGCAATGTGCTCTGATACCACATTTGATTTAGACTCCAGGATCGGCCAAGTTTAATCGGCGAGACAGCCAACGATGGTACGTCAAAGCCCGTACAGCAAGCAAGCAGAGCTTCGCTTTAGAAAGTTGTCGGACACTCGCACAAAGAAGACGTGGTAGTCGCAATGAACCGCCACTCACCGGGCGCAGGGAAAGAAGAGCGTGCTTTCGTAGCAGCGGTCGGATACGCGGGGGCCGTTGACGCAGCTGGTGAGGCAGCTCTCAAAGCTGGAAAACCGGTTGGAGCCGCGGTTACACACGTGCACCGTGTCCGCGGCCGCCGGGACGCAGGCTCGCCGGTCGGCGTTGTAGAAGAACTCCGGCCTTGGCCGCACGCAGTGAGTGTACACGTGCCGGCTGCACGACTCGTCAGTGGCGGCCTGTGAAGCAAGACCATTGCGTGTAAGTAATCCATGCCCACCAAGTATCATCGTGTCATACAGCTCTAGACTGTAAGACTGGAAGTCCCCGGCGTGGATGTAGTACAACACACAGTTTAAAATAAATCTTTCTGGAAATAAACTTTACCCTCAGGGATCTGCATGCACTGCGCTCATTATCGCGCGGTAACTCAAGCCGGGAATTAATAAATTAATTTTCCTACTACAAGGCTACGCACCCATAGCGAGCACCGCGTCGTTCTTTTGTGATCAGCTCTTCGTTTTTGCGCTGCTAGGCCTAGAAAGTGTGATCAAGCCGGGAAATCGTTTTGGTTTTCATTTCACATACGGCGATATTGCCCTAGTTCGTGATTTGACAGGATAACTAGTGTTAATTATGCCTTGATGATGGAGGGCACACTAATAGCCAAATTCTGAAGTGCATCATTGGTTGGATTCTACACTCGATGGGGGGCGGGCGATGCTGGTATGCTAAACTGTTGAACCCTCAGTATGCCTATCGCAATAATGTATCACGTCTAACGCAATGTTGAAACATTCATATATCAATTTTTTTTCAAGCTGCAACTCTTTAAGACATTCTATGTGCTTTGAAGACCCGTTCCAGTTAACGTTATGGAAGCCCAATGCACAAGCAATGAGCCCCTTGCAATTTCTTGCTGTTGCAATCTTTTAGTACTTTTTTCACGAGGAAGCGTTCGTGCTTGAGCAATTTCCACACATACACACACACACACAAACACACACACACACCCATACACACACATTCCCTGACGTAAATATTATCATCCCGATGCTAGAACACGATTAGGTGAGGTCACGATAAACAAGTGGAGGTGAAAAAAAAATGTCGCAGTTTCACCCGAAAGGCGAAGCATCAGTTGCGATAGCAAATTAGTAGCGAGATATACGGAGTAGGGATAGTACTTTTATCGGCTGCATAAAGTTGGACACATTCGCTTACTAACTGAATTAACAAGCGTGGTGTCAGGGTGCACAAGCAAACATGAATAGATCACACTTGATGACCGCAGGCCACTACTGTCAAAACGCTGGTGTGAGCAAGCGCAACCACCGCAGCGAGTGAAGGTTCGTGAGGTCTATCGCTTCAACGGAAACTGAGCGGTGAAAGCACAGTGCACACAAAGGTTACAGCCGTGTGGAGTTCGCTTTCAAGATATTGTGCGCGCGACAGCCTGCGCCGATGCAAAGTACAAGTGCGCAGTTGTTGGCAGAGTAGAAGCTGCCCCCCCCCCCCCCCCGCTCCCTGCCGCGCTGAGTTTCCTGCTTTCCTGCTTTCGCGTGGGAGATTGTCTCCAGTTCACCTTGTGCCCAGTTGCAACATAGGCATTCAGTGCCGCAGCAAGGCGTCGCCCCCCCCCCCTGCATCCCATACCGCCCCCCCCCCCGGCTTTAGCGCTACCGAAGAAGTGGCGTGTGCTCTGCCGTGCGTTCGCTCTCCGTGAAAGCGCGCGTCCCCCGCGCGCTTTCACTCGCACGTATATACGGTGCGCGGCGACGATTTTATCGCCGTTCGACTTTATACGGAACCTCACGGTGGTGACGGCGATGGTGACGCTGACGACAGAAATCCGCTTGAAGTGTCATATGATTGCTCACGCAATAAAAACATTCACGCAGGAGCTCCTCTTGGAGTTTTCTAGGTATGCGTAATCATTGTTGCACTTGCTCATCTCCACGCAGCCCAGTGTCATTATCAGTGTTATGAAACTTTATCCGGTCAGTATAAACGACAGCGCTGCGGCGATGCGAACGGGTGCGGCGCAAGGCACGCTGATGATGTTGCGATCAATATAAGCCGTTATCACTCCTTAGCGCGTTGTCCATTCGCGTCGAGTCATTATGAACCGTGACAAAGGCCGCGCGGAGCATATCTGGAAAGCGATCCGCGATACCGACAGAGAGTGTTGACTGCTGATATCTTGGCGCGCGGTGTTCTCGTCACTTAGCAATTAAGAGAGACGCACAGGCCCTTATCTTGAAAGCGATCTGCGAAACCGGCAGTGTGCCGCGTTTGCGCTCCGTGAACCCCATGTTCCTGCCGCTTCATTCGTGCTTAAGTGACAGTCAGCACGAAGATAATGGCTGCTTATGTTGAATGTGATTATCTTACATGACATATACGGTCGGACGGACGGACTGGCGGACGGTTTTCTCGTTGGATAGGCACGCATTTAATATTAAGGTTCAGAAAGAATCACATAAGTAGAGTCAACATGACACTGACAGAAGGGTAAGCCATCGTGAGTAATACGGCTTCATCAGAATTACGTGCACGATTTCAAGCACAGTCTTAAGGCGGGAGCGCCGTCAAGAGTCTACTGGGCTCAATGTGTAGTTGACATCGTTTAGGCGTTGCGATAACTACGTACGGGGACAAACTAGTGGCGTAGGAGTCTTTCGGAGAAGGTTCGTTGACGCATGGGGCTCCATACCTAGACATGATCGCCAGGACTGTACACGGCCTCTCGGTGGCAAAGGTTGTAAGGGGGAGCACCATAGCTTTGCTTACGCTGAATACGCCGTCGCACAAGCTGGCGAGCTTCCTCTGTCCGTTCGGAGAAGGAGTCCGCATCCGGGGAGCAGTTATTCATGTGGCAGCCAATAGCATTGCATCCAGCGTGGCGGTAACTTCGTGTCCGTACAGTGACCGAAAAGGGATGAATCATGTGGCTTCCCGAAACGCAGTATCATAAGTGAATGTTATGTGTGGAAGCACAACATCCCAGTTCTTGGGGTCATCGCGACGTACATAGAGACCATGTCAGTAATTGTCTTGTTCAACCCTTTAACTGGTAGTTCAACAATATATATTGTTGACCTAACAAAAGCATCTGGAAAAACTAGAAATATCCAAACATTGGTATGCGCCTTTCAATATATATTCATTAATGTACCTCGTCAACAGTAGTATTCACTAAAATTTCGAGCATGAGCAGCAGCAGATGTATTGGTCCCAAATCCTGAATGCTTCGTCGTTATCTTCTTAGTGCACGTTGGGGCTACATTCTCGCCAATGCGTAATATTTTTCCTTTTTTTAAGCAAGCTCTTATTTCTTAACTTCATAAACGTGCATCTCAAGAACACATATTGAACTTGCCAAAGCAAGTGCCAGATACAAGTTTTAGACCGTACATTTACCTCTCACCATCTGGTCAAGAATAATCTTTACCTACTTTATCTTGCTTATTTTTAAGCGAAAGCGTCTTATATTTCAATTGGTACGTATTTGAGCAAATTGAAGAACTAAAGCAATAAAACTACTCTAGGTCAAGTCTTTCTTATCTTGCCCGTTGAAGGGTTAAGCACTTGGCTAAGCTTATTTTTCTTGGGGGAAGGGGGGGGGGATGCTGCGCAGTAGCTTCTCGGTGTGCAGTGCCACTTAGTCTCATGATTTCATGCACTATCTGTGCTGTAAAGGCTGCGTCGAGATCCTTGATGACTATGGCTGGCGCATCAGTGGCGGAGAACGATGTGGTGCCTCGCTGAACTATCCTTCGTGTCGCATTACCGGGTGAGATTGTCGGCGGCTACAATCTGACCCGCGCTGGAAGGAAAGAACGAGCCGAGGAAGCCCTCGTGTCCCGGAGCTAGAGGCCAAACGAGAACGTCCCTATGTTTGTCGATCAAATGCTTTGGCTTACACATCTCTCCATATCCGCGGAGAAGTTGCGGCTCTTGATGCAAGGAGTCCTTCGTGAGGAAACAACAATCAACGTGATTCACATCGTCTTCTCTAACCAACCAGTCCGAAAATGAGCGTCTGCTATAATGATAGTGATTATGGAATTACACATGTCCTACGTAATTCCGAAAAGAAATGCTGCAGCGAAGAAAAAATAACCATATATCGAATAGTCGCTATATATGCATAAATACAAATAGTTTCTGAATGCTTTTCGCATATTTGAAATCGCCAGCGATGCGCGATCAAGCATAAAATTTCAGCAAATATAAGCAATAAATTTATCCCTGCGGCAATAGTAGACATAAAACACCTGAAGTTTCCTAGTAACGCACACTACGCATCTCAGGACGCCAGACCTTTCCGGCTAAACCACTAGCATTCGCATTCATCAATGAGTCCAGACTATACGAATAAACTCCGTAGTTGATCGTAATGCTCCATTTATAATTTCAATTAACAACGCTTCATATTGTGCAATGTGATGACAAAAACTTGCTAACGTTGTGAAAATACTAGGACGTGAAGATGGTTTTCAATTATTGATAAGAACGGGCCTTTCATTATTCGAACCCTATTCGAAAAGCATTCGATATTCGATTCGATTCGTATCGGTCACAAAAAAGTACTATTCCCAGTACCCTAATTGTGAAAACGGCTGTTCATTATTCGAAAACTATTCGAAAGGTATCCGTTATTTCATGGGTGAGTCTATTCTCCCGGCAGTATTTCTCCCGACGTTCACCTCCTATTGGCGCTCGGAAGTCACATGACAAACTGCCGGGGGAAAAACGGCCTGCAGGTTCGCCCTAACCTAACATCACACAACCTAATTTCACCTAATCTAACCTAACATAACACAACAACCTAACATAACACACCGTAACCTTCCAAGAGCCAATAAGAGGTGAGTGCCGGCAGAAATTCTTTGCAGAAGTTCTCCCGGCTGCCGGGAGAATAGCCACTGCCTTATTTCATTCCATTCGCTTCTGACACTATTCGATTCGTATTTGATTAGGTCTCAGAAATCACTATTCGTACACCCATAACAAGAATTATCGTACAGAGAGAACCAACTTACGCGTCTCGGATGTGCGTCGTCTTCGCCCCGAGTGGTGGTCATCGCGGTGGTAGGTGTCTTCGTCTCGGGGCTCGTCTTCGCACTCGTCAGCGGTGGTCGAGCTGAGCCTCCGTTCGCCGCTCTGCCAGCGACTCGGACCCGCGCGCGTCTGCGTAGCGTCGTTTTCCCGTTGCCGCGTTCGTCGATGTCCGGATGCCCGATCCTCCGCGGAATAAGGCGCTCGCCGACTGCGTTCGGTGCCACTTCCAGCCGCCGCTCCCTGGCATCCTCCTCGATGTCCGGGCTGATGTCGAGTGGCGACAGCGAGCTGTGGACGACGAGAAGACCGATGCACACGAGGAGCCCCGCGAATGCGACGCCGAGGACGAAGCTCGGGCATCCCGCACTTCTGGGCTCCGAGGACTCCGTCGCAGCTTCGGGCTCCAGCGACTGCTCGTAAACGGGCTCGGCGCTGCCTTCGTAGTAGTAACCGGGATAGCTGCGATGCGGTGCAACAGCTGCTTCCGGCCAGGGGCCCTCAGCCAGGAAGCGCGAGTCGTGTGGCCGTCCGGCCCACGTCAGTGGAGGCCTCCATCCGCTGTGGAGAGGCTGGGTCGGCGGAGAGACGGCGGCATAACGCTCTGCTTTGCGGAGCCACTCGGCGTCCTCACGAAAGGGCTGCATTCTTGTCAAATAAAAATGAGATCTAGCCAGGGGCGGTTCTGAGCAGCGCGAGGCATGGGGGCGCGCGATGATGGCACTTCTTCGTTCTCGCTGCTCTACGCCGCGCGGCTCAAGTAGAAAAGATGCTTGATGACGACGTCATTCAGTCGTCGATGAGTCAAGGTCGCCGCCATTCCAGTCCAGTTAGCAAAAAAAAGTAAACAAAAAGGTGGCAGCATTTGTTTCTGCGTTGACTACCGCAAACTCATCCAGATAAGCAAGAATGATGTTTACCCGCTACCTAGTATACGACGATTCTTTCGATAGACTGTTTCACGCACGTGACTTCTTGTCGATGTAATTGAGGAGCGGATATTGGAAGAACAGAAGTCAACGAGAGAGACCGAGAGTAAAGTGGGTTCGTGACTCCCGAGCGCCTTTATTAATTTGAAGTTCTTCCCTTCGGTGTGTGCGACGCACCAGCTACATTTCAGCGCCTAATACACACAGTTCTTCCTATAGGCCTGAAGTGCAAATGTGCTTAGGGTACATGGACGATATCATTGTATATTCTACAACATTTGAGGAATGTTGCCAGAAACAGTTGAGGAATGTAAGCCACGAAAATGCGATTTCGGTATCGAAGAACTTTTCTATCTAGGCCACGTAGTCAGCAAGGAAGGTGTGCGTCCTGACCCTGTCGAACTAGCCGCTGTCTCAAATTTTTTCCAATGCTGGAGGGAACTTTAGAATTGTCTTTAGCCGAGGAGTTCGTAAACTAGCTTTTAACCAAGCAAATACTTTCGTTTTCTAGAATCTTTTTGTGTAAATTTTATTTTGAGAGATTTTACTTTTTTTTGCCATGTGGAGTACTTTAGAGTTATTTCCACCCTTGGGGTTCTTGAAGTAGCCCCGCACCCTTAGTGGGTACGTGCCATTATTGATGACTGTCATCACTATCATCATAATAAGACGTGTCGTCGCTGGCAGCGCTAAACAGCCATTTTTGTATTCTTAACCAGCGCCTGATCTCAGTCCATCCCCCGGACAAGGTGGCGACAGCACGCCGAGCTACAGCCCCTGAACGACCAAGTAACCGCATTTCCTTCCTGAGAGATCAAGCTTCCTCGCGACATCAGCACCGAGACTGAATGCGGCTTCTCCGGACAATGCAGCTATAGCCTCTTTCTCCGGCAGGCGACCTTTCTGCCAATCCTCACGGCTTGTATTCCTACCGAGCACTGGAGACTGTCTTGCTGGTTTCCACGGAGGTGTACAACGACCACCGGACAAACCAGGAACCAGTTTGGACGGCGGCCCATGGCCACGGGTTTGTTCTACCCTTAGCCTCCATAAAAAAGTGAAAGAAAAAGACTGAGGAAAAGGAAGCGGCCTCGCCCAAGAACAAACCGTCCAAGAAACAGCAGGCTTCTGCCGACGATAGATCTGCACATTCGCAAGAGGCGCCCGCTGCCATGCTCACGCAAAGAAGGGCCACTAAGAACCAGCGTTCCCTTAAATCGAACGCCAAGACAGCGCATGCAAAACCGACTGTCGTATTCGCCACGATGGCTCCTGCAAAGAATATGAAAGCGTCAGGCCCACCTCCCACCAAACTCAACGTGAATGTCCAGTCTACCATGCAAAGAAGTAATGACAATCACTTAATGAACAATGAACTACGTAATGACAATGAACTGGAAGAAGCCATCGAAAGCTCCTCCTTCGAGTACGGGCCATCTTCTCTGCTGCCACTGCTCTGAAGCATCGACACCTCTCGTTGAGTTTCCTTTGGCAGCACCAGTCGTCATGCCCGAGCAGTGAAGGAGCCCTGGAAGATCCAGGCAACCAGTCCGCCGCGGTCGGGGCGGGAGCAAGCGCAAAGGTGCCGCTTTGGAAAGTAAACCCCCTCTTCGGTTAACTTCCGAAAAAGGAACGCAGGCCGAATGAAGCACGTCGCCGCTCGAAGAGCAGATCCTCTGCAGCGAGTACGACCACCAAGTCTGTCGGAAAAGGGAGCCACTACGTCCGTAGCCCTTCTTCATCAAGCTGCAGAGGAAGACGTTTATCAAGGAGAGGAAGTCTGTGAACAGCTCCGCGTGAAGATCTCAACAAGCCATGAATGCGAGGGCAGGCTTATTTTCCATAGGAGAACTGATTATTCATTACGATTTCTTTTACCGTAATAGTACACAATAAAGTTATTTTCGTTCAATCGACACCAATGTTGCACATATGTTGCGTTTGACAATCGTTATCATGATTTAAATATCCTCTGTGGTTTCTAAAGCGCGATGGTCCTTCAGGTAAGTGAAATGTATAAATATTAGGCGTTGTCTTTGTATAACTTCCCAGATGAAAGTAGCGTTAAACACGGTATCTCCACGCAACAATGGAATGTTATTCCCACCACCGCCGAGCACCCACTGGTTCAAATGGGTACAAGCGTGCCCCGGCCTGGCGTTCGGCTTTCTTCGGGGGTGATACGCTTGGGAAAGGAGCCTGCGCCCAGAATTCCCCTTGAAACCCTCGTGAGCACGGAAAAAAATGATGTCTGGGCCGCTCCCATGGCGGTCATTTCCCATGTGGCGCCCCAAGCACCTATTGAGGTGAGGCGCCTTCGGGTTGAGGTAAAACACCCCTCAACCATGTGAACTAGAAAAAACGATTAGATAAACATCAAAAAGAAGCCATCAAATGGGTATTGCTTCATACTTTCTCAGCAGAAATGAGTGCTTGAGCTCTTGAAAGCCAGTATTTTTTAGAAATAATTGATTTTAAACCTAATTTTTCTTGATATGTGCTGGGGTGTTCCTTATCTTCCTCATTTTATTACATTAATTTGATAGTGATTCTTGATGGCTACACATACACAAAAAAGGGCAGTGAGAGTTTTGATTGAGGTGGAATGCAAGAACGGTCGTGTAACGAACTGTTTGCGCCCAAAAGAGCACCCCACGTGACCGAAGGTAATCCAGATAACTCCCTCCCCCTCCCCCCTCCTCTCTCGACTGTAGACTCGTCTCCATATTGTCTCCTTTGGGACGCAAAAGTCCCTCAGTTTAATTATACGGATAAGCTGGAACACTCCCGTTCGAGCACGGCCGTCGCCACGGATTAAGATAAACAGGAGCATCGACTCTCTTGATAAAGCGTTCCAACCACTGATCTGCACGTTTGTGCTGGATGCCGCTTCACCGCTCGCCGAACAGGGTGCAGATGATGGCAGCGGAACTGCGTTGTCGTGTGGCGGCTTGTTCCGGAAGCACGGCGTATGCTGCAATTAGGAGTAAGCGCGATCAGATAATATTGCGGCCGTAACAATCTTTCTTCTTGATTTTCCGTCTTTAGGTGGTGCTGTCTCTACATGTCCGGTAAGAGCATTTACGATAATCGGAACCCGTATACGACAGTTTTGTTTTTCTTACGTAAATAATTTTCTTAATCACCAGCATTTCCAGCGCACGCCACTCACTCTAGCCACGCTGTTGACGTTGCGATGGAATATCCTTCCCAATAGACATCTCCGTGATAAAGTGGAGGATTGTGCTAGATGGTGATTCAATATCGACATGACTGCTCAGCGCAAAAGACAAGAACAGAAGAAAGGGCACAACACAGGCACCGGACATCTCGTAGGACATCTCCGGCCGGCTTCGGTATTTTCCGGCACACGCGCAGTTATTTTAGGGGGAGAAAACAAGAATTGCTGAACTGCCGTTCACAAGAAATGCCTCTGCAGTGTCGCGAAGCGCCAACTTCCTGGACAAGGCTAGCTTCACTCGAGGGTGCTTGATGCGCTATCCAGCCTGCTATAGTGTCCAACTATAGTGTCCAGCCAACTTGTATCCCGGCGAGCGTGTTGCTTTGCAGCGCAAATCATAGATGGCGCGGAAACTTGTCACTAGTATACCCCGGAGTTGCGTCGCCTGTAGAAGCCATCGCGCGGGGTGGCGTGTAGCACGGCATAGTGGGCTTTGTCATCTTTTGGCTTTTTGCTGTTGACTAATTTGTTTCTTGTAGAGATATGCGCAAATTTCCGCTGTTGCCCGCATGGCAATGTGCGTGCGCGCGCGCGCTTTAGCGAGTACCGCTTGTCCCCTGCCGAAGTTCGCTGGATGTATATTTACTGCTATGAGTGCCAGTGTCATAGTAAGGGCTATTAAGGAATGCGATTTTGTACGTTTGCATGTCTTTGCAAATCTTTACGAAGGCATGAAAAAAAAGGCACTGTAGATTCCGCAAGCGGCCTCTGCAGTGCCCACTTTCACCTTATTTCTCTTTATATATGTATATTCTTCTATTGTATGAAGCTATTTCGCTAGAGAGATTCAACGTAACACAACAACATTTTTATTTTGCACGCTGCCGGTAAAGCTGCACTGTTTTGTACTTATCGTTCGAGCACATGTTTGAGCACACTCGACTGGAAAAAAAGATAGTATTTTTATTCCTTGGGCAATGAACGTTTCCGAAACACGTACAATTTCGTAATGCTCCCGCTGGTCTCAAAGATAATGTCGGCTTCCTCTTTCTTTTTTTTTTCTTTTGTTTGTCATGAACAAAAAATGCACAGTATTATATCCGCTCAAAAAGTTGGGGAACTGGTACTACTGCACCGTAATTCCACATTTAATACGGTGAAGCAAAGCGCTAGCAGTAGTTTAAGTGTCTGGGCCTTATCGCAGACAGCCAGTGTAGCCTACCCAGAATTTCCGCCATCTTTGTTGTCCTACCCGGTCACGCGTACTCTGCACAGGCAACGTACCTACACGCATATCCTCATCCTAACCCTGGATACGCACCGTTAAGTTACCTGCCGTAACACGCCGTTACCTAGACAATGGCGTCGTTGACCTAAAGAACCTTTGCAATGTGGAGTAGACTTTAAGTGCAGTATACCAAAATGTGCACACGGTAACGGAAACAAATGGCGAAATTGAACATTTTGTATATTAACGCCGGAATAACCACGATATTCTACGGACGACGATAAAAAATTACAGCAGTTTAGCAAGTTTGAAGTTGGCCTATAGTTCCCAAGCTTCTCTTCAGGTAAACTGGAGAATTATGGGTATCGGGTATAAATTCGATTATAAATCCGATTTTTAAGCATTTTGTCGCTACAATTACGGTTCCCAGCCTGAATTAAGCCACTGTTGCAAACGTGAAAATAGGAACTCAACAACTGTTTCTGGCTGTTGGTTACGGCTCGTCTTTGTTTGAATTTCTGTAGATTGTACCAGCCCCGCAAGATTAATCGCGCTGTATCAAGGAAAAAACTACAAGAAATTGTTCAATGAAATTGGCTCTCCTATACTGTTTAATTGCAAACATCTTAGCGTATGTCGGTATACCAAACCTATCGCTATCTGAGGCTAACCTATTCTAAAGTAATAATAAAGGCGCAGTCCAATTCTAGGTGATTTTCTTGTTTTTCGTTACACAAGTATTTTGAACGGAAACTTGCGTCACAATGCGGTGCAGTTTGGGCGTGCTATTCAACTTCAGGTGTCGTATCCTGAATTGCCGTAGTTGGTAGGGATGTACCAGCAAAAGCTAAGCCAGGAAAATGCACGCAAATAAGGAGCCATCCTTGAAATATTCATGAAGCCCAGGATACGAGCTGTCATAATGCGTCAGCAAGCACCACGAACACTAAGCTCGGCTTCACATACTTCTAATGGCATGATCGGTAAAAGACCTTTGGGCAATGCTTTTGCCTAGAACATAGCGATTGCCTTTGATTTTAAGACATCAGTTGACGGTATAGATTCACAAGACGAAGACGAATTTTTATGAAGAAATTACTGCAGAACCCATATCATGATATATGTTGTCGTTAACGCGCCGTAGCGAAATACCCTTTTTCCATCACCGGCAGGCGTAACCTCCTTGGCCCTGTATGGCACGCGTATGCAGCCGCGTTCCTCTCTCATGCTTTCCACTGAATACGTGGCGCTATCTAGCGGCGCTGCCTCCAAATCCATGCGTGGCACCTATGTGAATGTTTATTTAGTCAAGATTATCTAAGTATTTATGTCGCGGGTTCGAAACCGCACAGCACTGAAATAGTTGCGAATTATTATGAGTATTATTATTTGTGATCGAGGAGCGGCACATACCGAGGGCCACATAACGAGCCACCCAGGTTGGCTCCAAAGAGAAACAAACATTAATGATGAATGAAATCGCGCCGAGACGCTCCCGCCAGAAGGCCTCGGTCGTAGGTGAAGCACCCAGTCCATGACAATGAGCCGTGGCCGCCCGGCTAGCTCTCTTGAACAGATTGAGCTACAGTTCTGGGAGTTGAGGTTGGACACCAAAGTTTCTCGATGTTGTGCGTTCGGGTGTGGGTTGAGCGGTATCAAGTTTGGGAGCTGGCAGGCCCATGCGCCGTGGTTAAGTGCGGCTGGTGTGTTGCAATCGCGACATGTGTCTGCGTGTTGTGTGGGATATACGTCGCGCGAAATAGCGTGCAATGTGGGTATGCGTTTGCAATTGTCTCTAGCACACCGCCTCGTCGTGCGTGGGTGATGCTTGAGACGGGGGGCAATTTGCGTCTTCGGAGTCTGAACTGTTGGAGGATGCCATAAGACTGTTTGGGGATGGGTTCTAGCGTCTCGCCTTCTCGGTCGTCTTTATGAGAGGCTCATTCGACGTGCGCTCGAGTCGAGTCATGGTCTTCAGATTTCGTGACAGGGATTCCAGATTATCGTGTCTCTTTTCGGCAAGGTCGGCTTTCGTCGGATATGAAGCGCTACCTGTGAGATTCTTCTGCTAGCATAATTCCACAAAAAGCTTGTGATTCGGTTAGCCCAATAACCTGATCTCCGCTACAGTTTGTGCCGATGGTCAACGCCATGACCACTTCATCAGCGCTAGTAGTGTCTATGTGCGACACTGTCGCCGTGACGATCTCCCGCCGGTTCTGGTTCATGTCGCTAACGGCGTCAGTGTGCCCGTTTCTTTACCTGGTTTGTGAACCTCGTGTCAGAGGAACGGGCGTGCTTATTCAAGCAAAGCTTGTATTGCCTCACAAGTGTAGGCGGTGGTGGTGTCACGCTAAACCCCTATCGAAAACCTGTCAAAAACTCGCGTCTCGTTCACTTGGTATATACTAAAATTGGCATAGAAGGGCACGAATGTATGACTAACATAACTTACAGGTCATGACATCAGTAACATCTACATGATCGTCAGTTACGTCACGATTAACGATAATAAAATCACGTGTGGCGCATACGCACATTGGATATGCGAGTATGAGCCAGGGACAAGAAAGAAAGAAAGGGAGAAGGAAAGAAAGAAATCACGTGTGGCTCATACCGGGGCCGCACATCTCAGCTCCGCTGGTTTGCCGTCTCTACCGGGTGCATGGGCTGCGCCGGTGCCGCATCACGCGACGCACGCAACCAATAGGGATGGTTTGGTGTGTCGCTCGTCGTCGACGTTCCGATGGCTTCGGCGCAGATCAGCGTACTCTGAGTTGCGGGAGCGTGATGTTGAGGCCAAACGTCTGCGAAGAACCGCCGAGCCTGAGTTTAGGGCAAACGAAGCCGAACGCCGGCGACAGCGTCGTCTTGCCACAAGATTCGCTTACCCCCATTTCTCGACAGGGGAAGGACTGGTGTTGTCTTTTTTTTTTTTTTTTTTTTTGCAGGGCGTTCACTCGTGCTTGTGAACCGTCCTTATGGTGAATGGGATGCATGTTGGCATGGGTGCCACGTGGAAACATTCACGCGTATCCGACGGGACACTATCTTTTTGTGCTTCCGCGTTTTCTGGAGTGGAGCAGCCAAGCCGTCGCAGGGTGTAGATGCTCATTTCCGTGAGAGTGAGTGCTTGCTTTTGGCTCGCCAGGTAGGCTTCTATTAGCTTTTCTGTGGTTTCGTGGAAGTCAAGCTCTTCTAAACTTTTAATAGAGGTCCCTGGCGGGAGCGCCATCCCTTCTTTGTATGCTTTTCGGATAAGGACATTAGGCTCTGCATGTCTTGCTGCGCGTGAGGGTTCATTGAAAAGCATCACATACCCTGTGGCCTATATCACGCGATCCAAGTTGATTGGAGGATTGGTTTTTAACCCCCTTTCCGCAACACAGCTGCTCGATGCTGTACCCATTAGAAAATGGAATACCTAGGGACCTAGCTTGGCGAGAAAACGGTTAGAGACCCAGCCAGACAGCAAATAGTCGCCATAAATTGCATGAAGTTCCCAAACAATGCTAATCGCACTAATATCTCCTATTTCGTCGTTTGATCAAGCAACTGCATTTATTCTTTGTGTATCTCAACGTCTCTGTCGTCACTGCACATCCGTAGCTCTTGAAGGAAAGATGCACATATGTACCAAAAGCATCTTTGCCTTTTCTTCGTTATCTAAGTACGTTTATGCGTGAGTATGTGAATGCGTATACGCGTGAGAGTGTTGACATACCGGCAAATCTGTGCCTGCGTGGGCTCTTGCGTGCTACCGCTGCATTCAGTTGGCGCGGCATCTGGTCGATCACCCCATTTCTTTCTTCTTTATTTCTCGTGGCTGTGCGTGTTGCGCTTTGTTCTGCTTTTGTGTCTTCTTTTTTTTTCTTTTAGCGAACTGCAGCCGAGTAACACAACGAGTAACTAAAATGATTAAGAAATCTTCAGGGTTGTTGCGGTTAGCCGGATCGCAACATCAGACCGCCTTTCTTTCATTTTTCCCATCGCCAGTGATCGTATACCAGTACTTCTTCGTCCCTCAATCTCCTAACCGTTGTGGCCACAACAAGAGGAGAGAAGACAAGGCGTCGAACAACGCAGAAGGGTCTGGCCTTAGTGGAGAAACAAGGCTAGCGTTCGCCCACAAGCGCTGCTCGTTTCGTCGTCCAGATTAAGGTTGCCCGCCTGGCGAGAAATTCGTTGCCCAGTGGCTTCCTTTTACGGCCCGCTTTGCCGCGCTACAATCGCCAACTGCGCTTTGTAAGAAAGGCGCTGGACCATTCAATGTGCCCTTTCTCCGTCTTGTTTCTTCTGTAGTGGCGCTCTTTAAGCTTAACTTTGTCCCGACCCGGCGCCCCTTTTATTATTTGAAGCGTAGCCAATAGCCCGTAGCCAACGCACATCAGAGAAGCTGAAATTACATGACCTAAAGCTCGAAACTTGAACGGCCTTATTTCTTTACAAAGACGAACAGCAGGAGATGGAATCTTATCTTTTTAATGTTTAGAAAGTTTTTACTTTTGGCTCTCATAGGTATTTGTAGAGAAGGAAGAAACAACTTTATTGTGTTAATTTGGCTTAGTGAGGGATGGCTACCAGGTGATGCGTTACAACCACCTCCTCGGCTATTTTAATGGGCCGAAGTTGAACCTCAGGTTTCGGGTTCATCAGTATCGCTGCCCACGCTTCAGGCGAGGGAGCGACCAGGAGATGTGGAGGAGGGTGATCTTCCTTGCAGTCCCAAAGAAGATGATTTTGAAAATTTTTTTTTAGAGAATACGCTTTTTTTTTTCAATATACTTAAGTTATTATGCTGCAGTCACTGTTGAGAAGAAATTTTGCTGTAGCCTTTTCTGGTGAAGTCAATGTGATGTTCTTAAGGTTAACCTAATTAACCTGGTTAGGTTAGATCAGACACTGGAGTGATGATGCAGGACCTGTTTGGACCTCCAGGCGCAACAACCTGGGTGAGGCTATTGAGTCTAACTAGAATGCCTGCTTCAACCTATGTATTCGGACAGTACGCCCTTGCAAGTTATTTATATAAACCATCTGGACAGGATTCTCCTAACAGCTGGCTCATGCCATTGAAATAACTATTTATTACGCTATTTATATTTAGTCCAAAAATCTCTTCATTGCTCCGGCTGCGCCATGCACCCTTTTGACGACAAGGCAAACTGTGAAGCTTGTATACACCCACAGAACTTCGAAATCGTTCAATTGCTAACACCGATAAAGCCCGTAGTTATTGGTTCCCGAATTCACTTTACTTTTTACGGTAGTGCTTTCGAGCATCTATTGCCATCTTAAGGGACCCCCTCACAAGTTTTGTCACGGCAAACAGACCAGCGCCGCGCGTATATCATGCGGTTATACGATCGTGTCTACAGAGTATTACACTGTAGAAAACTGGACATACAAAAATTTTAAAAAAGCCCGCTTTGAGCGGCCACCACAGCGACGAGTGGGATGACGTCACGTGTAGTGGCACTTCCACGTCAGACGAATGGCCTGTAGCACCCAAATAGTCAGAAGCAGCGAGAAGAACTCGGAGATGTCTGCAACACGCAAAGCGCAGACTGTCTCTGTAAGTCCACTGCGCTACAAGAAAAAAAAACAATATGAGTGAAGGGTGGCAGAGCCCCTGCGTTCGCGGATCGTGACGAAATAAGAGGTGAGTGTCGGGGTAGGAGCAAAATGTCTTGCTGAAACCAAGAGTGTGAAGCACACAGACACAGAGCCAAACCCCACCTAGCCTTTATCTTGTAGTGTTCAGCTCTGTATCTAGGTGAGTTTTAATTCTGCCCAGCATTGTAGACATTCTACGCTGACAGCTAAAAATTACGCTTCAAGCCCAAGCAATATAACGCGTTAACCGTCTTGAAGACGTTTCAGCAAGATGATGCCACCTTGCCTTCGAGAGTAAGAAGCTACTAAATCACACGTTATTACTCTTTTCTAACACTTTGCGTCTGCGAGGCTATGAAGAACAGTAGCTTAGAATAAGCGCATAAGAACGCGTGACTACGTCTTCGTGTGAGCAGCCGAACTTCACGTCGAATTTTCAAGCTTTCTGCTCAACCGCTATCTTGTTTGGACAGCAAAGTAGCAGCCTGCATAGTTGTTTGCTTTAACGCCGTCTTCGCGAAGCTGTAACTTATGCCGGCTTCGTTAGCATTAGAACAAGAGTTAAGATGGCCGCTGTCCGCTTAGCTTACTTGGAACACATACTCTGTGTCCATGTGTTTCATGCTCTTAGTTTTACGGCAGCCTAATTGTCACGTTCTTAGGGAGCACGACAGGCATGCATGAAGGAGAACCGAGCCAGCTCCGGTACATACGACCTCAACTTAGGCACCGACTTCTCCATTATTTCACGGACGCCATGCCCTGCTACAGAAGCCCTGAATAAACTGGATACGGTCTAACGAACCTTGCTATCTTCGTAATTTCATCAGTGTCATACAAGCCCATTCATCACTCTTGTGACAAAGATGTCGCCCGCGACTGCTGGTCGAGGCAATGGGACAGAGCCGCTGTTCGGAGAAAGGCGCTCGCCTCATCGCATAAAGACATTCCAACATTTCATATGTTTTTATATCGCCTACTACTAACCTTTTTAAAACATCTTGTAGTACTACGGTCTGTGGAGGGCGTTTCAGAAATTTTAGCGTATATATAATCATCCTTCTTGGCGGAACCTGGCCGGGACACCCTTTTAGCTCTTTCTGTAAAGTTAGCACCTTCACCCACACTCTATGCATGCAGTGGTGCACGCTTTACAGGCAGCAGTTAGTATTCTTTGTAAGGACCCTTGTAAGTTTCAAATATGAATCGAAAAATATACACTAACGATTCATATTCGTATTCGAAAAGGAACTGTTCGGTATGGTTGAATGTATGAAACTAAATAAGTATTTGCAACAACTAAGTTTTAAAGTACGATTACTGTTATCCGCCTGCTAAACAACGCATCGCACTGTTTTCCCTCTCCTGAACAATGAGTGAGTGAGTGACATAACTTTATTTGAAATCCGGCGATTGGGAGGCCCGGGCCTGGGGCCGCCTAGATGGCCACTGGGAGCTGTTGCTCCCGCACGGCATCCATGGCTCGCTGGACGGCCCAAAGTTGGTCTAGGAGTTCTGAGCTGAGTAGCGTGGCCGACCACCGCGCCCGTAGATTTTCCGGGGAGACTGCCATTTTTTCTTGATATACTTTACATCCCCACAACATGTGTTGAAGGGTGGCTCTAGCAGACTTGCATAGCTTGCATATATAGCTGGCGTATAACTCGAGGTAGAAAGTCTAACTGCACGGGATTCACATAGGTTTCTGTTTGTAATCGCCTCCAAGCAACGGTCTCAACTCTGTTCAGTTTAGTGTGAGGCGGTGGTAATATTCGCCTCTGATTTTGATAAAATTTTGTAATATCGCTAAATCTTGTTAATCTGTCTTTTCCTCTCCAGATCACCTCCTCCGCGTTCCCCTGACCGATAGAAGTCACTCCTTGCTCAGCTCGGCGAGTAAGACCTCGAGCTTCGCGGTGTGCTACCTCGTCGGGGCTGATCGCGTGAATGCCCGGAGTCGTATGTGCTGGCAACCAGAGCAATTTCCTGCCGTTCTTCTCTGCGTTAGAGAATTTTGCTTTGTTGACTATGATGATGCGCCACGCCTCAGGAGAGATCCTACCCTTAGCATAGTTTCTAATGGCTGCCTGAGAATCGCTAATTATGTATTGAGCGTTTGTGGAGACCAATGCTAGTGCAATGGCTACCTCTTCTGCTGTCTCGGAATGTTTGGTATTAACTGACACGCTTGTAAGGGGCTTTTGGGTGTGATCTACGACTACTGCCACGTAGCTATTTCTGTGTGGGTATTCAGCCGCGTCTACGAAGGCTGCTCTGTCGTCTGAGCCATAGCTTCGGATCATTTTCTCTGCTCTACTCGTGCGTCTGCCCTTGTTGTAAACGGGATGCATGTTCTTGGGTATATTTGTTACTAGGAGTTTGTCGCGAATTTCTCTCGTTATCGTCCTCTTTTCCCCGTATTGATTGTGGTAATTCATTCCTAGCTTGCGTAGTATATGCCGTCCTGTTTTGGTTTTGGTTATTCGTTCCACCTGGGATGTTTGTTGCGCTTCTATGAGTTCGTCCAGTGTGTTATGGAGTCCTAACTTTAGGAAGAGATCTGTGCTCGTACTGATTGGAATCCCTAGTGCTGGTTTGTATGCCTTTTTTATGAGGTTGTTAATTTTGGTCTTTTCAGCTGCAAACCAATTGTGGAAGGCTGCTATGCATGTGATCTGACTGATTATGAATTATTGTATGAGCCGTATGATACCTTCTTCCTTCATACCCTGGTGCTTGTTAGTAATTCGTTTGATTAATCGCATGTGTTCGTTACCTTTGTGTCTAACTTCCTTATGGTTTCCCCGTTTGTACCTTTGTTCTCCATTATTAGACCCAGTACCTTGAGCTGATTGACTATTGGGATATTCCGCCCGTTCTTGGTGTGTAACTTGATTTCCTCATGAGCCTCGTTTCCGTCGTATCCTTTGGGAGGCCTGCCCCTAAGTGTGGGGCGGTATAAGAGAAGTTTGGACTTCTCTGCAGAGCATGTGAGGCCTGTTCCTACGAGGTGTTCCTCTACTGTGTTTATTGCTGTCTGGAGACGTTGTTCTATTGATCCGTCGCTACCATCACAGACCCAGATAGTAATATCTTCCGCGTATATTGTGTGATTGAGGCACTCTGTGATTTATTTTTTCGGGGAGTCCCATCAAGACGAGATTGAACAGCATCGGGGAGATGACAGAGCCTTGCGGCGTGCCGGCCCCCCCGATGTCGATCTCGTGTGACGTGAGTCCTCCGACAGAGAAGACTGCTTTCCTATCTGATAGGAAGCTCTTGATATAGTTATACGTCCGTTGCCCTAGTCCTAATCGCTCGATGTTTTCCAATATTGTTGCGTGGTTTGCATTATCAAAAGCCTTTTTAAGATCAAGGCCCAAGATGGCCCTTGTAGAGCACGTTTTATAGTCGATTATCTGATGCTTAAGTTGAAGCATTGCATCTTGTGTCGAAAGGTTTTTGCGAAATCTTATCACTGTATCTGGGTATATGTTATTAACCTCTAAGAAGTTAGCTACTCTCTTTAAAATTACATGTTCCGTTAATTTTCCGACGCAGGATGTTAGGGAGATCGGTCTGAGGTTGTCGATCTCAAGCTTTTTACCAGGTTTTGGAATAAGCGTTATCGTCGCTTTCTTCCATGGAGCTGGTACTTCTCCCTTTATCCAGCACTCGTTTATATATTCCGTTAGGTCGGTGATCGATCCTTCATCGAGGTTCCTGAGAGTCTTGTTTGTTATACCATCTGGGCCTGGGGCTGATTTGGTGTTCAACTTTTGTAGCGCCGCGCGGATTTCTGCCTCCGTGAATTCCTCGTCTAATTTTGCGTTTATATTCCCGTTGTAGCTAGGATGGTTGCAAGGGGGTGCCTGTGTTATGTATTTCTGCTCTAATTCTTTCAGAAATTCCTCTTCGGTGCCCTCATAGGCGTGTATTAACTTATTAATGGCTTTTCTGTCGTTTTTCTTGTTATTCTCAGGGTCTAGCAGGAACCTAAGCATGTGCCAGGTTTTGCCGGTGCTTAATTGTCCATCCATAGAATTACATATCTCGTCCCATTGTTGCTTTCTCAATTGCGCAGCATATTCTTCTATTTCTTTGTTGAGGAGTGCTATGCGCTTTCTCAATTTTCGGTTATGCTTCTGACCTTTAAGCCTATTTTTCAGCGACAGCTTAGCTTCCCACATGTGGAGAAGTCTGCTATCGCATTTCTCCAAGTAAGATTGAGGTGGGGCTATTTTGTGGCAGATCTGACGTCATCGCTGAGCTCTTTAGTCCATTGTTCTATGTCTGTGATGGATCGTTGGTGTGTAGCCTCTCGCGATCTACGAAGTAGTTCCCAGTCTATTAATTTGATCTGTCGTTCCTTGGGTCTATTCGGCCCTTCTTTGACGAGTAACTCCGATATGCGGTGGTCGCTACCCAAATCTTCTAGTGTGTTGCGCGACGTCACCTTTTCAATATTCTTGGTAAATGTTAGGTCTGGGGTTGTGTCCCTGTTTAACGCCGTGCCTACTCTGGTTCGAGTACCGGGGTCTGTGACTAGCGTGAGGCCTAATTCTTGCGAGTCATTCCATAAGGACCCTCCTTATTGTCTGGAATATAGATATCCCCACGCACTGTGTGAGGCATTAAAGTCTCCGCCTATGACTACCGGATTTTCTCCAGCTAGTTTGAGTGTTTTCTGGAATAGGCTCTTGAACTTGTGTTTATGTTTAGTGAGATTGCTATAAATGTTCAGAATAAATAAGCTAGATCCTCTCTTCTTTTGTGGGATGAGTTCCAACAGAATGTTGTCTATGTGCGCGATGCCTGTATTGTGTTGCACGCACACTATGTTTCTTTTTACCAGCGTGGCTAATGCCCTGGTCTCCCCTTCGGCATAGCCAAAAGACCTGTATCCTGCCATCTTTGCGACCCCATGTGTTTCCTGCAGAATTATGACGTCCGGCTTATCCTTGTCTTTTAAATACTGCTGCAAAACTGACTTTTTGTTTTTGTAACTTCTACAGTTCCATTGCCATATCCTGAACTCCTTTGTAGCGCGCCTCATTGCGGGTGCGATCATGGGAGGGAGAGGGGAGGCTGGAGAGAAGCTGATCTTATATAATTTTGTGCTTGAGAAGTGGGTAAGGATTGTGGTGCTTCTGATGCACCAGAGGGGAGTCCATTACCTGGTGGCTGGTTTGCCTCTAGGATGCCTAATCTACTCATAATTGCTGTTATTGCCTTAGCCATTTGGTTCATCATTTCGTCCCGTTTTTCATTTGCCTTTTGCATCTCTACTACGGTCTTTTGGATATCGGCTAATGCTTTATCTACCGCCATGTTATCTAGTTTATCACTTCTGGCTTGGGCCTTGCGTTTGAGCGGAGGGGGGTTATCCCCTTCATCCATCTCATTGTCCGGGACTTCAGTAGGATCTTTCGTGCTCGCGTGTGGAGCTGAAGTTTCCTGATTTAATTGGCTTTTTGCGTCCTTGAGACTATTTATTTCATCGCTCATACGTGCTAGCATAATCCTCAACTGCGCGTTATCGTGTTTTTGTTCCTTTATCTCGTTATTAATGGCAGTGTCCCCGCCAGTCCCCGGGCGCTTGCCATCGACCACGTCTGCCCAGCTCACCGTGGTTGTCGTGCTTGCTGAAGTGGGTGGCCTAGTTCTGGACCTGGATCTGGATCCGGGTCGTGTCCCCGGTGTCCTGGAGCTCGACCTGGATAAGGATCTGGGGGTGGAAGGAGACCTTGTTCTCGATCTGGAGCGTCTTTCCCTGGCGTTTGGCCTTCCACGAGACTTTGCCCTGTTTTCTCTTGAGATAGCATCTTCATGTTCTCGTTGTAGTTCTCGTTGCAGCCTCTGCCATTGCCTCTGTTTAACGATGAAGGGCTTCTTGAATTTGGCTTTGCACGTCTTATCCGCGGTTGGATGGTCCTCGCTGCATAACTTGCACTTAGGTTGGCCCCTATGGTCTTTGTGTGGGTTTGCTGTTCCACATCCAGCACAAATCTTGTTGTTCGGGTTGGGACATACATCTCCTCTGTGTCCAAGTCTGTTGCATTGGTTACAGAAATCCACTTGTTTCGGGTACAAGGAGCATTGGAGCAGCGCTGCCCTGTATCGGACGTACGTGGGCACTTTGTATCCTTCAAAGAGCACAATCACTGTGGTAGGATTACTGATTCTCTTTGCTGCTATCGCCGTTGGGTTCTTGTTCGTAACCACCGCTGCTGTGATGTCTCTTGGGCCCTTGTCGAGTGGGATTCCTCTGATGACTCCTTTGGCCGTCATGTCCGGCGCCGTCTCGTAAGCATTGGTCTCGTAAAACTTGTCTTGAATCTTGATACGTGCTACTTCCTGATATTTGTTGGCATGCTCTTGATCCGATGTACTGACGATTAGGATATTTTGATAATTGTTGGGGCAGATGATATCCTCCTCACTTTCGTCTCGAGGGATGGCTGCCGCGTCTTGTACAGCCGCTGTTAGGTGAACTATACCGTGTTCGGATATTTTGAGTGCTCCACGTGGTCTGATCACAATCTTGTAATCCCCTCTTGGCAAATGTGGCATCCTGCTTGCCTTGCGTATCTGCTCTAGCCTTCCTTTCTTGGGGTTATCGTTGCGCTTGTCAAGCCGCGTCGGCGACAAGGTGCTCTCGCGATGTTGGGAGGTTTGCCGGTGTGATCTTCTGTGCCTGACCTCCTTCCATCCCTTTCTTGTATCCATTTCTTCCTGGGTTATGCGTTGCCCCTCTGCGGTGACTTCCATTGTTGAGGGCATGATCGGTAATTGTTGAGAAAGCCGGTTCTACGGCGCGCGACCTCGCTGCTCTCCCGCCACGAGGCCCGGCCAAAACATTGTCGTAGAGGCTTGAAAAATGGGAATCCCACCTGGTTTTCGATATCCACTTGTTCCTGAGAACGAGCCGAGTCCGTTGGTGTGCAGTTTCGGGTGGTTTTGGGCGATTTGCACTACAAAAACATTTGTGGAATACGGAGCCGACGTGATGTGCGTCCGCTCGCTTACTTGCTTGCCTTTAAAAGTGGCAAGCAAGCAAGCAAGCAAGCGTCCGCTCGCTCCGGCTTCTTCTTCGTCTTCCTCTTCGTCTTCGTCTTCCTGAACAATGCAGCGCAATATATCAGACGTGAAATAATCATATCAGCTTTTGGAGAAATGCAGAAACAAGATGAGTAATGCAAGGTTTGTTCTTGGCTTCCCTTATACGACAACATGCTAGTTTTGCTTGTTGCCTGTAATTTAGTGATATTGGCAGTCTTCATAAAGTATAATTTTTATAATCTATGCTACGACCAGTGACGTTTCTTTGCAACGCGCTCTTTTAACGTGTTTACGGCGCAGAATTCCTTCAGTAGCTTTTATTTAGCGTTTTTGTAAAGCTTCATTCTCCACAACAGACAGTTAGTCTTGGTAAGCTTGTTTCCAAGGCGGCTCTAAATATGCTCAGAGGCTATTCATGCAGTTCTTTTTCATCAAGATGACCGACCTTGTGTTTAGAACTTATTCTTTGTCCCTGATTGTCAGATGTGTTGTTTTTTAATTTGCGATACAAGGGCGGCACATAATTATACGGGAATAAATATTCATGCTACTGTAAATATGTATTTGTGTTCGCGTATTCGAAAATTCTGATATTTGCCTAACTCTACCTGTTTCTTCTGGACTCTAGGTTTCAGCTGTGTTAAAGGCCCTTCTAAGCATGCAAGGCGCACGTAAGCATCGCAACAAACAAACAAAACACACACACCACACACACACCACACACACACACACACACACACACGCACACACACACACACACACACACACACGCACACACACACACACACACACACACACGCACGCACGCACACACACACACACACACACACACACACACACACACACACACACACACACACACACACACACACACACACGCTGAGGGTGCTTAGTAAGACCTACCTGCAGTAGCGTAGGGACAGACATTCACGGGGCAGTCTGCATGAAACTAATCTGTAGCGCAGGAATGCATTTTTGCGGGGTGTGAACACCAAGTGTAAAGAAAGCGCATAGGGCCTCCACAAGCTACACAGATAGTACTATGTTGATCATCCGTACCTGCTTTTGTTCCTCTTCTCTCATCTTTTATACCATTTATTCCATTTCCTCCGTGGAGGCTAGCCACTCAGAAATATTCTCTGGTGAACATGCTGGTATTTCTTTTACTTTTATTGTTGGCGTAGACCTGGTGAGGATGGGAGTAGAATACGTCGTTCTGAATTTTAAAAAATAATGAATAAATTGGCGATTATCGCACAGATTGCTATGTCCGCCACTGCTACGAGGCTCATTACCTAGCGAAAATTGTCTTTTCATCTCAAACTACCTATATCTCATTATGGGTCGTCGCAAAAACACCTGATTTGGAGAGTTCCAAGTGCATACATATTGAAATGAGACGCGATATATGCCGAGGGGAGACTCCAAAGAATCCGTAAAGCTTCTCATTGTAAAACCCTTGCTCTCAACCGTCTGTTTGTGTACATGCACCTACTTACACTAAGGAGCACTGGTGTCACGCGTAAGTGCACACCTCACGATTAACGCCTCCACCTGGGTGCGCGTCTAAGACACCGTTAGGAGATGAAGACAGCGAGAAAAAAATCGCGTGAAAGTCGCTGTACAAGGAAGCTGAGGGGGACCCTAAGATGGCGAGAAATACCTGGAACGGCTAGAGCTAACGGGCGAAGGAATCATGCATGGTCTTTTCGCGGTAACCTTGAGCAAGTTGTTGTATAGCGTCGTGTCGCGAAACGAGCTCTGTTTGCAGCAGAGATGACCTCGGCTTTATTGCAGTGATGCTTAGGAAGAGGACGACAATGTCAAACAGTGCAGGATTTTTTTTTGGGTAGTCCTCGTTTCCAGCCCCTGGAAACTCGCCAGGAGTACGCATCAGAGCAGTGACGACCACTTGCGAAAAAGTTTAATGATAAATGAGTCCCAAGTTTCAGGGAGGCGATGCTCGTTTATTTACTCCTTTTCTAATTGGGCGATCGGGTTATAGACAACATTTGTAAATAGCATCTCGATGGTTCAGACTGAGATTTATATACGTAGAGCAGGGCTGTTTGAATGCTTATTCTTGTTAGGAATACTGAGCTTACTACAAAAAAAGAAAGAAAAAGAAGAAGAAGAATGTCATAGAGTTCGTGAACCCAAAATTCGCTCATCCACGCCGCAGACTGCATTGAGTGCCTTTTACTGATGCGTCTCATATCTAAATTTTAAATCTGCGCGCCCGTGCATAAACTTTTTCTGGGTTTGCAGATAATTTTAAGATGACTTCATAAGTATACTTGTTCGTCGCGTTTGCCATGTTGAAGAGAAATTGATACATCCATACGATCAAATTGGTGTTCACCGCTAGATGAACACTGACGCGTCTGTTATCTCTATTCTTCAACGCAGAAACATTATACAGCTACGTTCCTGCCAACTTCCTGCCATAAATAATGGTACTTCTCAAAGAGTGTGACATCGCTGTAGTGACATCGAGTCGGTATAGGAGATGTAAATAAAGTCTGCTAGTGAGTTTACCTCACATCGGGAGCTACTTATTTTCTTGGTGACTCGTTGCTACTATAGACATTTCTTTCTAGTTCTTTGGGCATGTCTCGATCAGTGTTTCAATTTTTACTTTGTTTCTCTCCTTCTAATGTGAAGCTCATATTGTAACGTTTTGTTTTCATTCATTCATTCAAATAACTTTATTGAGTGCCCTGCGATTTGGTGGGGTGGGCCTAGACCCCGCCTAGGCTTCGGCCAAGGGTTGTTGGCCCTTGGCGGCTTCCTCGGCTCGCTGGACGGCCCAGAGTTGGTGCTGCAGGTCCGAGCTGAGCAACGCAGACTCCCAGCGCGCGCGGAGGCTGTCGCTGTTTGAGGCTGCATCACTGTTATCGTGTGTTATACCCGCACATTCCCATAGGATATGCTCTAGGGTGGCTCTAGAGTCGCAATGTCTGCACTTGTCAGTCGTGTATAAATCTGGGTGTATTATGTGCATGATAGCTGGACTCGGATAGGAACTGGTTTGTAACTGCCGCCATTCGACAGACTGTTTTTTGTTTAATTTTGGATGAGGCGGCGGGAATGTGCGCCTCTGCAATCTATGGTGTTGTGTAATTTCATGAAATTTGGTCATTCGATCTTCCCACTCCCACTCGTCGGTAGTCGCTGAAGCGGGACTAACCGAGGCTCGGTCCGTAAGCTCTCGAGCCATGCGGTGCGCCACCTCATTGCTACCGTCTGGTAGTGTGTGAGCGGGTGTCCAGATGAGATGGACACTTCTGTCGTGGTTGTTACCTAATTTTAGGAGTCGTAGTGCCTCTGGGGAGATCCGACCATTGGCGAAGTTTCGTATTGCCGTCTGGGAATCACTGATGATTATATGTGCTTGTGTTTGTGCTATGGCTAACGCGATAGCTATTTCCTCTGCGGTTTCTACGTGTGGCGTGTTGATTGTAGCGCTCGTCATGCATTTTCCCTCGTAATTTATCACCACTGCTGTGTAGGCGCGTTTGTGTCTGTACCTAGCTGCGTCTACAAATATGGTGTCCTTGCTGTTACCGAATTTCTTTTGTATATCGCGTGCTCTGCTTTTTCGCCTACCCTGATGGTGGGTGGGATGCATATTCTTGGGCATTGGAGGGACGGTTATCATGCCTCTGATGTGTCTGGGCATATCTACTTTGACACCATGTTGGGCATGATAGCCTATACCCAGGCGATCCAATATTTGCCTACCTGTTTTAGTTTTGGACAGGCGTTCAAATTGTGCTATGCGTTGTGCCTCGATTAGCTCATCCAGTGTATTGTGAAGACCTAGCTGCAGTAGTTTATCGTTGCTGGTGGTGATGGAGAGTCCGATTGCTTGCTTGTAGATTTTTCTGATTAGGCAGTCTAATTTGTATCTTTCTGACGAGTACCATCGTAGGTACGATGCGACGTATACTATTCTGCTTATTACAAACGCTTGGACTAGCCTAAGCAGATTGCCTTCTTTCATTCCACTGTGTTTGTTGGCTATTCGCTTCAGTAGTCGCATGATTTGAGATGTTATATTGTCTAATTTACGTATGGTCTCTCCATTGTAGCCGTTACTTTCAATGATCAGCCCCAATACTCTGATCTTGTCAACCTTGGGTATGGGCGTACCATCCGCGGTAGTTAGGTGAATTTCCGGATGGTTTCGTTCCTCGTAGTTGCGTGGCTTTCGGCCACGTCGCGATGGTAAATAAATGAGGAGCTCAGATTTCTCAGCCGAACATGACAGTCCGGTTCCTGCTAGGTATTGTTCAACTGCTTCTATTGCACGTTGTAATGTGTTTTCGACCTGTCTATCGTTGCCATCGCTCACCCAGAGGGTGATGTCGTCAGCGTAAATGGTATGATTGAGGCCATCGATTTCCTGTAGTTTTGTTGGTAATCCAATTAGAGCCAGGTTAAACAGCATCGGTGATATTACTGAACCTTGGGGCGTACCTGCGCTTCCAATCTGTAGTTCTTCGGAGTTAAGGTCTCCTATCCTAATGTATGCTTTTCTGTTAGTAAGGAAGTCTCGTATATAATTGTATACTCGCTGGCCTAGGCCTAGCTCATTTATTCTCTTTAATATTGTTTCGTGGGTAACACTGTCAAACGCCTTCTTTAGGTCCAATCCTAAGATAGCTTTGGTGTTCCGACTGATGTTATCTATAATTTGATGCTTAAGTTGGAGCATTGCATCCTGTGTAGACAAATTTCTCCGGAAGCCCAACATTGTAGGCGGGAGAACGTCGTTGTCCTCGAGATAGTTGGTCAGTCTCGCTAGGACAACGTGCTCCATGAGTTTGCCCACACAGGACGTGAGTGAAATAGGTCTCAAGTTCTCCAACTGCAGCCGCTTGCCTGGTTTAGGTATTAGAATAATCTGGGCCGTTTTCCATTGCAGTGGTATTTTACCGGATAGCCAGCATGCGTTTATATACTTGGTAAGTTCTTCTAGAGAGGCATCATCGAGATTTCGGATCGTCTTGTTAGTTATTCCGTCTAGTCCTGGCGCAGATGTAGTATTTAACTTTTGTAGAGCTGCTCTCAATTCCGCTTCGCTAATCTCTTCGTCTAATTGTATGTTTTTGGTGCCTGTATAATCTGGGTGAGTTGTTGGCTTAGCCCGTGATAAATACCTTGTGGCTACCTCATCGATAAAAGCTTCTTCAGTTTTGTCATATGCATGCAAGATTTTGTTTATGTTTTGTCTGTACGTGGCTTTACTTTCCTCAGGATTCAAAAGGTGCCTGAGGAAGTTCCACGTTCTGGATAATCCTAACTGATTATCCATATTAGTGCATGTTGCTTCCCATTGTTGGTTACAGAGCTGTTGTGCGTATGCTTCTATATCTCTGTTAAGTCGGGCTAGCCTGCGTCGGAGCGTCCTGTTGTGTCTCTGAGTTTTCCATCTCCTCAGGAGACCTTCTTTAGCTTCCCACATATGTAGGAGTTTACTGTCTACCTGCTCGATTTGCGCGTCCTGGGGGATTATTTTTGTGGCTGACTTAACATCCTGCTTCAGCTGCGTGCTCCAGTCCGCGATGTCGGTGATAGTATTATCCTTTTTCTCGCGAATTTGTCTGAGTTTGTTCCAGTCTACAATTTTCAGTTGTTTGCCCTTGGGTTTGCTTGGCCCTGCTTTAACAGTGATTTCGAGGATATTGTGATCGCTGCCGAGATCCTGTTGGGTGTTAAGCCAATTCGCATCCCTAATGTTCTTTGTAAAGGTGAGATCTGGCGTAGTGTCCACACTAACACTAGACCCTCTCCTCGTAGGAGTCGACGGGTCTGTGATGAGGGTAAGGCCCTCTTGTTGTGCGTCTAGCCATAGGTGTCTACCTTTGGGGTTTTCAAATCTGTATCCCCATGCCGTATGTTGTGCGTTGAAATCCCCTCCAATCACTAAGGCTCTGCCTTTTGCGATAGTAAGGGTCTTGCGGAGAAGTGATCGGAAATTGGGAAGTCGGATTCTTGGGTTACTATAAACATTAAGGACAAATAGGCTTTGACTGTTTTTTCTAGCAGGTATTAATTCAATTAATATATTGTCTACATCCGCAATGCCTGTATCATACTGAACGACCGTGTACCTACGTTTTACTAGAGTGGTGACAGCTCTCGTCTCCCCGTCGGCACTACAGAATGATCTGTACCCAGATAATTTGGCCTTACAGTGTGGCTCCTGAAGCATTATGACATCAGGATGTTCCTTATTAATTAGGTGTTGATGTAAGTTGGATCTTTTTCTACTGTATCCACGACAATTCCATTGCCAGATAGTATAATGGTCGTGTCGATCCATGGTGGCAGCTACAGTTTTCCGGTTCCCTCCATCGTAGGTGTCGAGGGTTTATTATATGGCTTACTGGTTGTTTTGATGGGACCACCTCCACTGGTTTGCGGTCCCCACGTCTTCATACAAGATTCAATGTCGGCAAATTTTGTATTAATTGTGTTAAATTGTTGTTGTATTTGCGTCATAATAGCCTGTGTAACTTGCTGGGTAATTTGTGTGCCCAGATCTGTAAACTGTGTACTTATGATATCTAGCTTGCTTTCTAGAATGTCAATTTTGCTTTCGAGTTCATCCTGTCTTTTCTCAAGAGGTTTAACGGATTTGGTCTTTTTAACTGCGATCGTCTTGGTATCGTCTGTGGCTTTGCGTTTGGCTGGCACGTTAGCCTCTTCCTCCATGTCTGCCTCTTTTTCCTCAATACCATCTAGTGTGACACCTTGCCCATTTTTAAGACTAGTGTTCTCTTTCCGCAGTCTACTGTTTTCGTCTTCTAGAGCGACAATGCGCTGATGATGTTCTAGCATCATTTGTTTCATCTGTGCTAGTTCTTTTTCTAACGCTCTATTTCTACTGTTAAGTGCAGCCTCTGCCTCCGCGCGCGCCCCGGAAGCCACGTCAGCCCAGCTCACCTGTGATGGGGGTCCGGTGGTGTGGTTGCCGATAGTGCCCTTGCTGTTGCCAATGGCCTGGGGTGACTTGGTGGGGTTGCCACTGCGGGGTCTGGACCTTGACCTTGATCGGTTGCCGGAGTGTGATCTGCTTCTGGTTCTTGGGAGGGAACCCGATCTGTTCCTGCTGGCTGTACTTGGGCTTCTTTGGTTGTCGACGTAGTTCTCGTATTCCACTTGTTCCTCTCTCCGGGCACGTTCCCATCTTCGTCTTTTGACGAGGTATGGGATCCGGTACCTTTCTTGGCATCGTTTATCCGCGGTCGGGTGGTCATTTCCACATAGTTGGCACTCTGCTTTGCATTCGTGGTCTTGCTTTGGATTCTTGCTGCCGCAACTCCGGCAAATTTTGTCAGTAGGATTGGGGCATACGTCCGCTCGGTGTCCAAGTCTTCCGCATTCGTAGCAGATGTCAAATTGTTTCTTGTAAAGTGCGCATCGAACAAGCGCAGCTCCGTAGTTCACATAGCTAGGGACGTAATATCCATCAAAAAGGACGATTACGTTGTTTGTATTGCCCATACGTTTGGCGTAGAGGACGCTTGGGTTACGTGGAGTGACCAGCTTCCTAACGATGTCTTCCGGGCCTTCATCGGCAGAGATACCTCGGATGACTCCTTTCGAGGTGTTCTCCGGTGCTGCGCGATAAGCACAGGCTTCATATTCCTTGCTCCCAATGCTCAGACTGGTTATCGCGACATACTTTTTGGCTCTTTCTTTTGATGGTGTGCTGAGGACTATAATGTTCTGCTTCTGGTTGAGGCAAAGATTATCTTCTTCATCCGCTGTACGTTCAACATTTGCAGCACGTCGTACGCTGTGGTAGATGCGGTCTGTGCCGTGTTCAGTCACGTTGAGTCCCCCTCTTGGTCTAATAATGATCCTGTAGTCGTCTACTGGTAAGTGTGGCATGCGGCTTGCGACGATTAATTGTCGGATCTGCCGATTGCCCTTTTTCTTGTTCCATGAGGTTTCGTTAGCTCGCTGAAGTGGTGTTTTATCACTACGTGGCCGGTCCACGTCAACAGTGAGTCTTCGATGATTTCTTTTAATTTCGAACCAATGGCCTTGGTCCAACTCTTCTGGTTGAATATCTTCGCCTTCTACACGTACAACGTCCATGTTTGGCATGTTTAGAGGCGTTAGGCTCAGCACGTCAGCCATCGCGGCTGGTGTTACATCGCGACGGGGATGCTATCGCTAGGCTTAGGCTTCCCAGTCGCCGTGGCAAACTGTTTGCAATGATTGCTGGAAATGGCCCACCTGGTTGATTAGGTGTCCAGGTGATCCTTGGATCTTCCTGCTTCTCCAGCGATGTGAATTTCCTCGTTATAGTCGAAAAACCGCCGGCAATCATTCGAAGTTTACGTTTTGTTTTATAACTTTTTTATCCTAGTATGCTATACGGAGGCTTCCAGTAAAATTGCGAAGGCTTCTTAGCTACACTGCTGCCACTACTAGAACGCTGTTGGCTCGTACATTGTCCTTTCGTGACATGATTTATTCTACTTCGTTCGAGACATCCTCGAGGACGCTTATCGGTGATTGCTTCTTTATTTGCGCAATCAGTTTATGAAACCAGATAGCCATGAAATCGATATTTCAGCGACATGTATCCTGGTCATGAAGCAAGTTCACATTAAGGAAGGAAAATTGGGACGCCGAAGAAAGTGTTGCGGTCAGAAGGATTAGAAAGCGTTTCGGATTCTACAAGGACGCCTCGTTCACGTCTTCTAACCCCTTTGACCACGCCACTTTGCTCAGCGTTCTGGAGTGGGATAGTGCAAAGATTATGTTCCCAATCTATTCCATTCTGCCTTCTGTCAGTGGTCTCAGCAGCGCTCCAATCCCGTTATCAGGGATAGGCCGGCCTACAACGGCGAATGATAAAAGGCAATACATTCGAGAAAGAAAGTCCTTGCATAATTAAGGTCCTGCTTTTATTTTCCTATTATATTTTAAAATAATAGCACCGAGTAAATTCAGTACTTCCTAGCAATATAACGCCAAATCATCAAGAGTACTTCCTTCAATTCTCAACCCTTAAGTGCGCTCTCAGGGCGGTATCGATCGTGCCGCTTGGCATTGTTCGGTTCAGCAATAATGGCTGCATAGCATTAACCAAGGAAAGTATATCCGGCAGCTTGTTTAGGAATGAATTCCGCCGCATCTAAACCAACTTAACCAAACGCCTGGCCAGCAACCTAAATTTTCACACACTGGTCAGAAAACAGCGTAACGCGTATGACATGTACCCACAGCTACATGGTTCTTGTTTATTTTTTGGTTTCACTATTTAATCGCATGTGCAGTTTGTGAAATGCTTGCTGTTGCAGGGATTACCACTATATTTATCGTTTTGAGCAAACGTGACAAATCAGTGCTACTGGTGCGCCGTACGCCTCTTCACCGCAGTACTGCACTAGATGCACAAAACAAAAGCAGCCAAGGTGAATACGACGCTTTCCAAGAATTTGCATGTTGATCTAGATGGTAGGGAGCCTCATTCACAAGAGAGGCATATGTAAAAGGATATGTACCTATCATAGGCCACAAGGCACCATGATTGACTGGTTTCTGTATCTCTGCGAAATTTACATCTTTGTCGGGACACCAAGACACACTATTCCTGCTTCACGCATTATAGTAAGACGTCGGCACACTTAGCTTAAGAAGCCTGCGCAATAACTGCAGAACGAATTCATCGCATGTTTTGCTCCACGGTACAGATACAGCGAGCTGCACAAGCCTGTCGATCACTATACCTTGTACAATTAGTGTACAAGGTTCACTGCTTACCTGATTTATCACAAGTACAAGCAACTATGATGCAGCATCTACGTCACAGCCAAAAAATATCAGGCGTAGATCAATAAGAATACTAAACTCTCAGAAGCGTGCGATGCATGGCATGTCTGCAAGGAAGAATAACCGAAAAACACGTAAGAATGTATGTAAAATATAAGAAATACCTGAAAGAGTAATCAGCGTATCACTTTTCCAAGGATAAATGATCAAGAAATACACCCACTATGAACCACCTGCTTCCTGAAGAAAGAATCCCTCTCTTTCAAGAGAGCCACTCAATTCTTTCTCCGTCCTCTCTTTTCATCGTTTGCACTTCCTTTTCCCATTCTCACGACCACAACGTCGACATCTCTATCTAGCGCGCATACAAAACCACACGCTCACTCGCACGCCATATGCAAGGCTGTTCAGCCAAGGAGGCTCTCGCTGCCCACTACCGCCTCAGCCATCTTTCAGAAGGAGCACCGCAGAGTGTTTGGCGAGTCTTCGGCACACACAACGACGGCGGCGGCCTGAGCATCAGCTGTATTTAAACACGCTAAGCTATACGGAGCACTCCTTACCCATGCGTACGCTTCCACACGCATAAACACCCCCTAGCGCTTACAAGCACGAACACATATCCCCGCACGCACGCCGGAGTGCAAACAGCGCCAGACCGTTGTTTAAGGCACCGGGCGAGATGGCAGATCTCCTCTTGTGGGGTGACAATGGGATGAAAGAAGGCAAACAGGCGGCTTCCGGAGATTCGCAAGTGGACAGAGAGTTTTTGGCATGAGGAGGGTGTCAGGGGAAACTGGTTGCTTGCTCTCAGCTTGATTCTGGATATTAAATGGATACTCAAACATTGCCACTGCGGCAGACAGAGAAGGGTCAAAGACACTCTTCTTTTTTATTCCTTAACCCTTGCGGGCGTGGGCAGCGCCGGAGCCATAGTTTTACGCCCACTCTGCAAGTACCCACGTACACTAAATATGGTGACCTTTTTTATCGAAAGCTGGAGCACACGTCCTTCCACTGCAAGCTGTACCATGCTAGCGGCAGCTGCTTTGGGATGGAGTAGAGAGGGGAGGTGTGGGGGGCCTGTATCTGTTGTAACCAAACTTGGGGTGAGGTTCCGTTGTCTCTCAGTATACATACGTAGGGCGGCTGCAGAAGTGGAGGACACGACGAAAGATGTAGCGCAACATTAACTGCCTTGTCGTAACACCCTTGCTCATTGTCTTGCTTGTTTTCAAGCCAACAAACATAGACACCGAAGACAACACAGGGGAAATTACTTGTACTAACTAAGCCAATTAAAGAAATGATAAACAGAAATTAAAGTGGATGAATAAACAACTTGCCGCAGGTGGGGAACGATCCCGCGTGCTATGCTCTTACCATTGAGCTACCACGGCGCCGTTTTCCCATCCACTTTCTGGGGTATTTATGTTTTACTACTAGAATTAACCCTGTGAGTCTTAGCCAGCGCCATCACTCACAAACCTTGGCGGCGGATGTGGAACATCATTTCTGCCGCAGGCGTCCCGAGCACATGATGATATGAATAACAAAATCGTACTCTTCGGTTCCCTTTCTTCTTCTTTTCAAGCGAAGCATGTATTGCCTCACAAGTGTCAGCGGTAGGTGGTGGTGTCACGCTAAAACCCTATCGAAAACCTGTCAAAAAGTCGTGTATCGTTCGCATGGTCGTTTGGTATGTCGCGGGGAGGGAAAGGGAAGGAATGGAGTTGGCGCGCACCCCGCCGGGCTTCCCTCGCTTCCTATGAGTTTCGGCGCCTGGATGGGAAGGCCTCATGGTGCGTTCCGCTGAGGAGCAGGCTGCGTTTGAGCGACGGCGCCGCGAACTCGCTCGGGAAAGGGCTCATCGTCGGCGGGCCGATTCTAGCGTGAGGGCTTCCGAAGGCCAAGCGAAACGCCAGCGAAGAGCCGCGGACCTCGAGTTGCGCTAGCGCGATGTTGAGGCCAAACGTCAGCGAAGAGCCGCCGATCCTGAGTTTAGGGAAAACGAAGATGAACGCCTGCGACGGCGTCGTCTTGCCACAAGCTTCGCTCACCCCATTTCCTCGACAGGGGAAGGGCTCTGAATTTCTTTCAAAAAAAGTTTCATTGAAGAGCACTACCTGCAGCCTATCCCGAATCTACCGTAACCCATGTCTGCGGGAAAGAGGTTCGTTGAAGAGCTACACGTATGTACATAGTGCCACATATTCAATGAGCTAAGTTTATCCTATGGTTAGTTTTGAACCCTTTTCCCTCAGCACAGCAGCCTGAAGCGCGACCATTCGACAACGGACTACTCAGGTAGTCTCAGGTAGGCGGAAAAAAAGGTGAGATAGGAAAATACCTAGATACACCCTCCTAAACGTCAATACAAACATGCAAACATAGCCCCCAGAAAGCAGGCGAAGTACCCTAAGACTGTTAACGAATGAAAAAAAAATGATCGATATATTTTTCATAGGAATCGGTGATAACAAGAAAGTGAAACGTGTCTCCATAGAAGTAGTTGTATCTTAGTACCAGACAATATATTTGAACAGTGTCTATTGCTATCGGGCTGGCATACCAGCCTTTAACTAACATGGATGCACCCATGTTGACGCCTAGTGCCACATCCTCCCTTTCCCCGACGACTAACATGGCCAGTTTCATACCAGTCGCCCGTCAACATCGTTGCCTTTCTGCTGCGCTTGGCGCAGCAGCATTGTTATTTTACGCGAGTTTAAGAGAAGCCGTAGGTTGTATGACCAGACGTCATAGGCTAATCTGACGCGGAAGACAATCAATGCGGTTAAACTGCGTCGTTAACGCAGACCGTCAGAGCACAAAGCTCAGAGTGGCGCCATATCGCAGAATGCTAGAAAACTAGCTAGCCGTAGAGCGTAAAATGTTATGGGCTCATTCTAATCGCCGTTTCGGTTGGTCATGGCATCAGGCGCCGCCGTTGGTGTCCGTTGCAGCTAACGCCGGGAATGAGAAAAAGAAAACCCAGTTCCCGCCGAGATCAAACCCGGGCCCACGGCACGGGATTCAGCCTACTCTACCACTGGGCTACGATAGCGCTTGCTAGCTTGTAGAGGGAAAAGACTTGGAGGACGCTTAAGCTTCGCCTTTACGCGTGGAAATCTATAGCATTAAAAGATCCCTGTCACCCGCCGTGGTTGCTCAGTGGCTATGGTGTTGGGCTGCTGAGCACGAGGTCGCGGGATCGAATCCCGGCCACGGCGGCCGCATTTCGATGGGGGCGAAATGCGAAAACACCCGTGTACTTAGATTTAGGTGCACGTTAAAGAACCCCAGGTGGTCAAAATTTCCGGAGTCCCCCACTACGGCGTGCCTCATAATCAGAACTGGTTTTGGCACGTAAAACCCCATAATTTAAAAAAAAAAAAGATCCCTGTCTGCTTCTCACGCTTCCCGGCAACTCCAGCTTACGTAACCGTCATGTTTACCGGGAAACAAGGCTGGCGAACGCTATGCACACAGGTGACTTTTCTGGTAGAAACGCCGCCTTTTGCATGGGCCGATCTCGGGGTAGTGCACAACCGCGCAAGAAAGAAAAACAACGCAATTTTCAGGTTGCTGTTATTGTTTCGCACTTTTAATATTTAAGCCTTAAAAACTTAACATAAAAGTTATGCGCTGTTGGTATTTTCTTTCAAGACATTTGTTTGTGGGCTGTCATTATCGAAATTCCAAGGAATAACTTTGTCAAGAATGTAAGACAAGGCATGAGCAACTTCAGTGATAGAATGATGTGACAATATAACCCGTATATACCGCATATCAACAAGCAAGGCGTCGCATATACAAATACCTAAACATATACAGGAATGCTCGCTTACGGACAACTCCGCCGACACTGTTTTTTGGCGGCACGGGGCCCTCAAAGGGACCCTGAAACGATTTTGACGATTTTGTACAAACGTATTGAGTCGTTAGAGTAGGTGCTTCTGATCAATGGTTGACCTGTTTAAGCGCTCTACGTAAAGCGTGTAATTTATTCTAAGATTTTAAAAAGGTACATCGCGACCGATCGCAGCACGCCAATCGGCTGAGTTTTGTGACCAAATGAGGCGATTTGACCCCATCACGTCAGTAGGGCCAGCTATCCGATTGGGTGCCTAGGGCGCGTCATCGGTAATTTTTCCAACATTATGGTGAACAAATGTTGTTCGTAATAGTATATATATATATATATATATATATATATATATATATATATATATATATATATTTATATACAGGGTGTTTCAGCGAACACTTTCAAAATTCTTAAAGGTTGCCTGTGGCAGATAGCACAATTCTAGTTCATGAGCTGGTCTACTCGAAGAAGCGGACATTACTTGCAGAAGAAATTGAAATGTATAATCGAATAATTACCAGAAATTCACTAATTAAGTTTTTAACTAATTACCTGATGGCCCATATTGCAATATACAAATTGTAGCCGTGGAGTTCGCAAGACGGATCCACTTGCAACGAATTCTGGGGATGACACCAGTGTCGACATATTAATTCCCGAAGTTTGCGGAGAAATGCATTGGCGTTCCAGTTAGGTTCTTGACAAAATGTCGCTTTTTGAATTGAAGCACAAAATTAACTGGAACGCCAATGCATTTCTCCGCAAAGTTCGGGAATTATTATCTCGAAACTGGTGTCATCCCGAGAATTCGTTCCAAGTGGTTCCGCCTAGAGAACTCCAAGGCTACAATTTGTAAATTGCAATATGGGCCATCAGGTAATTAGTTAAAAACTTAATTAGTAAATTTGTGTTAAATAATCGATTATGCATTTCAATTTTGTGTGCAAGTAATGTCCGCCTCTTCGAGTAGACCAGCTCATTAACTAGAATTGGGCTATCTGCCACAGGCAACCTTAAATAAATTTTGAAAGTGTTCGCTGAAACACCCTGTATATATATATATATATATATATATATATATATATTAGTTCATTTGTTTCTACAAAAAGAATGTCACAGAAAGAGAATGCACAAGGACATGTATCACTACACTAAAAGTACTTCCGGACGACAGAAAGTGTCGTCTGCTTGTGTTAAAACGTTCTCTGTGTTGACGAGAGCTGCGCGGTCAGTGTTGGTCTTGTTCTTTCTTTTCGTGAGCACCGTGGTTCGCCCTTGTTGCGTTGTCGGCTGCAAACGTAGCGATCGGCGACGTGTCAAGCTGCGACATCGTGCCCTGCTGCAAGGCAGCAGACGAGCGGAGTGGCTGCAGCGCATCGGCTGTCGGTATCCAAACGGCGTCAGCATCTACGCATTTGCGGCCGTCACTTCACGTCGAAGGATTGTCACAATAGAATTTAGTGTGTCCGGTATTCAGGTAAACGCAAGCGCAAGTGTACTGGCCATTTTACCACGTTTTACGTGATGAACGGAGGCGCAAACGTGAACTGCTTGCACGCTGCAGCCACGTGGCGGCGCAAAGCTCAACCAAACACACATATAATAGAGCAGTAACCAAGTTTTTTCTACTTTGCTGCTGGCTGAAATTTTCAGCAGGAGAGTAATCTTGAACACGTTGTATTTTTATAAGTTTAAACTATCTTTCACTTCGTTACAGGAATATTTACTCTGTATTTGGCTGGTTAAGCTCTGCACCACCAGATGGCTGGACCGTGCATGCCAATCAGGCCCCTCACATACGTCTGCGAAGCTCCTTCATCACGGCGGTATGGAGGGGCTTTAGTGTACGCATTTGCCTATCCGTCAAAACACCCAGCTTCCTGTGGTTACCGGAATACCGGAGACACTCGGCGCTGTGACAGAACGCTCGCAACGCACGCTGCTTGATCGCTCTCGCTGGGGATCGACGGCCGAGCGGCTAGCGGAGAGGTTGGAGAGCCTTCGCGCGCTGTCTCCACGACAACCGGAAGCAGACGACAACATATAACAACATGACGTAGAGCCAGCGAAGACGCTTAGCCCCGATCACTCGGTGAGCAAGTTGAGGAGGAAATGCATGGCTAGGGAGGAAGGTAACTAGTAATCGTCCGTAGCTCTCTTAATATGAGACGCTTCCCTTAAATTGTAACGCGAATGTTTTACTGTTGCTGTACCCTACGCGCCTACAAAATTTACCCGAACCGTTTCAGGCACCCTTTAAGGCTATCGCGTTACTATGTCCTGTACACGCGTCCTATCGAGAGAGGAGACGCACGATGTGACATGCGCGCCGCGTAGCGTTAATACGTGCACACTCTGCATTGCAGTTGAACAAAATTACACCAGGTGGCACGCCATGTAGCACCTGCACATGTAGCGCTAAGAGGTAGATAGAGAAGTCCTGAGGAAGAAAAATAATACTGAGGAGATGTATAAAAAAAGTCGCAGAATCACCCGAAAGGAGAAGAATCGATTGCGATAGAAAATTAGTAGACAACTGTTCGATGTAAAGATATTAGTCTTGGCGACCGTATAAACTTGCAAGCATTCGCTCACTAGCTAAATTAACAAGCGCACACGCGCGCACGGGTAAACATGAACACGTCTCGCTCGGTGACCGCGGAAACTCGCTGTCAAAATTGCTGGAATGTGGAAGCGCGGCAGCAGCCGCGAGCGAATTGACCTTCGTGTTGTCTCTCGCTTCAACGCAAACTAAACGTTGAAATCATAGCGCATACGAAGCTACCGGCGCTCGGCGTGGCGTACGTTGTCCGTATCGCAGATCGCTTTGAACATGAGGCCCACGCAGGCGCGAGCTTTGTCCACGTCGCAGATCACTTTCAAGTTTCAGCCGCCGGATTGGCACGCCCCCCCCCCCTTCTTCCCCCTCCTCCCCCCTGTGCCTCGCGCGCCACAGAAGACGACGTGCATCCGCCCCACCTTCACCCTTTGCACGCCTGAGATTAAGCCGCGATCGTCAGCTGACCTTCGCAAGGTTTCACTTGCACATACAGCGTGCGGCACACGGCGATGATGTTAAAAGATTACAATAAAAAACAATAAAAAAGATTTACAGATACTTGCGAATATCTCTGGTAATAAAGCGACAAATCTATGCCTTAAGTTTAGCACAGAGAAATCAGGAATTATGATCTTTAATGAAGAGACGAATGGTGTCAATTCAACAGCAAGTAATACCCATAGTGAAGCAATATAAGCACCTCGGCGTACACATAAACGAAGGAAAGAGTTACTCAAGCAACCACCAAGATAATCTGAAAATAAAGGGGAAGCGGAGTGCAGCAATAATGAAACACAGAGCACTGTGGGGCCACAATAAGTAGGAGGTGGTGCCTGGAATCTGGAAAGGAGTAATAGTGCCAGCGCTAACATTCGCAAATGCCATTCTATGCTTAAAATCGGATATCTTGTCGGGTTCGGAAGTTAACGTAAGATCAGTAGGCCGGTTGGCTTTGGAAGCCCACGGTAATACCACAAATGAGGCAGTGCAGGGTTACATGGGTTGGGCCTCTTTTGAATTCAGAGAAGCACAGAGCAAAATTTGTTTTGAAGAAAGGCTCAGGAAAATGGATGAAAATAAATGGGCGGCTAAAGTGCACAAGTATCTCACATGAAAAGCGTGGACACAGAATGGAGGAAGAGGTCAAGGAAGTTGGCAACCAAGTACAGGATAATCGAAACTGTAAATAGGCAACCAGGAGTCATCAGAAAGAAAGTGAGAGAAATAGAGACCTTGAATTGGATGCAAAGAATGGAAACAAAAAAAATGTCACAGTTTCGCCCTAAGGGCGAAGCAATGAATGCGATAGCAACACAGCAATGTGACACGAAGTAAGGTGAGCGGCTTTGGTAGCAATATGAATTGTAATAAACATGAGCTGATTAAGTAAGCAGGTGTGCTGCGGCGAAAGTAGACCGACATGAAGAGAGACTCGATGACCACGAGAAGGCGCGTGTGAAACGGTGGTGTTGATGAGAAGCGCTTCCCGTGGGCAGCGCGTGCGAAGGGACACACCTGTAGCGCTGCACTGCCGATCCGGGCAGCATTGCATGTGTAGCGTGCGTTGGAAAATGTGGCCCGACTATTACTAACTGAATGAACAAGCGTGGTGTGAGCGCGCACAAGCAAACATAAATAGATCACACTGAATGGCCGCAGACAACGACTGTCAAAACGCTGGCAGCAAGCGCATATACGTCGCAGCGGGCGAAGGTACAGTCAACCACAAAAGTTTGCGGACCACGCGAGCGCGTGCCAGACTGCCTATCCGCGCCACCTAGCGGTACGCCACCTAGCGGCGACAGGGGCGCTCTCCCGGATATGAGCCCTCTTGGTACTCGCCTGCCTGTTAATTTTTTATTCCCGTGCATGACATTGTTAGTTCGTTGTGTTGACGCAGAGCGCTGTCTGCGATAAGACCGCCACATATCTGGCTTGATAGCAGTATCGGAGCAATCACTGCAACCTTTGTCGACTGGTGTGCCAGTGGGTAGATAAGTTTCACGAAGCGCTGCGACGATTTTTTTACGCGACGTTTACTGGCGCACTTTGGTTGGCAGCATCTTGGTCCAATGAGTGTTGCTGCTTCTGCGTCTTGAGAGAAAGGGTAGGGAGGTGTTTCACTGTCATCAAAAATAAAGAAAAAGCGGATGCATAGAAAATTTTCTTTCACACATAGGCGCATCTTCGCATCAGTCGCTGAAAACGTAGTAGACTTGCTTCAGGCCACGTGGTGATTGCCTATTTGGAAAGATGCCGCTGCGTGTTCCACTTGACGAAAGAAGGCACATTGTGCGTTTATTTATAGAGGGAATACCTCAGCGCGAAATCTGCCGCCGAACCAACAGGAGCCGGACTGCCGTGAATAGGATTATTCAAGCTTTCCGCGACGATGACAGATTCACAGATATGGAGCGCAGTGGGCGTCCAAGGGCCACGACTGAGGAAGAGGACCGCCTGATTACGGCCGCCATCGTGGCTGATCCTTTTCAAAGTGCAGAGGATATCCGAGAAGCGCTCTCGTTCACGGTATCGTCTGAGACTGTAAGAAGAAGGCTGAGTGAGCTTGGCCTGCAGTCTTTCGTAGCAGCACAGAAGCCCTGCCTCTCAGACAGCCAGCTACAAGAACGACTCATGTTCGCTACAGCAATGAAAGATTGGACAACAGAGAAATGGGGCGATGTCATCTTTAGCGACGAGTCAATTTTTGCCACGCGCTGGAACCAACGGAAGCGGGTTTGGCGTCCACTAAACTGCAGGTGTGTTTACAGTGTATTGGCAGTTAATTCACGAAACTAATTCTGCATCACAACATGTTTCACGTAAAATGAGCTTTTGGACATTACCAGATTTTTCTGTAGTGGTATTATGTTGAAAACATTAACGATTGTTTCATAGTACTACTTACTCTGAAGCTAATTAAAAGCTGCCAGTGGGTCTTTCAGTACTATCTAATGATGTTTGCACGTTTTCTATTGCAACTCTATAACAGCATTATAAAGTTCATAAGCAAGAGGAATCACAACATTTTTAGACGCGCCGCTGGAACCCAATTGTATGCTATTTCTTGCAGATATCTGCCTAATTACACACAGAGTGTTCTATCCAGTGGACGGTGTTCCGTGAGCGTGTGGGGAGCAATCAGCAAAGATGGCCTTGGTCCCCTTGTGCGTCTGGAAGGGCCCTTCACTGCGTCATGGTACGGCGACGTCATCACTAGACACCTCGTTCCGTATGCGCTGGACGGTCCCTTCAGCGACGGCTGCTATTTTTTTCAACACGACCGCAGCCCGATCCATAAAGCACGTATCGTCCAGTCATTGCTAGAAGAACATGCTGTTTACCAGCTTGAGTGGCCTCCATGTGGCGCCCACTTGAATCCCATAGAAAATGTCTGGGGCATGTTGAAGAAACGGCTGTCCACACGAGCCAACCGCGGCCGCACGGCCGATACGCTGTGGCAAGCGATCGCACAAGAATGGGAAAGCCTGCGCGGTCGACCGGAGATTACTGAATCTTTGTACGAGTCGATGCCCACACGCATCAATAAGGTGCTAGAAAACGGCGGACATTTCACTTCCTACTAGATCATTGAGAGACCTATGTTTCATGACACTTCTGTAAATGTCTTGTGAATAAATTCATCCCCTTCAGACACGAATTATGATGCACTGTCTGCAAATGCGTCAAATGCGCATGGCATCATTTCAAGACGCTCAATATTACATTCCAAGAAAGAAGACGAAGCAATGTGCTGTTTTGTGCGAGTTTCAGTAAAAAAAATTAATTAGCGTATAACTCATTATCTAATTATTCTGAAATCCGTCAGCTTCAATGCTTGCATAAAAAGAATCAACTATTAGGCCCGAAACGCATGCACACTTGCTTTTTCGGTTGTATTCGTGTCGACCGGAGAAAAAAAATACTCTTGACGTTGGTCTTGGAACGCGGCACGTCGAACGATTGTCTAACATGGTAGTGTCTCCAGCAAAGTGATCATCTGCAGCAATACGCAGGACAATGAAGTTAACTGACCGCTAGTTGTCCCATCAGGAAGCGGACACGAATGTGCACACTGAGTTTTAGGTCATTTGAAGAAACACGTGGCGTGGGACGCGCCTCCGAAATTCGAGTCCCCAAACAAGGACGCCGTGTCGCAAAGGGTTATAAAAAGAGTCATCGCACCCGATTATTTCTTATTTTTCTAAATGTAACCACTATAGCAGCGCGGTGGTTCGGGCTTTGCGCAGCAAAACCTGGGCGCAGGCGATCAAATCCCGGCTGCTACTGTCACTTAGCGATGGGGGAGGAACGGAAAAATTCTGCCTACTGACTAAGCATCTGTGTCCCATGGCTGCCTCACCGCTCACTCACGCACTCACGAAAAAAAAAAAAAAAACAGCGTGGCTACGCGAAAATAGAACTGATAACAGCCGAAGAATACGCTGTCTGATTACTTGTACTGATATTCTGCTCTCAAAATATAAGCAAGTAGCCCTGGCTAACAAAGAGCGCGTCACGTTGAAAGAGATAGGTAGAAAATATTTGCGCACAGTGCGAAAATAGACAGGCCATAGATTTAAGAAGGGATGCGTCTTCAACGTAGCGCTGCTGTCGATCGCTGGTGACGTAGCAGAAGTGTCGCGAAGAGGCTCTTGGCCACGCGCTCGCGTGGTCCGCCAACTTTTGTGGTTGACTGTACGTGCGGTCTATCGCTTCAACGGAAACTGAGCAGCGAATGCACAGCGCATAGAAAAGGTCAGAGCCCTGTGGAGATAAGAGACAGTGCGGCCGGCGAGCGACGAGCGCGGTTGTTGGCAGAGTAAAACGCCCCCCCCCCCCCCCCCTCCCCCGCTCCCTCCGGCGCTGCCGTCCCGCTTCCTTGCTTGCGCGTGGGAGATTGAGTGGGAAGTTCCCCTTGCGCCCGGTTGCAAGATAGGCCTTTGGTGCCGGAGCGCAGCGTCACCCCGCCTCCCTCCCTCCCTCCCATGCCCCCACGCGCGCCGGTCGCGTTTGCTTTCCGCCGTGCGTTCGCTCTCCGTGATAGCGCGCGTCCCCCGCACGCTACCACTCGGGCATACGGCGCGCGGCGATGATGTTATCTATACGGAACCTCACGGCGACGTCGATGCCGACGGCAGAAATCCAGTTTAAGTGTCCATATAATTGCTATCGCAATAAAAGGGCAATGGAGATTTACAACAATGAGAAGAAAAAAATTAGAAGGGAAAATCTGTAGGATAACACAAACGGCAGTGCCTTGCTATTTGAGGCTCGAACCAGTTGCCTAAGGACCAAAACATACCGGAGCAAATATTCGGAACTAGATGAGGCATGTGTATGCTGCAGTAAAGATGCAGAGACCACTCAGCAGATCCTAATGGAATGCGACGGGATCCACCCAGCGAGAACCGTAGGTAACGTGCAACTCCCAGAAGCGCTTGGGTTTAAAGTGGAAGGAAATATCAACAGATCAGCCATACAGATAAGCAAGAGACGATAAGAGTACTGGCGGAAAAAAAGCAGGGAAAAGATGGATATGACTTGATCTCTTAAAATCATAGGTAGCTGTACAAGGTAAATTTTTGAAAAAGAAAAAGAATCATGAGAGGGTATACAAAAATGTATATCACGCGCTATCACGGAGAGCGAACGCACGGCGGAAAGCAAACGCTGACCGGCGCGCGTGGGGGCATGGGAGGGAGGGAGGGAGGCGGGGTGACGCTGCGCTCCGGCACCAAAGGCCTATCTTGCAACCGGGCGCAAGGGGAACTTCCCACTCAATCTCCCACGCGCAAGCAAGGAAGCGGGACGGCAGCGCCGGAGGGAGCGGGGGGGAGGGGGGGGGGGGGCGTTTTACTCTGCCAACAACCGCGCTCGTCGCTCGCCGGCCGCACTGTCTCTTATCTCCACAGGGCTCTGACCTTTTCTATGCGCTGTGCATTCGCTGCTCAGTTTCCGTTGAAGCGATAGACCGCACGTACAGTCAACCACAAAAGTTTGCGGACCACGCGAGCGCGTGGCCAAGAGCCTCTCCGCGACACTTCTGCTACGTCACCAGCGATCGACAGCTGCGCTACGTTGAAGACGCATCCCTCCTTAAATCTATGGCCTGTCTATTTTCGCACTACATGTATATTATACCTGATTAAATCAAGCAGGCTAGGTGACTATTTGTCGCCGCCCCGTTTCAAAGGGGAGGCCAATAAATCATCATCATCATCACAGGTAGCGGCACATGGTAGATAGAGAAGGTTTCAGGAAGAAAAAGATGATTAAGGAGATGTATAGAAGAATGCTTGAAATAAAAGCATGTATTAATCCTGAATAAATCAAGCAGGCTAGGTGACTATTTGTCGCCGCCCCGTTTCAAAGGGGATGCCAATAAATCATCATCATCACAGGTAGTGGCACATGGTAGATAGAGAAGGTTTGAGGCAGGAAAAGAAGATTAAGGAGATGTATCGAAGAATGCTGGAAATAAAAGCGTGTATAAATCCTGAATAAATCGAGCAGGCTAGGTGACCATTTGTCGCCGCCCCGTTTCAAAGGGGATGCCAATAAATCATCATCATCATCACAGGTAGTGGCACATGGTAGATAGAGAAGGTTTGAGGAAGAAAAAGAAGATTAAGGAGATGTATAGAAGAAGGCTGGAAATAAAAGCATGTATAAATCCTGAATAAATCAAGCAGGCTAGGTGACTATTTGTCGCCGCCCCGTTTCAAAGGGGATGCCAATAATCATCATCATCATCATCATCATCATCATCATCATCATCATCATCATCATCATCATCATCATCATCATCACAGGTAGTGGCACATGGTAGATAGAGAAGGTTTGAGGAAGAAAAAGAAGATTAAGGAGATGTATAGAAGAAAGCTGGAAATAAAAGCATGTATAAATCCTGAATAAATCAAGCAGGCTAGGTGACTATTTGTCGCCGCCCCGTTTTTTCAAAGGGGATGCCAATAAACCATCATCATCATCACAGGTAGTGGCACATGGTAGATAGAGAAGGTTTGAGGAAGAAAAAGAAGATTAAGGAGATGTATAGAAGAATGCTGGAAGTAAAAACATGTATAAATCCTGAATAAATCAAGCAGGCTAGGTGACTATTTGTCGCCGCCCCGTTTCAAAGGCGATGCCAATAAATCATCATTGTCATCATTACTATAACATCGTGCCACTTGTCATAACTTCACATACGCGCCGCGTAGCGTCGAGACGTGCAAATTTTGCATTGCAGCTGCATTGTATTCCACCAAGTGTCCCGACATCTAGCAGCTGCATGTAGCAGCTGCTTATAGAAGTTGCATCCAGAAGCTGCATGTTGCACGTAGTTTGGCGTGGTCAACTCAAGCAGGCTAGGTGACTACTTGTCAACGCCTCGTTTCAAAGGTGCCGCAAATAAATGAGTATCATCATCATCACCCTCAACAGCACCGTGTCGTGCCGCGGGTCAAGGGACGTGACATGTGCGCCGCGTAGTCTCGATATCTGTGTTCACTCTTCGGTACACATTACGGTGCCTCCTGGCAAGAACAAACCCTCTAGTGCGTGCTGCCAAAAATGGAGCTCCTGTGGAGGCGCACCTCCAGATTACGCTGTGACTGTGCTGCGTGTGCCGCGCAGGCGTGGGACTTTCTTTCGTGACCTCATTTCCATGGTGTTCATACACGCGAGAAATCTTGGTGGAGCCCGGTATAAAACATTTTCGTGTTAAAAATCGCAGAGCCTGCTTCATAAAGGCTGATTCACACTAGGCCGAAACGAGAACAATTTTCGTCTGCCGACTGATGACGCGAGCAGCTTACACGACGGAAAACGTTGTGGCCAACAGTTGGCAGACCAAAATCGGTGCCGTGTCGCCCACGTGTGAATCATCCTTAATGACTGTCGGCGGTAATGCGTTTATCATTGAATCAAATGACACAACTTATTACCACCATCGAAACAAGTTATATGTGAAGCATGCACAGCAGCGGGAATCCTCTTTCGCGCGTCCCTATAAGAACACTCGGCACCATCTACCGGAACCGCCACGAAGCAGGCGTCACGAAATGCAAGGCGCGCCGAACGCGGGGAAACGCGTCATGCCGAAAGTGCGCTCGTTTCTCGCGCTTCTTTCCTAGGGAGCCTACATGCAACGCCTTGCATGTAGGTTCCCTATTCTTTCCGGACACGCTGCGCGATCTGGTGGCACCGCCGAGAACTCCACGCGCGGTCTCCGAGACGAGAAGCGTTTGGCGCCGGTGCATGCGAACTCAGAGAATGGTTCCCTCGCTGGCCACACACTCAGCGACACATACTCGGAGACCCAAGTTGGCCAGAGGTTCATTGAAGAGCGCGCACATACCCGAAGCATTCATGACACAGCTGACTAAAGCGTGACACAGCTGACTAAATACGTAGTGAATTTGTGGTGCAGCCTACTAACGCGCCGGGTTGCGGTCCTTGAGTAACCCTTTTGACGCAGGCTCGATTCAGCTCAGCAGCGGATACATTTAAGGGATCTTTTCCGTCATTGTAGTGTGGCACATTACCAGTGTGCAAATACCTAGCTAGCCAAGTTGGCACCAAAGGCGTTCACTGAAGAGTGGCGTACACCCACTGGCGCACACCCAGTGACCCAAGTTGGAATGAGAGGTTGATTGAAGAATAGCGCAGACCGAGTGGCACAAACCGAATGTTTCAATTCGAGGTCAAAGAATTTCTTCGAACACTATCACTGCAAAAAAAAAATAAACGTCGATGCCACGAGAATATAACATACACCACAATATAAACAACGTACAATAAAAATGCGTGTGCAAGGTGATATGCGCGAGATCTATGTTGTGAGAAGTCTACCTAAGGTCCATGTACAGTTCTGAATCAATTTTCGTGTGTAAGCATCTTAATAAGTTCATTTCTTCGAAACTGTTTTAAATGTCTGATTATTTTAGCCATTGTCATTTCAACAAGAATCTCGATAAATACATTGAATGCCGGTATTTGTGGTGTTTCTGATGGCCACGCACCCAAGGATGCCTCTAACGACAGTGGTCTTCTGTTAAGAATATGTAATTGTCTTGAGAACGCTTGACGGCACGTTGAGTATTGAAAAACGTTGAGAAATTGTAAAATACCGACATGGCCGCTTATTACGAAAAACTGTGCAACCGTTATTTTGCTCGCTTTGGAGGCCACATCAACCCTCATTTTTTTTTTCGGGTGTGAGGGGGGGGGAGGGATCACTTGATTTGGAGCTGCTGGCCGTTGACTACCCGGCTTTGCTAATCCCAATATTCTAGCGCACTTTTGGCTCGCTTTTGATTTGAGTTACGGCGTGAGAACTTCTTTTCTGAATGCGGGCCTTGGAATATCAATATACGGACAGATAAGATTTCGTATTCACAAATAAGTTCTTACGGTATAAGTTCCCTCAGGAGTAGGTTTCATTATATCGTGATGTTGGACATTTGATTAACGAATGCGGTCAGCCAATAGCAAACAACACTTGCGAACGAAAATCTCTGTGAATTCCGCTTCAGTGATTTGGACGAGCTGTTTTCACCATTTTCATTTGCATCACGTTAGTGTTTCAGACTGTTACAATTTGTGGTAGCATTACCTTGATGTACTTCGGTTGTGTACAGTGGGCGCGCGTATCCGCGCAACCATACAGCCGTCCGTGCGCGACCTTAAAGACAAGGCAATAGCGAGGACCGTGGACAGGACAATACCGCTAAGCCAAGGCTCATGTAGCTTAGTTGTAAGCTTATGTTCCTTTCTCTTCTTTTTTTTCTTTTTGTTTCTATCATGGTATGAACCTTCACTTTCTTGATGGACTTTATCAAACTGCTCTGTATATTTTCTTAGGGTGCTTTCATTTCGAACGCCTGAAACGCGGAAACAAAAAAGGACAAACTAAAATGAAGGGTGTAATGTTGGCATGATCATTTATGAAATGGCAGAGGCAGAGACAATGCGGGCCGTTACCGTGCTTTCTTTCCTAGGCAATCTCCATTTCCTTTTTCTTCATTGCCCAACATTTTACTTGGTGCTCCTGTTTCGCGGGAGGCTATTCTTGAGATGGCCAGCTCGGTCATCCCCTTCTCAATTTTTTCTTACGGCCTTCGTAAGTCGTTCTCATACTTCTTGCACGTTTCATGTTTTACTTATAGTATATCCCCTCTTTGCTCCCCTTTATCTAAGCCACCTCCTGTAACTCATCAAGCTGGTCGAAGGCGGGGTGAAAGAATAGGAAAATCCTGCACTCGTTTCCTGCCCGCCCTTCGTATCCTAACATTATCTCTCACCTCCAACTGCCTTTGTCTAGCGTGAATCGGTCATGTTTCTCCCCACCGCTGGGTGCATATAAGTAGAGGCCGTGTGCTTCAGAAACGTCATTTTTTACTATCTTAGCATACTCCCCTTCCTTGCCCGCTTTCTTCTTCCCTTCTTTCTTCCTCCCGTTTTTCGAATGCGTGCTTCACTGCGAGCGTCCCTGCTTTTCCCCCACCACCCTTCTCCAGTCCAGCATCATGCCAGGGCATTGTGCGGGCATTCTTTGTCCCAGTCCGTGTTTTTCCCTCTTGTCTCACTCGTTACCTTTGCCTGAGCCCTCCCAGTATACGCCCTAACGCCTTCGATACGACCTCCTGGATGTTACTTAAGGAAGGAAGCGTTTTCTTGGTGCATTTAGTGCTCATAGTTCCTTTGTTCAGGGGTTCCATTCCACCTTTTGTTCCGTCATGATCTCTTTTGTCGAAAGGAGGTGCAAGGGAAAGCACGTGGTAGTGGCATAGGTGGCGATTAGGTTCCTTCGCGATGCATGTCCCTCGTTGCTGAAGCAGAGGTTAGGCGGGCGGAAGAAGAACGGGTTGTCAGAATTATTGTTAAAATGCCCAAAGCATCCTTCGATACCATCTTGCCTTCCTCCGGTGAAACGTTGCCGGAATGCCGACGGATATCGAAAAAAGGGTCTGTTTTGAAATTGTCGTTGAACTAATGAAAATGTTGTCACGTGCCTTAAAAGGGAACTGACAACGTTTATTGAGGGCAGCTGGCTCCTGAAGAACACGGTGGTAGGACCTGGCTATCGAGCGGTGCCGGAGTGTAGCACGCGTACCTCTTTCTCCTTGTCCTTGCCTGCCTCTTTGTATTGTGCCCACTACTGCCAGGTGGCATTTCCCCCCTTCCCCGGAATGAGCATCGGCTCTCGATGCTCAAGAAATGGCTTAAGATAATAATAATAATAATAATAATAATAATAATAATAATAATAATAATAATAATAATAATAATAATAATAATAATAAAAGATATGGTCAAGGCAGACGCTCGCGCATAGAACACAGTCATCGCTACAGAGTGACCGCTACACAGGCAACGCTACGCAGTCCAGGAGCAAAGAGGTAACAGCACTAGCTACAAATACAAGCGTAAATATCAATAAATAAAAAAAATCACGAACACGCCACGTAGGGTTTCAAGCGGACGACGTGAACTTTGTCACCGCGAGGTTGCTGTCGACGCCGGGTTTGTGCTGCACTGTTCGGAATGACCTCCTAGTTCGCGTCACTAATGCGGCGCAGCGCTTTGTATGGCCCAAAAATCTTTTCATGGGCTTTGCGTGATTAATTCATTGCATTTCGTAGTTGCAGTTTGTCAAATGACGGTTTTATTTCGAAAAAAAAAATTCCGCTGTGTTACGCACTTTCCTCTGTGTATTGTGTCGATTTGCGTAGATTTCTGGCTTTCCTTTTCAATGCGTCGAGTTCAATAAAATTCAAAGCCCAATTTAGCTGGAAGCTTGCGTGACGCGACCATAATCGTATAACTCCGACGACGCAGCAGCCCCAAAGTGACGGTTTCCACTAGCCGCAGGATTTGCCACATTATCTCTTGGAGATAAGCAGTACACTCGTTACTTGTAGAAGGGGCGAAGTTATATGCAACTGGCAAAATTTCAACGGCACGCCATATTGCATCGATTGTAGCAATTTCAAGTTTTATAGCAGACAGAAAAATCTGGGTTTCAGTACTTGCGTCGTTCAATATGTTTTGAGATAAAAGCACTGCATAGCAAAAAAAAAAAACTATGAAAGAAGCAAAATAACATAACAAGTTGGACATTTTGCTTTTGTGTGGTGATTGCTATGCAGTGTTGATTTGCGACTGTGAGGTACCCACTAGCCCCAAAATAGGCTTTAATAAGACCTTTCTTATGAGCTTATGGTTCTCGAGTTATCAAATTTCTGCATTTTTTTTATTCTCGCTTAACTGAATTTTTTTCTATACAGGATTTAAGTGGTAAGTCAACCAACGCCAACCAACGCAAAGTCAACCAACGTAAAGTGGGAAGTCGCCCAACGCCACCAAAGAAAGCGGAACCCCGGGCTCTTCATTGAAACGTTAGAGTAGACCACAGCACTGGTAAGCGAAAATCAGGCCAAAAATGGCTGTTCATTGTAGTATGGAAATGTATGCTTATGATGAAGCACACGAAGAAAAAGCTCATATTTTTCCAGCTCGAAAGTAGTGTGGGGCTCAGAAAGATACAAGTGTTTACAATATTGCTCGCATACGGATGACATTGAAGCACTTACATGAGTTGTAATATCACTAGCGATCGACACACATTCGAGAGCCTTTCACTATTTTCTGCTTATTTCAGTATAGTGGGAATTCACTGAGATTAGGCGAGTGTAAATGCAAGGGCAACTGAATGCCAGTAAGTGTAAGGGACATAAACGAGTGCCCCTGAGAGCCAGCTGACAATGCCGGCCAATATAATAATTACCTGCAAGTGTGAGGAAATACGACTGTGAAATAAACCATAAGCCCAAGCACATGGAGTTGATTTCGAAGAGGCCAAGTATGTGAAATGTGTTTGCACATAACGTGAAGAATGCAACTGAACGTGTGATTCTCTCTTTAGTTGCTTGCCAGAGCATTATGTGTTTGTGTATATTTTCATGGCTTGATTACTTTGTTTACTCTGTGTATGCACTCATTATATTCAGATTAATTAAGGATGGACTATAGTGCTAATAATGCCAGTGAAATTTCCAATAGGTAAAATGCTGTAACTTCGAAGGTCGGACGACATTAGCATGTCGTTCACAATCTCTTATGAGTTATTCACATGTGGAGTGTGTGATATAGAATGTTCAGCTTTCTGTAGTAAATCATAGACACCTAGTTTTATAATGCTGACACATGCTCTTGGAGGAAGGAGGTAGAAAGATAGGAAGACAGGCAGCTTCCCCAGCGTAAATACAAGTGACTGTGCTGAGGAATGGGTATAAAGGGAATGAAAGGAAGTAGGAGAGCCGAGATTTAAAACAGAAAGGAAGAGAATGTGTGCACATCAATGCGATGTTGTGCACTACAGCAACAACCCACATGTCAAGTAGCAGGGCAATGCTGGGGTGTTGAACACAGTCTGAACAATGGTTCCTTCCCCAAACAAGGTGCAATTAAGCGCAGTCAAGTGTGGTTTGCTAGCCCCCCAAAATGAGGGCAGTCAAATAAAAGACCTCAGATCGTTACCTAACCGCCTCAGTAGTTTACTATTAACATTGAGATCTGTTCTGTGCAAGATCACTACTATATTGGCCTCGAACAACTGTTGAACGAAAATAGACCTAAGAGGGCCAAGGTGAAGCAGTTTTTGGAATTGTCTAATATTGAATGGAATTTCTTATTTCCTTACAGATACTACGGTCACCTGGAGGCCCTGGAGTCATGAGGACAAATAACTCTGAATATATATGAATGACATCTAATGTGTTTGTGATGACGGAGCAATTATGTCAAAATGAAAGACATATTGAAAAATGTCTTTTTTTTCTCTTGTTAGCAACGTATGCATAAAAAACTACACTTGGATTTCTCTGCATTCATCCAACCACTATGGCATGTATACAGAGTGTGTTCCAGAGGACAAAATATTTTTTATGTTGCTTGACTTCCAAAAGAGTTCTTCAATTCAAATACGTACAAGGTGTGTTCGAAAAGAAACCAAACTTTTGCTTTAACATCTTTATTGCTTAGTGTACATCATTTTAAGCATGTCCCCTTCAAAGTAGTCCCCTCTTCTGGCAATACATTGTTCCTATCATCTTATCCATTATTGGAAAGCCTCCTGCAACACTTTTTCTGGAATGACGCCTAGGTCTCGTGTCGCATTCTCTTGAAATTTCTTTTATGTCTTGGAAACGACGTTCTTTCAATGTGGTTGTAAGTTCGGGAAAAAGGCTTCTTGGGCTAGGTGTGGAAAGTACGGTGGATGAGGGACGAGAGTGTGATGTTTTGCTAGATAGGTGCAGACAAGGAGGGACGCATGAACTAGCACATTGTCATGTTGCAACAATTAAGTCTGGGTTTCCCACAATTCACGCTTCTTACTAAACAGGGCATCCTGCAAATGCGCTAGAATTCCTTGGTAGACAGCCTTGTTTACCATCTGACCACATGGTACAAATTCCTGATGGACAATGTCTTTCCAGTCAGAACGCCACCATTGCCTTGATTTTTTGCCAACTCATGCGTGCTTTTTTAAACGAGAAGACTGTTTGCCCCCTCACTGCGACGACTGCACTTTTTCTTTCAATATCAGAGCCATACACCCAAGTCTCATGGCCTGTTGTGATGTTGTTAGGGAAGTTTTCATTATCATTGCCAGTGGCAAGCTGTTTCTGGCTTATCTCAACACAGGTGTTTCTGATCGACTGTCAACAAATGCGGCACGAATTTTGCACTGACACGATGCATCTCAAGTTTGTCACTCACAATAGGATGCCATGATCCTATGCTGATGCCCGCTTCGTCAGCTAGTTCTCGAACAGTTAAACGACGATTTCCACGAATCACAGCACGCACTCTCTCGACATGGTCATCATCTGTTGATGTGGAAGGTCGGCCAGGCTTGGGATTGTCACCAACCGACATTCTGCCTTGTTCAAAATGCTCAAACTACTCATAGCAAGGAAGCGACATTTTCATGCAGCGCTTTCATTCTTTCTTTTTTTCATGCTAGTCATGGATAGCTATTTTTTTATTGAAGCTGCAAGCACTTAACTGTCTAAATTCCTCATTAGATAACTTATCTATAGAAAATGTGACCTTACAGTAAGTTCAGTAGATATGTGTGTTCTGTTCCTCATGTTGTAGTTATCTGATATTTTACGTAGTTTTGGTTAGAAGCAAAACTTTAATGAACGAGAAAACGGTAAAATGAGAGGTCCAACTCTTGTTGGTCGCAACTGCATGAAGTTCATGCAAGTTAATGCGTCACGCTTGTTTCACATTTTAAAAGCTGCAGGCACTAACATTGCCTATCTGCTTTTGTATTTCCTGTTGCAGTTTGCCTTTTACTTATTACTGTCAGAGCTTGGTATATAAGTCCCCATTCTGTGTTAAAAACCTTGTGAAACTATGCTGGGCACTTTTCACTTTGTTGTATGGTAAATAAATCATTCTCATTTGAAAAATTATGTTCTTTGTCTTTGTCTGCATGAGTGTACGTGTCTGCATGAATGTACAGCATGCTTTCAGATGGCGTACACAGATGAAGTGGGTATTCCGCAAAAGCATACTTAACGTTGTAGGAATAAAACATATGCTTTTAATAACTGCGAATGTAGGGCACAGTTGATATAACGGAGGCAGAGGGCACTCAACTAATGTACACGATACTTAAATTCGATCTCTCCTTCGAGATAATTAGGTAGGTTAGCGGGCAGTCCATCTCACCTGCTTGCAACCAATTCATGGCAGACCTTCCTTTGCCGGACACAGCACAATAGTGCGTGAACACTTAATACAGTGCGTGCACTTTATTGCAGTCTGCACGCTGCTTTCTTTTTCTTTTTTTTTGAGATAAATAAAAGTAGTTTGTGCGTGAATGTGGCTCGTCTTGCGCACGGAGATTCACTTGCATTCCAGATAGAAGAGTGTTCATTGCGGTGGTGCTGATAATACAAATGCAGCGCAAGATACAATAGGCAAATTGCGGTTATTCCACGCTTGTGTAGTTATTTCGTTGCGCGTTAAGTAACTCCAGGTGGCCACAATTAATCCGCAGCTCTCCATTGCTGCATCCCTCGTAATCCACAGCAGTTTTGGGACGCTAAGCCGCATAATATAAATTATTTAACCACGACTCGATTTCTTATCTCCCTTCGTTCCTTTAAGCTCCACGGCACTGCAAGTATGGCCACGGGAACTCGTTGCAACGTCGCCTGCATGCCCCTGGCAGGTGAAGAGGTGAAAACAAGCCAGCGTGTGCAAAGCAGAGAAGCTTCCGATATTTTCAATGCTGTTACAGTAGGCTCACGGGCGGAGATACAGACGCGCCTTGCTGCTTCAAAATAAACACTGAATCATTAACTACAACGGAGCAGCATAATAGGATCGGTTCGAGAGCATTCTTCTTGATACTCACGAAAGCTATATATGGGAGTCTTTCGGACAGGGCATCCCTATTAAAGCCAGTGGAGGTGAATGCAAATATTTGTTGGTTCAACATACTTAGACGGGCCGGTAAAATCCCGCCCGCTTATTCGACGTGTCAGAATATCGCAGCCGTATTGCCGTTACACCGTCCAGGCAGCGCAACAGCGCGGATCAGTTTTAACTGAACCTTCTGAACGAGGTTAAAGTTTCTCAGACAAAGCCGAGTTCCCGGATAAAAAGTGACTGCAGCCGCATCATAGCGAATAATTAGAAAATAATAAAGAACTACATTTGCCTGGCGAAGCAGTTTTTCTTTTGGTGCAGCCCCCCATGCTCGGTAATCCTACCTCATTTAGCCTTTCCGCCCCACATGACAGCTGTTGAAAGCGCTATTCATATGCTGATACTCATTTAAATACATGTTTTATCACCAACCACCTGAGCATTGGTAACAGCTACACATACTATATGTATATCACACACGATCGCCGACGGTGAACGATCGACATAAAACTACAGCCTCGGAAACACAACCATATCTACAAATAGATATTCAAGGCCTCTGTGACCGCGTAGTGATGTGGAGTAGTGGTTAACGTCGTTCGTTCTCACGTGGTGTACCCGGGTTCGATTCCCAGTGTTCCCATGATTGTGTGATGAGCGTTGCCATGCTTGTGTGTATTTCCTATAATGTAGTTCTATGCTATGTGTATACAACAGCGTGCGTAACGACTTTGGACGGCACCTGTCATTAAATAACCAATTTTTTTGGAAAAATACCCATTGGGCCGCATAATTTTGAGCCGCATAAGATTTGAGCCGCTTAGTTAAGCCAGACAGATTTGACCTGAAATACCGCATAAAACTTTGAGATTATGCGTGACTTTCACCAAGCAGCCCTACAATGCGCCATTTAAATACGGGCCGAATATACAAGAGCCGCATAAAATAGGCTGCATACGCAGTAGGCCGCTTACAGTGAGCCATTTATAAGCGTCGAAATTTTGATCTACTTTCCGCCCTATATGCGTTGTTTTAAGCCGGTATTTTCTAAGAGTGTATGCATGATTAGTCTTTTCAATTTACGAATCATTTTAAACCCCAGCCATACATGAAACTGGTCAAGTATGACTTGGAGTCTAATTCTTGCGTGGAAATTGTTAAGAGCAAGCGATATTTCACCATAGTGAAACTGTAAGTTAAGGCCATATACACTGGAGTGTTAGCAGTTCATTGTAAATATAAACAACAAAGTTAGGAATCGTGGCGACTTTGCAGAATTTTTATGGAAAAATGAGCGAGGAACAGTGGCATGATGGCGGACCACTAGGGAACATAGAGAGCTAAGCTAACGAAGGTTCTCGGTGGTCAAATGGCTGGAAGGAACAGCCACAAAATCCCAGAATGCTACGCGTGACCTACCTGCAAACAGTATCTGAGTCGTATATAGTAGAACAAAAGGAGGTTAGTAGTAAGTTACCAGGCAAGGAAATAAGGAAGAACAAAAAAAAAAGAAGAAGATACCAACAAATTGCAAGGAATGAACCTTAACATTGATGGACAGCAACACCAGAAAATCCCCTTTGCAAGACAGGGGCTGCTATATAAATTATTGTTCATATGGCTCGACAAAGAAACTGCAGCAAAAACAAAGTCAGGAAACTGCAGGTGAAGAATAGTGAACACTTCGCGAGCAAAAGAGGAAGCAAAAAGAAGCATAGAAGTGATTTTGGTTCATTGGCTCTGGCGGCGGGTTTCTTTTATTTTGGAGAAGGCTATATAAGAGCCAACAGGTGCGTTTTTTTCCTTCTGTTTCATCAATTTTGTTTTCGTTTGTTTTCTCTAAGAAGCTGCAGCAACCTATATCTAAATCCGGTCCTTCATGTTTTACTGAACAGGAACTTGCCTTCAAAGTGCACGGGAGTTCGCAATGAGACCAAAGAAGGAGAGAGACATACTTAAAGGGCAGGTACCCATTAGGCGGGGTCAAACAAGCAAACGACTCGAGCAGACTAAAGAAATCTTATCGACTATAGACATAACCAAGGCTAACTAAAAAGTACGGCTTCTTTGCTGAAGACCGAGTTGTGAGCGTAACAAAGACGCCATGGTGAATCAAGGCGCACCGTCCAATGGCAATGTTGCCTTCAGGAAGCGCTTTTGCGTATGGTTTTGCGTACACGCGCTTCATCCAGTCACCATGGCCAACCCAGAAAACACTTCCTAGAGAACTGACACCCTACCAAGATGTACGGGAGGAGCTTTCTATACTGGACAGGCTTGTTTTGCGGACAGAACGTGTTCTGGTACCTGTCAAGTTAACCTGTACCTTCATCCCGTTAGCCCACGAGTCCCACCCGGGAATAATCAAGACCAAGCAACGCATCAGGGAAAAGTACTGGTGGCCGTGTCTTGACAAGCAAGTGCAGATGGCCATCCGAAGCTGCACTGTTTGCCAAGCCTCGGACAAGTTTGCGAAGAACTTATAGGCCCCCCTCCAATCTGTTCCACTGCCTTACAGGCCCTGGGACAAAGTGTCAAAAGACATCATGGGGCCCTTTGAACGTGCACCAACTGACTGTCAATTTGTCATCGTGGTGGTGGACTACTTCTCCGGATGGCCAGAGATTGCGTTCTGCAGTGACATCACTTCCCGCACGGTGATCAACTTCCTCCTTGGTGTCTTTGCACGAGAGGGTTACCCTGCAGAACTGGTCTCGGATCACGGCCGACAGTTTACGTCAAGTTAATTCGAGTGTTTCCTAGAGGAGAGCGGTATTAAACATTTCTGCTCTGCAGTTTAGCACCCTGAAGCCAATGGTGCGGTGGAAAGGTTCAACAGGGTCCTTAAATCGTATATACAACTCTCTCTACTGGAGAAGCGACCCTTCAAGGCCACCATTACGGAATACCTGGGTATTTACCGTGCCACCCCCAAAGCGCCACTGGTCTGTCCCCGGCAGTGTTACTCCATGGACGCCACTTGAGGACATCGTTAAATCTCATCGGCCAGCCAGCCGCAGACTTCGACACCCACACCACCCGCGCACTGCGTAGACTTCGGCGCCATGTATGCGATTACCAACAAAGAAACAAGGCGTATTCAGAAAAGCGAAGAGCAGCCAGGAAGCCCAAATTCGAAGTCGGTGCCTACGTGCGGGTCAAGCGTCCTCTACCTGGAATGAAAGGCACCCCCAGTTTTGGTGCTCCACTCAAAATCCTGAAACGCATAGGACGTTGGTCATTCCACCTCGAGGACGGCCGGACGTGGAACGCCTCTCAATTGGCCGCGGTGCCCCACGAAGCTGTACAAGAAGCAATGACGAGACAAGAATCCCTGCGGGGAGACATGGACATAGACATGCCGGTAGTCAACGCCAGAACTCACACACCGTCCTCAGGAACACAGAGCACCTTATTCCAAAGAACGCCAACGCCTGATGACGCGCAGTCTCCAGAACCGCTGGTGTAACCACTGTCTCCTTGCACGCCAAGCCCACCTACACGGCCAGTGAGTCCACTAGCTGGAACTATGACCTCTTGATTGTGTGCTGATCGTGGTGGAGAATCGGGAAACTCTCATCAGCCAGTAGAGTCAGAACTCCGCCGTTCTACACGGTAGCGAAGACCACCAGCAATGTTCAGGGATTATGTGCAATGAACTTACTGGTTGCAGTGACATTATTAGGCAATCCCCACCATTTACTTTACTATCACTTTGTTAGCGCAATAATTTAGTTGGCCGCCACACGCAGTGACTGTTTTTTGGTTGTATTCATACGTATAACCTGCGTTCTCTTGTTGAGGGAGGGCTAGATGTAGTGTCGTGCCTTCGGAACAGATGGCACTGCAGACGTGACGCAGGTTGCATGCGACAGATGGCGCCTCAGCGCTCTTGTATGTTAGTTACGTTCGCCAGAATAAAGGTTGTTTTCGGCATGGAGACGGCAGTGGTGTAGCGTGCTCACTCCGTGTCCTGGGCCGTCGACACGACACAAATGTTAAAATCATTTCTACATTTCAATTACAGAATAAATTTACCCTGTGACTTCCTAGATGTCATATGTCTGTTGGCTTCATAGAATCTCTAAACGTAACCCGCCGCGGTGGATTAGTGGCTATGGCGTTACGCTGCTATAAGCACGAGGTCGCGGGACCAAATCCCGACCGCAGCGGCCGCATTTCGATGGGCGCGACATGCAAAAACACCCGTGTCCCCGTGCATTGGGGGCCTGTCAAAAAAATCCAGGTGGACAAATATTAATCCAGAGTCTCCCGCTACGGCGTGCCTCATAATCAGATGGTGATTTCGGCACGAAATATCCCAGAATGTAATAATAAAATAATTATTAGTAATAATAAACCCTAAACCTTTTTCGATGCGTTTCATACTTTTGTATGCATACACCTGTGATCCCCATCCTTCCATGGACAAGCACCATACATCGGCTTCGTCCTTGTGGCGTCACTGCGTATGCCTCTCACACTGTCCATCCGCCTGACTTGGAGCTTGTATTTCGGCAGCGCTTGTGAGTGACGTACTCCATAAGCCTAAAATTTAATGGCAACACAGGTCTCACCTTTGTGGTGAATAAACATTCCATAAGATTACAGGTTGCATAACATGAAAGAAACAAAACTGATCGCATCGCCGTTAGTGGCAAAGCATTTATATTAACATCTCCACTAAAGCTCCGCTTCACATATATTCAAACATGCGCGTTCTACCTACGCTTTTTTTTCTGTCCAGCGTTCTTATACGTACATAATTTCTATATGTCTTTCTTGGAGTGCAGACAGGCGTTGTGCCCCTTCCGGTGGCTGTTGGCAGCCTGATCCTTGTCCTCTTTTGATTGGGTCATCTTGTATGATCTGAAGTCTCCAAGAATATCATCAGGAACTACGACGACAACAACCATGACAGCTATGTCAGTAATTTTGACGATAAAAATTAAATCCAGAAGAAGTAGAAGAGGAACAATACAAAGATGTAGGGAATGGTGACATATCGTTGGTGTGGATAATGTATTACATTGTGCAACGTGCGAATCCTAGGTTAAAAAGCAGGCGTATTTGATGCCTAGGGTTTACTTCACGCCATAAAGAATTGCAAGCCTAGCAGCTAGGATCACGACTCGCAAACAGTACCGAACGAAATCGAGAGAGCCTCCTGTGCTTTTTGTAGCGTTAGCTACACTGGCCTAGCCAAGCCCGTTTCGCGCGGCACAAGGATCAGTGATGTCACACGGCTTGCGCCCCAGAGCCACCGGAGCCGGCACCTCTCGCGCACTCCGCCGCCGCCGCGCGCGACTCACCGCCGCCGGTCTGCGCATTCCAGAGGAGTGACGTCGTAGCCGTGGTAGACGCACTGGCGCCGGCGCGCGCTCGCTGTGCAGTCGCCGTCTGACACTGCGCTGGAGCCGCTGCGCTTCTGACTGGCGTTTGCCAGTGTGGTATAGCCATGGAGAAGGAGAGCGCAAATGCTGCTCAACAGCGCAGAAGAACGGAGAACCTTGACTCATCGGATCCCGAAGTAGTTGCCTGGCAATTAGCGGCTGAGCGTAGGAGACAACCAGGAAAGCTAAGAATAATCAGCTGAACCTTTGCTAACGCTACGTATATCCTGGCATAGCCGAGCTAAGCCACTGCAACTTTTTTTTACATTTTAAATGAGTGAAATGTGAAGGTATATATGGCCTTCTCAGGGGGGCCGGCCATCCAGAAATTCCAAGAACACTACTTTGCCGTGGGCCTATAAGCCATCAGTAAGACGGGTCCATTGTTCGCAGCGTAACCTTCTTTTTGGTGCAAGTGCATTAGGTGCTCAGCCGCAGACCTAGCGTTACTACTGAGGCGTTTGATATGGAGCCTCCCATCGCCAGGAGCGCGCAAGACGAGCTCCAATTGTCGTTAGTGTTCGCAAAACGTAAGAGCATAGACAGGGGGGTGAATCTTCCTATACCTCCCATTGGTTGTTTTATAGCAGACGCTCAGTCGACGCTAGCGCCAAGGCGCACTTCAGTTAGGCCCTAGCGGATGGATGACGGTACCACGGTGGCGAAAAAAAGAAAAAAAGAAAGAAAAGCGGCGTGATTTTTTTTTTACCCTCCCCCTTTCGCTATAGAACTTTTTTTCTTCCTTTTTTATGATAACGTTGTTCCGCTGTTTTCTCCTTTCCCTCTTGACTTTCCTATACTTCCTCGCAAGCTCATGAGGCCATCCTAAAAAACTTATCGCAACTCAATTGCGGCGAACGAATCTATAACTACATTCGAGCATTCTTAACGGACCGCACGGCAACGGTAGGCGTGGATACCCTCAGAACAAAAGAGAAAAAGGTTCCAAATAGAGGCACTCCTCAGGGATCAGTCTTATCGCCTTTTCTCTTCAACGTCGCCATGAAAAACCTCCCAGAGCATCTAGAGAAGATTCCGCACCTTCGTCACGCAATATATGCGGATGACATTACCATTTGGACAACTCGAGGCTCGGATGGAGAACAGCAGGACGCCCTGCAAGCGGCGGCAGACGCTGTCACCGAATACGCCAAAGAGTGCAACCTGGAATGCTCCCCAGAAAAATCCGAGCTCCTCGTTCTCAAAAAGAAATCAAGAAGAAAAAGCACAGAGAGAGAGGCCATAGAAATACACCTAAACCAAAAACCTATACCCAGAGTCCAAACACTCCGCATATTAGGTGTCTCCATGCAAAATAGTGGTCGCAATAACCACACTGTAAACGCACTGAAACAAACTGCCTACAGCGTAGCTCGCAGGATTAATAGAGTTGCCAGTCGCAGACATGGCATGAAGGAAGAAGACTTATTACGCTTGACTCAGGCCCTTATCGTCAGTAGAGTCACGTACGCGACACCTTATTTGAACTTAACATCAACAGAAAAAGCCCAAATAAATGTGTTACTGCGGAAAGCGTACAAACAAGCCCTCGGCCTTCCTCCAGGCACCGGAACAACGAAAATTCTATCCCTGGGCATCCACAACACATTAGAAGAACTAATTGAAGCACACCGACATGCGCAAATCACGCGCCTCAACCTCACTAGAACAGGCAGAGCAACACTTCGAAGGTTGCAATACCCCGTGGCGACAACCAACAATCAAGAAGTACTCCGCAAGACCCTACACGAGCAAATAATGGTGGCGCCTGTTCCGCGTAACATGCACCCGGAATATCACTTGGGCAGGAGAAAAGCACGAGCGATAACAATGGAAAGGAGATACGGCACTCTCTCCACTGCTCGCTGGACAGATGCGGCCATGTACCCGAATGGAGAGGGCATGGTAATCAGCGTGGCTGGACACAGACAGCAAGAACTGGTATCCGCCTCCGTTCGTACGCAGAACGTCGCCGCAGCCGAAGAGGCCGCTATTGCCCTCGCCATCTCGGCATCGAGACAATACGAAGAACTATATATTCTTACAGACTGTCAATCAGCATGTCGAGCCTACGCGAACGGCCATCTACATAAAATCGCATGCGATATTCTACATCGCCTCAACGAAATACCCCGCACCACGATAATTTGGACACCGGGACATGAAGGCGTCAGCGGAAACCATCGTGCACACACGATAGCCCGAGGTCACTGCAACCGGGCACTGCAAGAGACGCCAGAAGACCCAAGTCCAGACACACTACAAACTTACTACGATATACTGCGGCACTACCGCCTTTCGAGAAGAACGATGCCGCCACCCCACCCATCCCTCACCAGAGCTGAAGCTACGACCTGGAGGCAACTCCAGACCAACACCTATCCTCACCTCACGCTCCTTCACGCGATGTACCCCACCCTTTATCAGCCCCTTTGTCCTTTCTGTACAGAGCGAGCTACCCTCTACCACACCACATGGGCATGCCAAAATATCCCCAATAACTCCCCAAATCGAAACGCAACGCACGAGCAGTGGGAGATGGTGCTGACCAGCTCGGCACTGGAGGATCAGCGAAAGCTTATCGCCAGAGCCGAAAGTGCTGCCACCGCCGCTGGGGCCCTGGACTGAAGGCTCCACCCACCACGGAGATCGACGCTTCTCCGTGCGTCATCAAAATAAAGTTTTGTCTCTCTCTCTCTCTCGCCTCGCCCTCCCCTCATGCCACGCGTAATGCTCTTTTTTTATGTCTTTAGCTGTCCGCGGCGCGCTTTTTTTATTTTTTGTCGCGGGCGTTATCAGACGCACCACCGGACCGAAGCGCGTGCTTCGCGCTCCTCTCCTGTCCGGCCATTCCATTCGTGCATTCGTGCTGCGTGCTTGCGCGCAGGGGATTCTTTTTGCGTTTTCATGCACGCAATCCCGTTCATTATTACGATCAAGCAAGCATGTGCCCAAATTATATTAAAAAATAATTGCACTTACAACACAACAGTTCTTTGGACTCACTTAATTGTGTTCGTTTGCGAAAACCAGAATTGGAGCAGACAGTGCAACACACTATAGAATGCAACAAAACGAGGATGGTGTTCCATGTTCGCACATGTAAAAAAAAACATTTATGGTAATTGATCTAATGGCCAATGCGCAGAATAGCTTCTCACGGCCTGCTTCTCGCTCGGTCCATAAAATCCACCTCCGTGAAGGGCACCGAGCATATTCTGCGGTTGTTGACCTTGTCTCTGGGCAAACCCATTAGGTCCTTCCTTCCAGCGTAGGTTAAAAACGCTGCCATCCTGAAGAACAGTGAAGATCATAAATTATAACATCGCAGTTGGAACATACAAAACAGAACTCGTTTCGCATCGCGGCCAAGTACTAGTTGTGATATGCTAACCTTAATTCTCAGAAACGCATTTTTAAACGATTGCGACCAATTAGAAATAAGTGCAAAGCGCACACCTACACACGTGTTCCTTGCGATACGCACAGGTGGTACTATATTTATCAGGAGCTTTTTGTTCGCTGATTGTTGGCACAACGATTTACAGCATCGTTGTGGTGTTTTCAAATCAGCCAAATGTTGCCTCACCACCGGACAGCCATGTACGACTGCGCACCATTACTATCACAAATAAAAACTGGGAAGTAAATAGCACGGTGCTCACCTGTTTTCTTTAGAGATGCGGTAGAATTTCACGTCGCATGGCTCACTTCGTCTTGATGTGTTCGTACACCGCTGAACCTCACACGAACAGCGACAGCTGCGAGACATGGCGAAAAAAAAAAAAAAGCCGACCAACGTGCAACGGTAGGTTGTCACAGGGTTACCACTGCTAGCACGGAAGGCGAAAAACTGACCGTATAATGCCAGAAAAAAAGTTGTGCGGTTTTGGCCGTTATCAGCCCAGCCGACGACGAGCGCTGGCCGCGCCGCCGATAGTTGAAGGCGAGAGAGACACGACAAAGTTGAGAAAGGGTTGACAAGAAAAAAAAAAAGAAAAGCGATTTTGGTTCCGCATACATCTCATGGATGGCGCTGCAATTCGCGTGGACAAAAAACCAGCGGAGTTTCCGGGGCCTGGCATAGACAGCAATCCAAATACGACAAGGTTACCGACCATTTCAAATGTATAGTAGCCTGATTCATCATTTGCTGAACGTATTGGTGCGTTACAGGGGCCAAAGAGGAGGTGCTTAAAGTGGTACAGCTTGTCAGGTGCGATGAAAGCAGTCATGTCCACGTCTTTCCGGTTGAGCAGGGTAGTGAAAAATTGAATCCCGTGAAGGAAGACGTAAAACGGCGTCGAGGCGGGGCAGAGGGTACACATCGGGTTTTGTTACGGCATTTAGGCGGCTATCGTCTATGCTAAGGCTCGTTGTGCCGTCCTTCGTTTTCAAGAGGACTTCTGCGGATGACCAGAGGCTAATCGAGCAAGATATGATGCCTGGCTGCTACATATCCTCCACTTGAGTACTGATTTCAGCGCACTTGCAATTTCAGCACTCTTGTAATTGTAATTTAAGATCGGAAACACGCTGCGGGTTGTGAACGGTAGCGTGGGAGCCAGTGTCATTTGTGATGGCCAGGAGTAGTGCAGCCAAGTTCTTTGGGTGACAGAGCCAAGCACCTCCGGAATTTCACTAGTAAAGCTTGAATATCGTACTTCTGGGGCACCGTTAAGTGGGGGCCGAAATGAAACATGTTCCAGTCTACTGAGTCATCGGCAGTCTCCAGAGAAGCATAGCGTTGGACTGTTAACAGTTCTATAGTATAGGCGCAACGGCTGTCTGAAATGTTAACAGCCAGGACAGCAAAGTCATATCCAGAGTAGAACAGCAGGGCGCGTATAATGGCAAATTCACTGCCCGGTCCCGAATAGGCAGTGCAGTTAACGAGCATGTCTTTATCTAATAATGCGCCCGTGTCGGAACGAAGAGGGACACCGCAGCAGACCACGCAGGTGTATAGTTACAGTGGATGTTGCCACCACAGGAACAGAAAGGGATGATGGTAGGTGAACAAGGTCGTTTCTTTTTGTGCTTCGCTAAAAAAAACATGGTTGACAATGTGGGCACATGTATTCATGATGTGAGTGCGCTTATCGCGTGTGAAAATAGGACCAATGCTTATGCATTGCCCGAGTGCCAATAAACAAAGGGCCGAGCTCCCGCGAATGCCCGACGGGCTAAGGTAAACGTGGAGAGTGCCTACAACGACTGAGCTTTATTGAGGAATGTGGTAGTTTCGAAGTCAGTTGCCGGATTGGAAAAAAGTAAATCTAATATGTATCCGGTGTGGTGGAAATCCACGCACACACCCATTGTCGAGCACCAGTTGTGGCCCGCAACTGAGGGTACGCAGATATTTCGTACCACAAAGAATTGAGCTGTTGCGGTTTCACTGAACTGCAATCGAAACTTGTCCGAGGGTTGATAAACCAGCTTTATCAGCTAGCAGGATACCGGATGGTTCAACTGTGGCCGTCTCCAGGTGGCACTGATTGAGTAGCAAGTTTTGCGTCCTGCAGTTAAATGCAGCCTCTGTGACCCGTAGTGATTCAACGTTTTTCGGTGGACCTCACAGTTGGAGTCGCAATCTGGGCATATCTCTACGCGGGACGCGTGACGAGAGAGGGGCTTGAACGGAGCATTGGACGTCTAGGTCAGTGACTGCGTCAATGAAAGCTGTGATGGCAATTATGTACGCGGCAGTGCTTCAACAACCAGCCGGTGGCTTCTGTGACAAGCGCTGGACGTAATCAGCGAGCTCTTGTAGATTTGTGGGGCTTTGTTGCACGTGTTTTAATTCTGCAAAGTATAAGTGCTGAAGATGGCCATCACCATAGTGGCACTCCAGTGCCATCAGGAGACTCTCGTAGTTGTTTCAGTCGGATGCCGGCAACAACTCTAGCTATTCGGCCGCTATAGAACGAAGTAGGAGCGATGAAAACTTGAGCCTTGTGGTGAGGTGACCAAGCGTGGAGAACAGCAAGGGATTCAAACAGACATAAAGCAGACCACAATATTGTGCCGCCACAGCTTGCTGAACTTGGGAAAGCTGCAAGGAACTGATGCGTTACACGAGTCAAGACAGTTGCCTGATGCCTGAGGGTGGCGAAGGGTGGCGAAGGGGATCAGACGGGTACCGAGTAGTAGAGGTATGTGACTCCAGGCCGGCAACGCTTTTGGCAAGGTCAGTGATATGGCCATCTGCGGAATACATGCGTTGGGGCAAACAGTTCTCGTTGGAGAGCAGGCACTGGTCGAGTCGGGCTTCAAAAGTGTCATCATAGCCGACCGGTGAACAGCAGCTTGTGCAGCTAAAGAAAGTGGCAGCCTGGCAGAAGGTGGCCCCAAATTCGCTAGGGGTAGCGTTTCAAGGACTCGTACCAGGTCTGTCATAATGGCGGTCAGCGCGTGGCACAAAACAAGGGAGAAAATACAGTCAGGGACACAGCAACTTAACGCAAACCAACGAGTACTGCAAAGCAACGAGAACGCAGAAACTAAATGCTATGTCCTCTTTACATTCTTGTTCTTGTTTCTGTCCCTTATTTTGCGTATATAATGCGCTGACCACCATTATTATGAAGTGTTCCAACTCACCCGAATCCACTCGGTTACTAATCTGGAGCCTGCGACTTTGGCGACTGCTCACTAGCGATATCGCGTCACTCGCCAAAGGCGTCATAGTAGCGGTAGGCTCGCTGGGGGTTAGCATGAGCGCAGCCGACCGCTGCCACTAAATGCACCTTGAATGGAGCGCCTTGTACGTGTTCCAAGTGGCACAAGAACACAGCAAGTCCAGTTCTGTTTCTCTACCTACACCACAGTGCTCCTCTACCCGTCTTCTTGCGAACGTTTTTTTCTCCTTTCTCACTTGCAGCGCTTCTCGTCACTGTTAAAATATTGTGTGAACATACTTTTGCATCATTTAGCCTACGCGTAATCGCCTTCACATGTTGGTGGAAGTGTCGCATTCGATGCAACATTAGCTTGCTCGATGCTTTGCATGCTGGCTAAATGTTATTTCGTTATTGCATGCTGACATAAACAGCGCCATCGCCTTTCTATAGGGGGGAATACAGGAAGCATATGGACACATATGCATCAAAGGCAGTGTATATATATATGCAGCTTATGCATGCAGAATATGTCACCTTAAAAAAGACAAGTCCACTTCTCGAAACGCTGGCTCCTACTTTCATTTTGTTCTCGTTTTGCGCAGCCCCACTATGCGGTATGTTTGTACTTAATTTCGGGATTTCGAATGTCTTCAAGCTGCATGTAGGATTTTGTCTAGTGGCCCTTCCCTAACTGACTGGGACAAATGAGAAGCATTGATTCTTTCAAAAAGTAAAGTGTTATTGGCAGACGTTCACAGATAATTGAGAAGAGAAACAAGAAAACCTTACGAACACCAGACTGAGAACCGGGAATTGAAATAACTGCAAAATGTTGCCTTAAGAAGTCGACCAGAACTTCAAGAAAGGCAGCATATTACAACACAAAAGAATAAAAAAAAAGAATCAGACACCCTATCATTCTTTCCAAATCAGGCAAATTTACATGGCATAAACGATCTATCTCGTCAGTTTGTACCAAACCTATGCTCCTCGACAGCACAGCAAACTGCACAAGCACCTTCGGGATTTGCTTCAGTCCTCGTGTGAATGCGGTGCTTCTACAACACGTTCAGTGCGAGGACAAACGCCGTTAAAGCTGTAAACACAGAATATTCCGTCTTGGGCGGAGAGCAAATACACATGAGAACATGCACAAAGCTCTCGTGACAGCAGCGCACCAAAAACAGAGGGCCGATACACGCATTCGAACAGAAGATGGAATGCGGCTCCAAGTTGACGCAAGGAGTATTTAGAGCATACGTTCGCAGCTACAACAATACCAGATGTGTGAGAGGAAACATTCACCGGCCACATAATATAGGCAGAAAAGCAAAGAAAGAATGACTCTAGTAACAATTGCTGCTGCTATACTAACGTCATGTGTCTGAAGACACGTGATCGATGCCACGTGGTTCAAAACCTGCGCTTCCTCACCACTCTACGTATGCAAGAGGCGGGCCAGTTCTGCACTGCTATAGATTGCTTGTCTGTGCCCCAGTCTCTTCCCTTTCTTTCCAATGAAAATGAGTTTTCTTTCAATGAAAATATGTAAGATTGTATAGTATGGAGAGAGAGAGAAAGAAACGTTTATTAGTGAAACAGTGTCCCGAGCGAGGCCCGGTGTGACCCTGAGGTGGGAATCAATAAAATAAATGACGTTGATTGAGGAAGAGAGGAAGCTGGAGTCTATAAATCCGCTATAACAACCTGTACTTCGTAAGTGAGTAAAGCACATGGGGGAAAAGGTATGACGTTGCTGTGACAAGTGTCTCAATTCCCAGCGCTGCCACTGCGGAAGCAGTGACGATCACTTTCTTCCATCCTCGGAGGACAATATCTCTGCTCCGCCCGGACGCTTTCGTCGTGCGCCAAATTAATGAACCGAAGATGCCTCTGTGCGGGGTTCTTTCCTTGGTGCCGAACTAGAAGAGACGAAGGGAAAGAAACAAATACAAAGAAAAAAGAAAAAAGTTGTCGCAGTTTCACCTGAAAGGCGAAGCATCAATTGCGATAGCAAATTTGTAGAGAGCTATACGGAGTAATGATAGTAGCTTTATCAGCTGTATAAACTTGGACATGCAGCAGCACCGGCAACACGCAGAACTGTTGTCGACGCCGTCGGCGTTTTGCCCACGTTCGCACAAAATGCGTGCGGCGTTGGTGACTGTTGCCGGAGCCTCTGATATAAATAGGTACTTGGTGCCGCAGCTAAACGTCCCCTCCCCCCCCCCCCCCTCCCACGGCCTTTCGCGTTTGCTCTACATATATGGTGATTGTAAATGAGGAAAGAGACGCCTACTTCTGCAGCCCTTAAGGGAGCACGGCACAGAACGTGCGTTTGTTCTCCGCCGTGCGTTCACTCCCCGTGAAAGCGCGCGTCCCTCGCGCCCTTTCATTCGCACATACAGCGTTCGGCGGCGCGCGGCGACGATTTCATCTCCATTGACGTCATACGGAACCTCACGGCGACGGCGACGGCGACGGCGACGGCAACGGCGACGGCGACGCCGACGGCAGAAATCTGCTTTGGAGTGTCCATATAATTGCTATCGCAATAAAAAACTCTATACACATGAACTGTAAATGCGATTAGTGCTGTAGTATTAGCCCCGAGACACGCATACCTTCGAGAAAAGGAAGAAAGAGGGGAAAATTATTGTGCAGTGTGCTGAGCGCTGTGTTGCATGGAAAGAGGGCATGGTGGCTAAAATTTGAAGCTGCTCGTCAAAGCGAAGGAAATCAAGATAAGCGAAGAAAGCAAGATATGTTATGTGCCATTACCAAATGGTGCTGGAAGTGCGGAATATCCTTTAATGAATGCCTCCGGGGAATGGCTGAGTGGCTTTGTATGTAGGCTTTTGTAAGTTCGTACTTTTCTGTTTAGTACCCGATACGCAAGGACTTAATCTCATGACCTGTGCAGTTTTCTTTAAAAACGACTGTGTTAAGCATAACAGCGCGAATGACAGTCTTGGCCCCAGTTGGCAGAGGTCTGCACAATTGTACAACTTTTCTTCTGGTTATAGCAGAAACAAGTGTTTTTCTCTCATTGAAGGACGATGGTTCATAAGGACCATGGTTGAAGAGTTGGTAGCAAACGGGACTGGTGACGTCGGAATGACGACGAGGGACTGTTCCAACGGCTACGAGCATCACTGTTTGGCTGTTACGGTTCAAATGGCTGCTGGTAAGGACGCTGCCTCTGTTCGGGGCGATAATAACTGGCGAATGGCGGTCGTCGTCGTGGGGAGCAGACAGTCTGGTTATTACGGGGGCGAGCAACGTGACTATACGCTCGCAGGCAAACATATTGGTCGATCGTCTGCGGTTCACCACTCGGCTGCATTTGGGTAGCGTGCAGGATACTGCTGACCAGTCAATTGACAAGGAGCATTAGACAGCTGTTAAGTGGCAGCGGCACATACAGAATGACCTCTAAGATTTATGAGTACGTCGCGGATTATTGCCTGCACAAATGGCGCTGTAGGCAAGTTGTTCTGCTCACTGGGTCGGGAAAAAAGGGCTGTATGAGCCATGGCTTCAAGTTCTTGCCGCCCTATCCACGTCAGGTCATCTGATGGTGATGGTCACATCATTCCTAGCCTGTCGTCACAAGAAGTTGTCCCAGCTGTGTTCGGCAGACGTGCGAATGGGGCGGCTCTTGGCCTGCTCAAAGCGTTGACACTCTTTTATGACGTCCTGTAATGTTTCGCAATTTTTGCACATGAGCTGGTTGAAAGCATCGTCAGCCATCCCCTTCAGTACATGCCCAACCTTGTCCGACTCAGACATATCGCTGTCGGCCTTACTGCACAGAGTCAGCATGTCCTTGATGTAAGAGACGCATGATTCTGCGGAAGTTTGCACGCGGGTCACTAGTTCTTTCTTAGCGGCACTCTGCCGACCGGCGGGACGGCCGAACAAGTCCCTCAGCTTCTGTTTACACGTGTCCCAGTCGTTAAGCACGGATGGTGTTCTAACGCAAGCTTGTGACAAACAATTTTAATGTTATGAAGGGTAGCAAATATCAACCGTACAACTTCAGAATTATTGCACGATTGACCTTCGCGATTGACTCACGCTTCTAAGGAAAATGCCTTCAGTTTTGACCGCTTCATTGTGTCATTTGAGTCTGCGGAAGAATGGCCCTGCCAAGTGCAGGCGCGCTACCGTGATTGGAACTAACAACTAGAACGCACGAGACTACAGACAGTTTTAGTATTGCGGAAATGGCACCACGCTAAACGCAATAAAATAGCGGGGTCAGACTGCGCATGCTCAGAACGCTATTTCAGTTTTGCGGATAGCGTGCGTCCGCTATTTCTGAAATATAGCGGAGACGCTAAACGCTCGCTAAGTTTTTAGTGTTGCAAACATGGTGGCACCCTCGGCTCGAACGCTTGACATGCAGGCTCGTTTCAAGGCTTGGCGTGGATCAACACGGCTAGTTTGGTTGTCGAGCTGCTCAGTTTGCTGCTTTGACTACTCGCAGCTAGATGGTTTTGCGCTTAGCGGCGCATCGTTGTCTTACGCTATACTAAAACTCTATCGAACAGCGTTCCGCAAAGATTTAGCGTGCGTAACACGCTAACGCTAACGCAAGCATTTTCCGCAATACTAAAAGTCTCTTACATTTGGCGCTCTGCGTGAGCTCGCGCAACGAATCTACAAACCGTCTGAGGATTCAAGAATTATTCTACATCAAATCACGATGGGAATTCCTTGTTACATTTACGTCTAATTACATAAAAGAGCTCTTGGCACAGGCATTGCGCCCTTTTATGTATCTCGTCACCTACATTTGTTTCCTACCTTTTATTCCGCAGGCCTGATACGCTGCTGGCTTGCTCAATTTGTCAATTAATCCGCAAACCTTCATTTAATGCACAACGCTATGTCATGGAAATAAAGCAAGAGAAGAAAAACTCAGTTGCAGCAAGAACGACAAAAGAATTTGTAAAGCAGGAAAGCGTGTGTTGCCGCGAAACATGGTAAGCGAAGTTTCAGGTATTCAGCATAGTCCACCGTGAGCACTACATTGAAATAGGCGGCCGTCGCAAGCTTGGAATTTTAATTAACCTCGTTCAGCACTATCCAACTTTCATCGAACGCGAAGTGTGTACGGCGTAGTCTCGTCAATTTCAAGCAACAGTTTGCTTCACTTTGCCCAGCATAGTTGCTGGAAAGGCTCATGCATGATGGATATGGCCGCCAGTAGCTCCTCCAACACCCACACTTTGTAATGCTGGGTTGCCTAGTAAGACTTGAATTTGGATGCAGTACACCTTTTGTGTTTTGAGCACAATTTATAGTATGTACTCTCGTAACAGACAATATATGGCTGTGTGATGCTACGATTTTCGACTGAAGGTAAAGATTAATGGGCGATAAGAAGTAAAAAAGAGCCTGCAGATCCCACGCCCTGTGGGAATCAATGTCAAACGAAGCAGTGTGCGGACAGCCTACCAAGTTAACGAAATGACCATCCGAGCACCAAGAAGTAGGCGGCTGTTTCAGGACCTACACGACACACATGTCATGACATTCATGTCATCACCTATCATTTATGCTCTTCGTACACTCTTGTCATACTATGCGAATTTTGGCACCTACGATGTTAACAAAACAATCATGAGAGCACCAAGACCTAGGCAGTTATTTCATGACCTACATGACAAACAAGTACAAGTCTCCGCTACGGCTAAAATGTGAGCCCTTCTGCTACCATACCTTCTCCGCTCACATTTAGGGACGTATTCGGTAAGCCTCCACCTGACTAGACGAGGCGGCGAAGGATGTACAGCAGGTTAGGTCTGAAACATGTGATTCCATTCGAGTATCGCCGCGCCTTTTTTGGGTGTGTTCGTAGAACGTTTAAATGCAACCGGAATTATGCATTTTGTCATCTCAATATAGTAAGAGGGGCGTCGTAAATATGACGAAGGAGAGTGTTGCAACGCGCCGCATACACCAGCTAACGGGACCCTGGATCTCTGCCAAGAGATTGGTGACCGACATCCCTCCAGACCTAAGCACTGCTGTGTCACAGCACCACTCCAGGCGCCAACGAGCTATAGCGAGCGCTACGCTAATTTTTGGATGACCTTGACGCTATGGCCACTGGGACATTGATATTGTGACGGGGATAAGTGTAGGTGACTTCAGTGAGCTGGTGGAGAACCTTGTAGGGGCCAGAGTAGCAAGAGAGAAGCTTCGAAGACAGGCCCCAGTGGCGGGACGGCGTCCAAAGCAGAACCAAAGAGCCTGCACAGAAGAAAACGGTTCTGTGGTGGTTGTCGTAGCGGGCCTTTTGGGAGATTTACAAGGCAGAGAGAGATACGATCACGTGCAATCTGGCGAGCGGTGTGAGCCCCAGCAGCAGCATCGCCGGCATACTTTGAAGGAGCGTCGGCGGCTGATGGCAGGAGTCTCAAAGGGCAGCGTTGGGTCGCGGCCTAACAACAGGTAGAACGGAGAAAAGCTGGTGGTGTCGTGGCGGGACGAGTTTCAAAATGTTTCCACTCCTATATGATGGCATCTACTGTGTCACAGTCCTTGCAGATTAGCCGACCATACGCATTATCTGCTATCCCTTTTAGGACGTGTCCCACTTTTTCCGACTCTGCCATGCCGTCATCAATTTTGCGGCAAAAGGCCAGCGCATGCTGTATGTAAGACAGGGAGGATTCTGTAGATGTTTGGGCACGTGATGCTAGCTCATTCTTTGCCACGATATTTCAACCGAGAGTCTTCCCGAAAAGAGCATGCATATTTTCCTAGCAGGTATCCCAGCTTCCGATTTCCTCTCCGTCATTCTGCAATCACACCCTCGCTGTCCCTTGATGATAAAATAGCATGTTGGCCAACATGACCGTATCATCCAATCGATTGTTCTTACATGCTCGTACATCGCTAACCCCTCTTCGATGTCGACCTCATCAGTCCCAAAAAACGTGCCTAGGTTTCTTGGCTGGGCAATTAGAACCGTTGACGTTGCCCCAATTGTGGTGAGAACCATGTCTTCGGTCATTGTGGAAAGAGCCAGGCGCTGGCCGCTGCAGAGCGCCATTGTCTCGAGTTGGTACCCCGCACCTCCACCTAAAATGTGACGGGGATAAGAGTAGGCTGAACAAAAAAGAAAATGTATTGATGGAATATATACAGAGCGAAAGCGAAATGGCGGATAACAACCACACGAGCGCTTCTTCGGTCGTCGTCTTCCTCCACTTGCTGGTTCCTTCTCCAATGTATGGGAATGGCTTGTAACAATATCACGTGCCGTCCAGCGCATCCCGCAAGATACCGATTAATGTCAACCGAATACAACCTAACGCCTCTTCATTTTCACCCCTGTCACCCCACAAACGCTCTACACAAGAGCAAAAAATAGAGTGGCCCAAAACGTGTATACAACAAGAATTAGAAACCTATGTGGCCAACCCTCTCAATGTGCAACAGAATAGAACGAAATTTCCCACCAGTGCTTAGCATTATATTTGTGCGCCTAAGTGCTTCTATGCAAGCCCTCAAGTGAATGCGAGTTCCGGATGCAGTGGACAAGAAACTAACAGAGGTAATTAGGCACTCTTGGCACGAAACGCGCAAAGAAGCGCGTAGAATACCTTGCTCTCGGGTTCCTTTCAAGGGGCACTTCGAAATGTATGCTTTAAAGCACTTTTCTTTTCCGAAACGCACTTGGATGCAAGGAATGAAGCAAGCTGTAAATGAGCCACTTAATGCCGGAAGGTAAGTCTTTGTGGAGAATGAGCAAATAAGAAAAGTGCGGTGAAGTCACTGAACTGTGCACGAATGAGGACGACAAAAACGGAAATCGAAATGTGAGAGCATGTGGCATGAAACTTGCAGAAACTAAGGACAAGCATTCAAGCTCCATTCTTGAATCATTTTACTTTACTTCCACCTTCTGTCTGGTACATTTTTCTGAGACTCAGAAAGGCCGTCACTCTCCCGCCGAGCAACTTAAAGCTCAAGTTCTCTCTGGAAAGAATACAGAACTCAATAACAATTATTTTTTTCGTTTGTCTGTGTGTGTCCCATGCCCTGGCCCTTGCCTGTCGTGCGCTGTTTGGTGGAGACGCTGTCTTAATTAGCTGTTCTTAATTAACAGAGAGAAGAATATAAAGACAGAACTATGGCTAACGAGATACGGGAAGGCCGAGGTTGCATACGCCTTGCCCAGTTAACATAGAAACGAGTTCCGAAGGGCTGACCAAAGTTAAGCCACAAGGACTCGCATCTCCCGTTGAGTCGAGAGTTCATTTTTAATTTTCTTCGACGTTGGAGACAGAAACCGGCGCTCAACACCATAACTACTGTGTTTAATTTATGGTCGACGAATTAGTTGGTTGTATATGTATCGAATTGGTTGTATATGTATGAATTAGGAGAAACTCCAATCTTCACATTTTATATGCTGGAACAGCACATGAATACGACTAATACTCGATGTTTAGCGATCGATCCTGAAGTTCAATTGTACTCATGTAGCCGCAGATGACGTACTTGAGAAGTCGTCATAAGCGACATTCCAGCTAAACAGCGCTCTGCTCCGCATGCTCAGACATCAGATACTGTGCTTTCCCCACTTGCTTGACATTTAATGCATTCGGCAGTCGCATTCGAATACACTCGTTCCACAGAACCTATATAAGCACTTTTGTTTTCAGTTTGCAAGACGATTGATCACAAGAATAGTTCACACCCGCAGGGGTGGCTCAGACAGCTAAGGCGTTCCGCTGCTGAGCACGAGGTCGCGGGATCGAATCCCGGCCCCGGCGGCCGCATTTCGATGGAGGCGAAATGCAAAAACGCCCGTGTGCTTGCGTTGTAGTGCACGTTAAAGAACCCCAGGTGGTCAAAATTAATCCGGAGCCCTCCACTACGGCGTGCCTCATAATCAGAACTGGTTTTGGCACGTAAAACCCCAGAAAGAAGAAGAAGAATAGTTCACGTATTTCATACGCAGGTCTCTAAAGCTTGTGGTCTCGCTGGAGGGTGGCTTATCAATATCGTACAATGGGTGGAATTATCTTCTTGTGCAGGTAGTGGTATTCATACAGCAGGCATTAATTCAAGCCTTCGCACACGTACTCGTCACAAAGAACCGCTAAAAGGAGCCACGCAAGCAATATCCTAGATAAACAGAGCACTTCTTTTCAAACAGCCTTTAGACAATAGTACTCTTATTTGAATCTACGAAACAGCCGTGTATTCTAGAAATTCACAAAATGATTCTGACCTTGTGTCTATTTTAAACATTCAAGATATCGTGTGCCTATGCTCAAACACGACTGGAAACACCAAACTGAATACAACTATTAAACCAGCCGTGGCACTGTAGTTTTTTATATGTATCGTTCAGGCTGACATGCGCGACCTATTACAGAAACGCAAGTCCGTACGATTGAATTAAGTGTAGGTCCGTGTAGGCGAAAATGTTTGCTACAAGTTAAATCGCACGTGATAGATAGCACGACGTCGAAGAGACGCGAACATAATGAAGTCAGCTACCACTTGATATCTTTAGGCTGTTCCACAGGGCAAGCATTTTCAAGATGAATACGCTTATCTTCCAAGTAGGGTTTTTGGCTCTTTAGGCATTGATTAAATAAGGGTCCTTCAAAACTTTGATTACTTATAACGCTCCCAAAAAAAGGCCGATGGTGATAATTAATTGGCATTTCCCTTTGAAACAGAGCGGTGACAAATAGCCACCTAGCCTGCTTCATTTAATGGGGTATACTGTGCGTGTTTTTATTCTAGCTTTTTGTATGCATCTCCATAATCTTTTCTCTTTTCCTCGAAACTTCTCTATCTACCTTGTATCGCTACCTATGCCTCTAACGGATCCGGTCGCATCAATTTCTTCCCTTCCTTTTTTTTTACTCCAATGTTCTAAGCGTGTCTTGCTTATCTCGACCGCTGACCGGTTGATACTTCCATCCACTTTAAATCTAACCGCTTCTGGAAGTTGTACGCTACCACCGAGTCTCACTGGGTGAAGGGAGGATGTGCTGAGTGGTCTCTGGATTTTCGCTCCTGCATACACATGTCGCATCTTGTCGTCAATATTTGCTCCGGTATGTTTTTGTCATTAGGCAACCAGCTCCAGTCTGAAATAGGAAGGCACGGTCCTTTGTGTTATCGCACAAACTTTCCCTTCTAATCTCTTTCTTCGCATGCTTGTCAATCTCCTTGGTCTTTTTTATTTACATTCTTCGCAACCATGTCGCTGTCTCTGTTTCTCTCACTTTCTTTCTGGTTACTTCTGGTTGTCTATTTACAGTTTCGATTATCCTGTACTTGGTTGCCAACTTTTTTGACCTCTTGCTCCGTTCCTTGCCCACGCTTTTCGGATACAGATACTTGTGCACCTTAGCCGCCCTTTTATTTTGATCCATGTTCATCACTATTTCTTCAAAACTAATTTTGGTCAGCGCTTCTCTGGCTTCAAAGTTGGCCCAACACATGTGACCCTGCACTGCCTCACTTGTGGTTTTACCATGCGCTCCCAAAGCCAGCGAGTCTACCGACGTCTGGTTCATTTCCAACCCCGGCAATATATCTCACTTGAATATCCGAATGGCATGAACTAACGTTAGCGCTGGCACCATTACTCCTTTCCAGATTTCACATGCCACCCCATATTTATTGTGGCCCCAAAGTGCTCTGTGTTTCATTATTGCTGCTAGAGTAAGTCTTTCCGTCGTCTTTGTATTCGCGGGGGTGCTTATATTGCTTGACTATAGGTCTGACTTGAGTTGAATTGATAACACGTAATTACTCATCTCTTCATTAAATATCACAATTCCCGATTTCTCTGTGCTAAACCTAAGGCTTAGATTAGTCGCTGCGTTGCCAGAGATATTCTCAAGTGTCTGTAAAGCCCTCATAGCACTATATCGTCTCCATACATCAGTCTCCATACATTTGTCCATTACGCATGTAGGATAAATGAAACTCTAATTCTCTGCTTTATTGTCTGTCTTTATATGCCCTTAACATAAAGCATGAACAACTATGCAGGTAGACGACGTCTCTGCTTCAGTACTTGTTGAATTCCCCCTATTTTATTACCTTTTTGACCTTCCTATATCACTTGTACTCGGTTGTCTTTATGGGTGTCCCCAACTATCATGCAGCAAGATTTAAAAATATGCATTGCAAATCCCACGTAGCTGAACAAAACCAAGGTAATGCTGTTTGCCGTCGCTTAGAGATGCTCTGAGTATTTTAGCAATCCACCTAATTAGATAATTAGTCATAATTAGGTAGTCAACTTCTCAAATATTATAAGTAGATGGAAAGTGTCAATGAGTAAATTGTAGAGCGACATAAGAAACTACCGATACAGCTTTCCTGTGCTCAATACGCGCTACAAAAGGTACTTTTCCGAGTGTGAAAGAAGCCCGCGAATACACGCAAAATTCCTGCGCGACTGGCGACTCAAGGCACTTTGCGTGTATTCGCGGGCTTCTTTCACGCGCGGAAAAACATTTTTATGTAGCGCGGTATGCTACTCACATACATCTCTGCGCAGGGAATTTTGACTGATGTCATATCTACCGAGCACCTCACAAATCCAGTGTGTATCGCTTGCTCGAGTCTTTTGATAACCGCATTATTTTGTTTCTAGACTTAATCAGCCAAACATCTCGCTGCCATTTCGTTTTGGGTTACGTGCGAAAACCCGCACCGGGCTTGGTCGAATACATCTGGCACTGCGGCATCGAGCAGTAAACCATGCTGTAAGAGCGGGCAACTAAATTGCTGGCTGAGTAATGAAACACGCCATCTGCCACCCTGCAATCAACGCTTCAACTGCCCTGCCAGCGAGCTGCGTTGGTGGTGGCGAAGGCGCAAACGCAATTCACTTGATGTCACTTAGTATGTCGTAGCGATTGGAAAGGTAGTTTTTCCAGTGGTGGTCTTCGAGGTCAATAGGGTCTGCTGTAAAGAATAAAGGCTTCTGAAGTGACATGGTGATCATGCTAACGCGCTGTCGCTCACAGTGACATAGCTTGTTTACCGAAGTTATTTCAAATGATTTCGACAAGTGCTACAAACGGTGAACTAGAGTGCACAGTAGGAGTCCACAAATTAACAGACTTTTGTTTCCTTTAAAGCAACCGCAAGTTAGAAAAAAAAGCAATTACCCAACAGAAATGCCAACCGAGTCGTCAGAACGCCAGCGAAAAGCGCACAAAAAGCGCCAATGAGATGACAAAACAGACTGTGTGGATGAATGTCAGTCGCCGCAGAATGAAAATGTGTGCTTCTTTCACGAAAATTAAGAACGTTGCAAAAAATATTGCACTCTGGTGCAGTATAATATTGCTTCACCACACAGCGAACTTTATTAGCATAGAATCGGGTGAAATCACCAGCAGCGAAGCGCCGCCGTGTAGATTTCAATGTATGCCGCCAACCTCCTATCCAAAATAATGCGGTGACAGTGCTCGATCCTGCTGCGATATGCCGGTAGTCTCAGCGAACACTTTCATTTTTTTGTTAAACTGCTTGTAGCAAATAACACAATTCTAGTCCCTGAGCTGCACTCTACTCGAAGAGGCTCTACAAAAATTAAGATGCATGATTCACGTAGTTAACTAGCAATTCACTAATTACGTTTTTAACTAATTACCTTATGACACATATTGCAGTTTACATATTGTAGCTGGGGAGTTCCCAAGGATCCTGAGTGGGCTCCTGTAGCGGACCGAAGGAGCGTTGTATCCGGCCAACATCGCAACCAAGCAAAGGTGCATCGGTGCGATCTCGGAGAGCGCGCGGGAAGTATGCGAGCTTTTGCTGGAACAATTCTATTGCACAACTCACGATGTATAAGTGCGAGATGCAAGATGGTTTGAGCGAAACTAAAATTTTTCCAGACATTTTTACATTTTAGATGAAATTATGGGATTTCACTTTCCTACGCACCACACAGGGTATGAAGGACGTCGTTGGGGTTGCCTGAGGTATAATTTCGCCCGCTGCATTACTTTAGCGTGGCGATAAATTTGGACACATCAGTGTTGTTTCTATCCTCACCCAACAGAGTGCGGCCGGCACGACAGGGTATCGAAGGCGCGACTCATCAGTAGCCAATGAGGCACCGTTGTAGGTAAGATTACTTTCCTCTAAAGCACAATCACGGGTATCATAGATCAGCTTATCATGGAATCCAGTAGATGTGGGTATTGGAACACGTACGTAGTAAATTATATACGGCTATCAAATTGCGCCGTATGACGCATGAAATATGAAGCAGAAATCTTCTGAAAAATGAATTAAACAGACATTGTGAGTTCACCTGTAAAGCGTGCACCGCTGCACTGCAGGCCTGTCTGAGGCAAAACAAATACGACGATATTAAGGGGCTGGGTGACTGTTTTCAAGACATTTGTTAAGCAAAGAGAAAAATTGCGATGAAATAATATAGAGAAAAATAATAATAAAAAACATGCGGATCTCAGTTAATGTGGGAATCGATGTAAGCGAAGCTTTCTGTGCTGTTTGCTTTGATGGTTTCATGGAGAGAGAGAGAGAGATAAGTTTAATGATGCGAAATGCAGAGAGGTCGGCCTGAGGTAAATTCCTCTAGCCAGCTACTCTGCGTTGGGGGAAGGGGAAAAGGGAAAGAAAGAGGGAAGAAAGAGGCGCATGATGGGTGACGATGATGAGAGAAGGAGGATGTGAAACATATGGCAAGCACTTTGGCATGCTCAAAGCCTACAGTCCAGGCCCGTACTTTTTAAAAAGTTCAGTAGCGCCTGCATGGCCTTGAAACTTGATTGAGTGTCTGGCCAAGGCCCTTAAATAACGTCCTCCGACAACGGTGGGCTGTCGAGACGCGTAAGGTCATTATTCAACCTTTGACGCTCTTGCACGTACCTAGGGCAGTCACAGAGCACATGACCTATAGTCTCTTTGACATTGCACAATTCACAGTCTGGAGACTCGGTGCGTCGCATGAGGTGTACGTATCCGCGCGTAAACGCTACCCCCAGCCTTAGTCTGTGCAGAAGACTGGCACAGCTGCGTTGAATTTTCGGTGGTAGCCTAAATTTCATGGTAGGGTCCAATCTCTGCAGTCGTCTGTGTCGATTATCCGGATTGTCCCAGTGCTTCTCAGTCGATTTTCGGATGACACTGGAGAGAAGGCAGTTGGCGTCCGCTCTTGAAAAAGGAATCGCAAGCATTGACTCTGGTTCTTCCAGTGCTTTCTTCGCTTCGGCATCAGCCAATTCGTTGCCGTGTATACCACAGTGACTGGGAATCCACTGAAAAGTGATGTGGTGGCCGTTTTCTTGCGCTAAAGTGTATAGCTCGGCAGTTTGAAGAGCCAACACTCGGTAAGCGCTTTCTTTCAACACAAGTCTAAGTAGCTGCAGAGCCGACTTTGCGTCACTGAAGACTGTCCATACTTGAGGAGGCTGTTGCAAAATATATCGAACGGCCTCTCTGATTGCCACCAGTTCCGTAGATGTTGTAGTCGTCTTGTTACACAGACGAAACCGTCGAATGACTTGATGCGCAGGCACGACGAAAGCCGCACCAGACGCATACGACGAGACCGATCCGTCTCGTTTGATGGACGATAGTTTGAGGAGTCGTTTGATGGACGATAGTTATTGTTCCTGCGTGCTGCTTCTGGTCGCGGTGCTCACCACGCTCGTCATCTCCCATGGCCGTCACGCGTTGTTGTTCCGCTGGTCGCTTCTGGTCGAAGTGCTCACGATGCTTGTCATCTTTCAAGGCCGCCACGTGTTGCTGCCATGTCTCACGTCTTCGAGCCAGAATACTGCACCACTTTCCCTGCGTAGCCAATAGGCTCCTGTTCCGCGGGGCGCTTCATTCGGGCCAGGGTGTCCTCGACACACAGTGCACGCTTTGGAGCCATTTTGCTGGTGCTTGTTTACGTGCTCCGTCGGCACACGTGGCCAGCACACACTGCTTAGACGCCAGCTCCAAGCGCTTTCGTCAGGCTATGGATGGTTGTAATGTTTACGCTATCACAGCCCAGCACACGACCCGCCGTGGTTGCTCAGTGGCTATGGTGTTGGGCTGCTGAGCACGAGGTCGCGGAATCGAATCCCGGCCACGTCGGCCGCATTTCGATGGGGGCGAAATGCGAAAACACCCGTGTACGTAGATTTAGGTGCACGTTAAAGAACCCCAGGTGGTCAAAATTTCCGGAGTCCCCCACTACGGCGTGCCTCATAATCAGAACTGGTTTTGGCACGTAAAACCCCATAATTGCAATAATTAATTTTTAGCCCAGCACACGACCTCCACAGCCCAGCACCTGCGTTTTTGTCGCATTGGAAAGCAAGCACGGCACGTGCGATACGCACAAACTGTGAAACGCCATCTTTTGGTGTTACAAGAAAGCCAGCGGCGCGCGTGAGCAAGTAAACAGCAGCAGCAGCAGCAGCGCCCGCCGGAAAGTCGTGAAAAAGTTGTCGCAGTTTCACCCGAAAGGCGAAGCACCAATTGCGATAGCAAATTATTACAGAGCTATACGGAGTAAGGATAGTAGTTTTATCAGGTGTATAAACTTGGACATGCAGCAGCACCAGTAACGCGCAGAACTGTTGTCGACGCCGTCGGCGTTTTGCCCGCGTTCACACCGAACGCGCGCGGCGTTTTTATAAAAATACGTATTTGGTGCTGCAGCTAAACATCGCCTCCCCTCCCTCCCTCCCGTCCCCCCACAGCCATTCGCGCGACGGAGAAAGTTGCGTTTGCTCTCTATATATGGAAAGGAGGAAAGAAACGCTTAATTCTGCGGGCCTTCAGGGATCACGGCGCAGAACGCGCGTTTGCTCTCCGACGTGCGTTCGCTCCCCGTGAAAGCGCACGTCCCTCAGCGTCCGGAGCGCGGCGACGATTTCATCGCCATTGACGTCATACAGAACCTCACGGCGACGACGACGGCGACGGCAGAAATCTGCTTTGGAGTGTCCATATAATTGCTATCGCAATAAAAAGCCGAAGAGAGCTTGGATATAAAAGAAATCCCACTGAACTGCTGATTATTATTTAAGAAAAATTTTGTTCCTGAAGAGAGTAATACATTGCAAGAATAATAACGATAGCAATCAGAAAGGAGTAGAACATGACGGTCGGGTGGAAGAAAAAAAAACGTTAAAGAACATTGGAATACAATTGAAAAACAAGGCTGTAGTGGTAGATAAACTTAAAGAGCGCAGCCTCTGTTAGAACATAATGCGGCACTTCCTGTTCCCATTTGTCGCTCAAAAGAATTTCATGAATATGCCAAATTCTTCGGTATTAAGGACACCTCCTGCAAGCGGGATTTCAGTCGCGTCAAGAAAAGTGCTCTGCGACCAAAACACAACGCAAAAACCTTATGAAGCTTTTCTCCTAAAATTGCGTGATCCATACTTTCAACGTAATTAGAGCACAGAATGTCATTTTTTGTTTCTCTAGTGTTGACTGATTTTCCCGGTACCGAGTGGTAGCTGTATTCAGTCGAATCCCCAACGAAGCTTTGCGCTACTGGACACTAAAGGCTAGAAGAAAGGAAGAAAACAAACTGCTCTGACCCGTGCCTATCTTTGAAAAGTTAGTCGACGAGTCGTATCACGCAGAAAAAGGACGCCAGAAAAAGGGAGAAAGAAAAAAAAAAGACGCTGCTGGTGACGAGATATCTTTTCTGTACAAGGTTTCTGAAGGGCCGCAGGGAACGAGCAGCTGCAGTTATGGCACGATGTACGTCTGGCTGGTTAAAGATAGGAGTGGCCTCAGTTGGGAAGTATTCTTTGTTCGTTTTGCGCTTCTTCTATTGCAGCCACGACATCTAGCGGCGAAGAAGGAAGTGCGATAGGAACACCGGGGCGACCAAGGCAAAGCTAAGGAATGAAACTCGTTCGGATGTGATCAACCAGATTGGCCCAGTTTCAGCACTCTCACTCTCTGTCTTCTATTCCGCGACGTAAAGAAAAAGAAAAAGAAAAACGTACGACGTGAGCCTTGTAAGGCTGGGCTCTCTACCATGTTCCCAGGGAGCTCTCAGCAGTATTTCAGGCATGCAACACAATTAAGTTCATGCGCAAAGGAAAGCATGAAAAAGAAGCTGCACAGGACATTTTTCTTCAAGTTTTTGTTACATGCCACTCAAATCAGAATTGCTGCCACTGTCACTGCTTGGCGAGTATGTGATTGTTATCGTTTTTTTTTTGTTTCACCTTTACTTGCGATAATTACGGGCGCCAATGCCACTGTCTTCGAGAATTTCTATAATTTTATTAAAGTGCACTTTTTCATGACTCTTGTCGGCCGCGGTTGGGCCGTCTTAATGTATATCATGAGGCGAGCATCCGAGAAGCAGCTGATGTGTGATTGCGTCAACAATGCAGCCATGAACTGCCCAGTTGCGCATGAACTTTGCGGACTGCGGAATTTGAACGCGGCCAATTCAGTTTAAGAACTACTTTGTGTAGGCAGTGCCAAGCTGTATTTGATTATTAAATGTTTACATGTTCATAACTTAAGTTATTGAAATGCTGAATTCATTAAGTGAATCAATATAAAAGAGTTCGGAGCTCTTGGAATTCTCGGGAACGCATGCCTTTCCACATATTTGGAACTAAGTAGTTTTTAGGACACAGTGCATTTCACTTCCTGAAAGTAGGATAGAAATCATATAACTCCTCAGCAGCGGCTGCTGTGTTGCCTCGTATACTGCAGTGTCCCGGAGTATGCTGAAATTCAATTGTCTTGCTTTGTCTTTATGAGCTAGTTGAGTGTCTCAAACTGCTAGAGCCTTCGTTTTTATCATATGTTAGCTCCGAAACAATCTGAGTGCTGCTGGTGGGACGCAGAACATTAGTCACTTTTTACCTTTTTATTACCAAATTTATTTGCACATGAGATAGCCAATAGACCGGCCGTTGTTGGCAATGTTACACGAGACAACCCATATAAACGAGATAACCATACACGATAACCATACACGATAACCATACAGATAACCATACACGAGATAACCCATTGGTAATTTAATTGTGGTATAAGAAGTACTGTAGTTTAAGAGTTCAAAATATTTTCTTTTCTTATTTGCTGCACAGTTTTCTTTTAAAGAAGTTTGTCAATGTTTTGCCGCCTTTGAAAAAGCCGTGATGGTGGCCGTGCATTGAGTATTCTTGACGACTCACAAGAAAATGGAAATGCGATGCCTGAGCCCAGAATCTGAAATTCTTTGAAAGCGTATATGTGACCGGCCGACGACAAACCAAATGAATAAGGGAAGAATCGACTTGCATATTATTTCAATAAAAGAAGCAAACAAGCAATTGAGATGTGATATCAGAAACTGAACTGTGAGAAGTGACAGGAAGAAATGTTGCAACATATCATTGAGGAAAAAATAAATATTCACAAAAACGAGCAAGAAGCTCAGATATGTATGTTCCTCTAAAAGCGCCCACCTTGACTGGCACTTGAGTTTCACGAAGTAGCTTCACATAGTCATACCCCATTTTACCTGCCCTCCAATCTACAAGGGTGGAAGCTTGGGCGAGTTGCTAATAGTTCATAGCGGTGTACTGGGCAGCGCACGAATCGCTGTAGGAAAAGTACAGAGGAGAGAGAGCGCTGTTTACACAGGTGTCTAAAGAATAAAATTCAGCGGAGACCCTTAAGACGGCTTACGTGTCGGACTGCCAGAGCACTATAGTACCGTTGGTGAAACCTTTAGTCAGCCAGATGGCGGCGGTGTGACCGGTGCAATCACGTACGCACTAGGCACACCTTTAGTCAACCAGGGAAGCGTGCTCATCTCACCCCGGAGGCCCGGGTTCGATTCCCACCCAGATCGAAATGTGCAAATTTTTTTTTTCTCAACCACTATTTTACTTTGTTTTGCAGGAAACTCCTTGAGAAATTTGATTTCAGTCTGGCAATTTTTCACGTCCTCTTACTCTTTGCGTCATCGGCCATTTTTGGTGCCGTCGCCGACGACACCGTATTTTCGCGTAATGAGGCATGTAATACTTTCGCATAAAGCAAAACCTGCGATACCAAAGACGAGTCAACTCGCTTATAGCACTTGTCTGCGATTGCCACTTAGCTCTTCCAAGTAATAGCGCTCAAGGCGTGATGGAAGGAGTGCTTGTGCAGCAGTCCTTCGTCATTCAGTACCCTTTCAATCGCACTGTCACGTATTGAACGTGATTACTTGGCCCAGCTAAGGGGCAATCGTGGGCACGCCCTTTCAGCTAGTTGACTCGTCTTTGGTATTTGTTTTTCTGGACACCTGTGTAACGGCGCTCTTTCTCCTCTGTACCTTTACTAAAGCCGTTCATGGCCTAAGCAAACACCTCCTACCTACATTCCGCTTAACGCACAATGAGACAAATTGAATTGGAGGTCGTCCTGTTCTTATAAATGGTGCGAAAACGCCAAACATTAGGCAGTAGCAAGAGCGTGAAGAAAACTTCCAAGGACACTGTATTTGTGAAAGAAACAATTAAATTCCGGTTGCCACTTATTTCATACCGGGTTATAAATTTTCACATGAAAAAAAAATTAGCGTAGCTTGCAGTGGAGGCGCAATGCTAAAGAGACAGCGGAGCTAATGGGCACCTAGCTAGTCCAGGCTTTTGGGCTAGGCTAAGCATTACCAAGTCATCCCCGGCATTTTCCGGAATTTCTTCATTATTGATCGATTATCAATTAGCTATCGATTGGCTATCGATTGGCTATCGCAAGGTATTGGCCATGTATTTACCAGAGTAATTAATGGACAGCAGTTGCCTAGCATAGACTGTGTGCCGAGAGAGATCACGAGCAGTTCTTCGCAATCTGGTAGCGCAGTTTAATATCGTAGATCCGGGATCTCAAAGAGGTGCGGCGTAATACAGACGCATTCGTTTGGCATTTATCGCTTACTGAATTTTTAATGCTCAGTTCTGCTCTGTAATAAAAGATAGCTCATTTATTATGCAACATAACGAGAGCCAAGCGAAAACGGGTGTACGTTTACTTCAACAGAGCTCAAACTTGCTTCAAGAATGAACCAAAGGTCTTTGCAAACATTTCTTCAAGGCTCTCAGAATACATAGAACCAAGTTACGTTTACAACTGCATTCACCCAAAAAAAATTCAACTCTTGGATAAGACCCAAACCGTGCTTTCTATGTTTTCTTAGACTTTTTGGGCAGCCACAGCCATGGCATAGAGAATAACTTTCTCGCGCGCAGCGCTTTGTATATTAGTCCGTTAGGGTTGCTTTACTAGCTTAACGAGTGACTGTGACGGAAAACGCTCGCGAGCAAAGCTATGGTGGGCTGGAAAAGTTGCGAAGGAAACATGCATACATAAGCAGCACATAAAGGCAATTACGCGGGCTCAGGCATTCGCCCAGAATGCGCTGCGCCACTCCTGAAAGAGCGTTAGCTCAGACCCTTTCATGCAGAATGGCGAAAGACGCCTTAATTTTGCCGGCATTAGGGCCATCACCAGCGTTTCTTGTTGCTAAGCTTGGGTCAGACAAAATCACGCATTTCTTAAACGTAATGACACCAAGGAAGGCAAGTTCTTGAAGAGCTGGCGCTAGAATATGGCGTTCATGGGTGTGCATGAACGAGAGCTCCACCGATGCGCGATAACGCTCGCTGATAAGCATCGAGGCCTAAATCAGCGGCGTATGCACACACGTTCAATGGATTTCCATGATGAGAGACATGCGCAAAAAAATGGGAAAAAAAAACTTGATAGAGTTTCGCAGTTTCCATTTAAATGCCCAGTAACGACAGCGGTTAGCTTGGGCAACTGCTACGACTTGCCTTTTTTGCTCCAAACGGCCGAAATTAACACACGGTTTCTGACAGCTTGTACAAACGTAAACACACCCATTTATGAATGCAGACATTTACGCTATACAAGACAAGGATGCCAAACTTACAACACGCTCACACTGACTCCTCACTTGTTGCGCACTCACTTAAGTTACACGTCCGTCAGGCTCTCGGCCCGTTTAAAAAAAAGTGTTTTCAGCAGATTTAGCAGACTTAGAATTTCCGCTTAGTTGATATTCTTCACTACTCCTCGGCTTCGCAGCCAGAATCAAATGTACCCTAAGGTAAATAATTAAAAAGGTAACTAGAGAGCCTTAGGTGCATAAAGAAATTACCATCAAAATTTCTATTTCTGCTTCCAGCACATCGGGAAAAATAGCAAGTTAGACATGGCAGTTTCTTTTAAGCGAACATGTAAGAAAAGAAACTCATTGTAGAGGTATGCCACTCACATTGTTTTCGAACGCAGGTGTTACCTACCAAAGTCAACGAAATGCGCACATAGTACGCAAATAAGTATTTACGCGTTTAGAAACAAACAGCGGTAGGCGACCCTAACCTTTGACTTAGGTGACTCTTAGTCGCACTCACACCTCGGCGTTGGTGGTGTTCTTTGGTTTAACTTTGTGTGTGTGTGTGTTTTGAAAGAACGACACAGACACTGAGAACCATCGTCTGTAGGTCTCCTTGTTGTGGCTAGGCTGCGCTTGGCCCGGCGGCTTCCTCGTCAACCTCCTCCATGGCGAACGCAGTGCACCAACCCAACACGGAGGAGCGAGCGAGCGAACGTCTTTCTCCTGGCGCAATAGGCTCCGTACAGTGAACAGAGGGCGCTGCAACCGAATACGGCAAAACGCCGTGCAGCGCCAATGGTGCTAGGAATGGGAAACACTGAGACGGCCGCTCCGAGCCCCGCGGCAGCGACTGAACGTGTTTCAACGCGCGCGTGACGTTGAAAATGTCGCGTGTGTTGTTTTGCGGCTTTAAGCCGATAAGCTGTATTGAAAATTACTTTCGTGCGCCTATACTCGACAAAGGAGACAAGCTGTATGTGGCGGGCCACGTTTACGACGTGAAGGAGACCGACGGCGCCGACTTGAGGGCGCCGTCGGTCACTCTCAGCAAGGGAAACAAGTGTACGACGTTTCCTTGCAGGTACCGAGAACATGCATGTATTTTTATATCAGCGAGTGGTTTTGACGCATAAGCGGAAGCGCACACGCTACCACCACTGATGGGAGGAAAATCTGCGGTGCAAGTTAAACGAAGACGAAGAACACACAAACAGGACGGGAGCTTGCGGCGCATTGCAACTAGCTCAAACCAAGACTATGCTACCACGACGTTTTTTGAATGAGAACAGTCCCAAATCGACATTCGGTGATTACACGTGGTTTTTGCTACGTTGCCAGGTATTCCGGTGCGTGGTCACAGAAATGTGCAACAGAAGCTCTGCTATTTACAGTATTTCGTTCATTTCGTGGCCGACGTGGGCAGAAACGCATTTTTGCAAATCTATAAATGAAGCGTTTTTAGGTGTTGATTTTTCCTTTATTGGCTACTCCGCCGTTCACGAAGTGTTTGGAGCAGATCCTGCTCGTCTGCTTCGGCATCCACGGCGAGCCGTCATTCTCGCCGAAGAAAACAAGAGGAGCATGATTGCGAATACTACGCAGTTCATACTGACGACACAGTGTCCTATGCATGCGACCGGAAGCAAGAGCGCACATGCAGTAACCGAATGACTTCTTCACGAGACGGTAAAAGAAGGCAAACACGCTACAAAGCGCTGACGAGAGAGAGCAGTCTAACGGCGGGTGCCACTTGGTGAAGGCATTTGAAGTTTACATGTTACACGCACCATCACTACCCCCAAAATCAAAGCAAACCGAGATTAATTACTTCGCTGAAAGTATCGCAGAAAAAACGCAATTTAACAGTTTACTACCGGACTGCAAGCATGCAAGCAAATCAACGAAGATTCGCATGCAGCCTACAAAAGCATTTGAGGTGCAAATTCGCGCGTAAAATTTCGCGCTACGCAAGCTTGCTGTGCAAAACGTGCTCCATAGACTTCCAACCGCGCTAAACACACAAATACAGTTGCAGAACCTCAAGCAGCTAGACCTGGCTAGACCTTAAAGCATATAGTTACATTGACACTAGGATTGACATTGACATTTCACAATTACTTAACTCTTCGAACAGCAACAATCCATCTTTTTCGTCGTTCTTGCTCCCGCGGGCGGCCAGGAAATCGGTACAATTTCACGCCAGGCTGGCCTTCATGGCTGTGGCAGTTTATTACGCAGTAGTACCGGCATTTGTTCCTCTTCCTTTTCCGTACGCTTTCAGTCGATGGATCAGAATTAGTCGAGCTGAAGGATGACATTGTCTCAACGCCAGAAACGACCGAAAAGCACCAGCGACGCCGCGCCTACGAATACCCCCGCGCGCTTTGGCCGTCTCATTATTGTTGACGGCGCTGCGACAGATGGCGCAGCAATCGCAGCAAACTTTGCTGTACGGAGCCTACATGCGGCTGAGGAGCGACAGAGGAAGAGGTGGAAGCGCAGCGTGCGCCACTTCGCGGGGTGTAGCCCCCTCGCGAGCGGCGCACGAAGCGAACCTTACGCGCCCTTTCCGGTGCTGACGTCAGAGCATGTAACGAGCGCGCGCGCGCAGCTGTTGCGAGCAAGTGAGCGAGTGAGTAGGTGCGCGCCGGTAGAGGAGAAGCGAGAGAGGAGGGAGTGCCGTCACATCCGCTCTTCTAGGCAGATATTCAGTCTATGCAAGGCAACTACTTTCCATTATTTAGCCTGTTAAATATCATGTCACCTTCTTGTGTGTGACGTCATTAGTTCCGTCACTACTTGCGCTTTCTATTTCTGTTTTGCCAGGAATTTCGCCAAAGTCGTGCTCACGTGGCGGGTGTCTAAAGTCTACGATTCTGTGCTTTGGTATGCAGTAATCAGTGATTTCTAATCAATTCTAATTATTCCAGACACTTCAGTAACTGAAATTATAACTAACCCTATGCTCTGATATATCTACCACGAGATCACAGAGCAATGCAGATTAGGACGCCGGCAATATCCACTCCCGGATAGGTCGCTCACGTCCGCAGAGGCGGTCACCTGGCGCCGCCTGCAAGCCAAGAACCACATGTCTCCCAGATGGAGATACCTCACGCAAACTGGAAATCCGGAGGACCAATTCTGCAGATTCTGCGATAAGATAGGCACTTTAAGGCATATCCTATGGGAGTGCAGCTACTCCCCGGGATATAATTTATTCACGGATGAACAAGTATGGGCGACCGCGCTTCATAGCGAAGACTCGGCGGCACAGGCCAACATTGTCCGTCTGGCAGCTGAAGCGGCAAGCCGCTTCGTCTACTAACCACTGCCCCTTGGGGTGACGTCGGGCTCCCTGGATGCCTACGAGCGGTACCGGAGCTCCGGTGTCACCCCTTACGAACAATAAAAGTGTACTCACTCACTCACTCACTCACTCACTCACTCACTCACTCACTCACTCACTCTATAATTAAACCCATGAATTTTGTACTGTACCATTGTTTATCTATGTTTTTCCGATTTATATTGAATTTGATCCCCGGTCGTCTCAGGAGGGTAACCGGAAGTGCTGCGCAACAAACAAGAGCGTCACTGTATGATCAGGCCACTAAAGATGTGTGTGCCACTGGTATTCGTAATCAGTTCCCCCCTGCGAAGGAAACTTGGGAGCCGCACCCGTTATTATGGTGTCACTCAACGTTCGCGCTTGGGCATTTTTGCAAGACTTCGGACTCCACCTAGACTTTGATAGCAAAGTCTACGCATGTATTTCTGACACAGCAACACGCAATAATGTAGCTGGTAAGGACACGTTGTGCTTATCGCAATGTCAAGGTTCCTGAGAAGATAACGGCGTACAGTTTGACAGCCTCGTACAGTTGTAGTAAATGACTTCAGCGTCAGAGAAGGTGTTTAAGTCTGCCTAAATTAATTACAATGCTTCGATTTCAGTCATAATTTTATTAATCAGTGTTAAATGCCTTTTTTATATCCGTATTTGTACAGTTATTCCTTCATTAAAGCGTTTTGCAAAAATTCTTTACGGCAACCTCTTTGTAGTTAAATTTTCGATTTAGACGCAAATCATAGAGAAACAGCGATATCTTGCTATGGTGGACAAAGGGGAAATCTGGTCGAGTTTCGAAGTCAAATATTTGGAAATAGCACGCTTGAGCTAGAGGAAACACGGTGTACATATAGCACAGGATTTGTGCGCCATAGCTACTGTTCATTATGTTCTTAAGACATTTTTTTCGCATTGCTTATAACTGACCTGATGACTACGTCATAACGTGGTCTATCGATGGCACGTTCAATTACGACGAAGCTTACAATGTGCCCGATTTAGTATTTATTTCCATGCGCCGCGTGTTTCCTGGGTCTGGAGTATCTGTTTCGACTGTCTTTCAGTAGGCCGCCCAACGGACTGTGTTGCATAAACGTTCGCTTTCCCATTGTGCTAATGATATCATCACTAACCGTCAATTGATACTGAAAATCCACTTGCGCGCATGTAGTTGTGAAGTGCATATTGAACAAGAAAACGTCTGTATTTTTTCAGTTTAAGCGCGACCGCAGGAAATTGTCTTCAAGATACGAGAGCAGCATTTGCTATGCCATGTGTGCATACATCACACAAAGGACGAAAGTAGCTGGAAGCAAACCGCGCGGACGTCATGCGGTGGCGTGATTTGTGGCTTGTTGCAATATTTAACGCTATTGGCGTCGATACATACAGGCGTCTTCCTGTTAGTACTTCATACCAACGCATCATTCCTAGAATAGCATTGAGATAGTTTGTTAGCATCATGTGTTAGGAAGTTCATTACCTCACAGTCTTATTTTATGCTATCAAACTTGCAACGAACCAAATAAAAGTCTCTGGAACAAACTCAAGACAGCTTATCGAAATCAAGCGTGGTATCCCCCCCTCTCCCACACACACACACACAAGAAAAAAAGTTTTTGCGCACAAACTGCCCGCAAGAGCAGCTGCCACCCAAATGTGATGTCAAAGGAGGAAAGACTGGCAGAAAAGGAGAAGGCAGGAACGTTAAGAAGTATGGCTGGTTTGCTACTTAAAGTTGGCGGGGCCATAAATTTGAATGCCAGACATATCAATAGTGCAGTTTGCTGGCGAATGGCAAACTGCACGTACGAACTAAAAGCGTGAATTCGGCTCAAGTTTCGCAATCAAAGTAGCAGACAACCTAAACGTGCGCTGACTGCTTTAAGAGTATGAAAAACATGCGTAACGGTTAAGTAGGCCTAATACTTTGATTTTGGTCGCAGCAGTTAAACTTGTCATGTACGATCTGACCAAGCTTATGCAAAAATATTCAGAACTCTAGAAGTACGAGAAAGCTTCTTCTGGGGACACGTAACAAGATGAGGTAGACGGCACGAGCTGCGTGCTACACACAAATATTATTCTAGGTAGAAAATTTCACTGAATGTTTGAGCTATAAACACTGGCCATTTTGTTGCTGCGTAATTTAGACCAATGGTTCTGAAAAATAACCCCCCCCCTCCCCCCCATATACGCCACTTCATGATGCTGCTTCAGACAATACGTTAGTATGAATATGTTCAAACCAGAGAGTACAACTGTAATATCATTGTAAATTGACGAGTCTAACACAAGGCTTACTATTATTTGACGTTTATTGTGGAAAGTGATTAGTAAAGATATCAAGCGGTGAGAAAAATAATTAAATGGCATATGGAGATGCGACAGATGCTATAAAATAGTATTTTTTACGTATGTTTATTTGAGCTTCTTTTACGGGGTATTTCTATTCCTGTTCGATATTCCTTTACTATTACGATAATTTAGAAAATTCCTGTTATTTCTTTCACCACAGAGACACATATTATAAATTGATGAAAGAGTAAGCATACCAGTCTTCATGAAAACTACACTAAATTTTTATCCACAATAGTCAGAGGAATGATCATATTGACACAGCTTTACGGGCAGGGTGACTCTATCCTTGAAAAAGCGTTTTTCAAAGCCTCCACACCAGACATCGATCTCCCTTCTATGCCGGTCCAAGTACTCCAGTAGTCCTCGTTCTCAAGAGTCCGAAACGAAGGCAAGAAAGTGAGAGCTGTCATATCTCAGGCTCGAAGTCAGCGATTCAGCAACTATTTCATGGTGTATCTCCAAACAAGGTCTGTCTTTACTCACTGGCTTCACTCTAAAAAAGTTGCTTGGGGGGATATGTAGCAAAGCCAGTCATTGCAGCTGTACGCACGAGATTACTTCATAAATTTACGCAAATTTATTAGCGCCACCACTTGGTGAGATGTTTGCCGGCAAAAATTCAGCTTGTTCTGCTATGACCAAACACAAAGTGCACAAAGAACCCCGTATGCAATTCATAAGTAAAGCCCGACGCCATTGCGACGCAAATCAACTCATTGTGATGTCCTCTTGAGGCATCTGTACTGTCTCCACGTTTTTACTACATGTATGGTGCTTTACAGCACCCGATGGAATTAGAACAACAATTAGCGCTAATATAACTCAAGGTTTTCGCTATTACAGAGGTACTAATGCCAGCACAGACAATCATAAAAGCGCTTCCAAGCACCTGTTGAGACGCATAAGAAAGAAGAATTTACTCGGTCAGTAGTAAAAGCTAAATTTTATTATGTAACTTGAAGAGACCCTCAAGAGGTATCGTCACTACCTGACTCCAAGATTGCATGTTAGACGGGTATTAAAAGAGGCGTGTTAACAAAGAACCACCAATTGGGTGCTGAACCATGCCGAAACCCGTGCAAGCACAGGCCTCGCGGGATGGCGTGCAAGACACAAGTTAATGACCGCCACGAACACATCAAACGGCCTCGGCAGTTTTCCAACAAGGCCCTGCAGAGCAACAGTTTTGCCACTAGAAACAGTAACATTATTACGATAGCATCGAAAGATGTTGAAGAGACGAGCCGCCGCGCGAAAGACGATGAAGTGTGTCTGTGCTCTTGGTGCGAGCGATTGTGGGCCTGGCTGTCTGGCTTCAGTGTAAATAGCCTGTAAATAGCCTCTTTCGTCTGTCCCCTAAAAATTCCGATCCCGGCGATCTTCCCCATGGTCTCTCCCTAGCCGCGTAAGCTTATTGGCGGATTACCTCGTCGTGTCATGGAAGGGGTGACGGCAACGCAAAGGCCCATACGCCCGAAATTACCTTCGGAAATGAAATCCTATTTGTTTAACTATGTTTTATTGATGTGTGGTGATTATTAATGTGAAAGTGGAAAAACCTGTATGTGTGTGAAGTGTCGGAAACCGGAAAGGTCCAATAGCGATACGTAATGATGTCAACGAAGGGAAGTTTTGCAGAGGAAGTGTAAAGCTCTACTTCCCAATGGTTCTGTCGTCTCCGTGGGCAAACTGAGGAGGCTCGCATCGCGTGCGCCACTGGGTTCCTTGCAGCACCAGCGGATGGCGCTCACCGCCACGAATCCGGCAGCGGCGACGCCGGCCATGCGGGAGAAAGAAAAAAAATCACAGCATATCCACGAAGTGAATGATGATGAGTGGGCGAAGCACCGGGGGATCATTCGGGTAAACCACAGCTACGGACGAGAGATAAAGAGAGCGCGCGTCGGGAACGAGAGAGAAAATTACACCATCTTCCCGTAGGGGAACCCTGAGTAGTATGCGAAGCAGCCATGGGGTCGACTCAAGGTAGTTTTATCAGCTGTATAAGCTTGGACATGCAGCAGCACCAGCAACGCGCAGAACTGTTGTCGACGCCGTCGGCGTTTGGCCCGCGTTCGCACCGAACGCGCGCAAAGTGGAACCGGTACCGGAAGTGGAAACGGAACGGGAAGTGAAACCGGATGTGGAAGCGGAACCGGAACGCCATCTAGTGAACACTTCATAAAACTACAGGTGGCTACATACTACTACTACTACTACTACAGAGGAGGGAGCGACCCACACCGTAAGGAGCTTCGTCACTACCCGCCGGGGTGGCTCAGTCAGCTAAGGCGTTGCGCTGCTGAGCACGAGGTTGCGGGATCGAATCCCAGCCCCGGCGGCCGCATTTTGATGGAGGCGAAATGCAAAAACGCCCGTGTGCTTGCGTTGTAGTGCACGTTAAAGAACCCCAGGTGGTCAAAATTAATCCGGAGCCCTCCACTACGGCGTGCCTCATAATCAGAACTGGTTTTGGCACGTAAAACCCCAGAAAGAAGCTTCGCCACTCAAAAAGCGGGCGAGTTTGCCCTCGCTCGTGCTAAGCTTGGGCACAGTGAAAGAGTCAATCCTAAAGTCTTATCGTCTGCTACTGCTAGGTAATACCTTGGTTGCAGCTAGGTCTTAACTTGGTTTAGCTTAACTACGCATGTAGGGAAGGTATTCTCGAGCGATCATTTTCAGAGGTACCTTCCCTTTCGCGAGATTTCGCGTGACTAGCGCGGGACGCGTCGGCGCCTACGATCGACAGCGTTCCTGGTATGCCACAAACGCAGGCAGGCAGGCAGGAGCCGTGTCTGTGTCGGGCGAAGCGAGCGCGCACCTGCGCCGGCAGTTACTAAGCAATGCGGGCGGCATCGGCAGCAGCTCTGCGCGTTGCCTCGTTGGTGCTGCTACAATTTGTTTCTCTCTCTATCTCGCTCTCATTTTCTCTTTCCCTCCGCCGAGCATTGCGTGCGCCGCGCGCATGCTCTCCTTCTCTCTCCTTAACGTCCCATGTCGAGGCAACATGTGCACGGCACAGAGAGGAGGCGAGGCACATGCCGCTCCGCAAGGTGGTTGCTAGGCAACGTCAAGACGTCATAGCTCGGCGAGATTTTGCGAAAGCAGGCGCCAGTTTTTACGGTTAGCTAGAACAGCTTCACTGTTAAAAAAGAACCAGAAAGCTAACATTCGCATATAGCGTTCGCCGCAAGCGTTTCCCGGTAATGATTACGGTTGCATAAGATGCAGTTGCTGCGAAGCGGCAACTGTAGCACACGAATCTGGGAGTGACGTAACTACATTTTCGCATTTAGAACAAAAAAAGGCGAAAGCTTGCACTAGGCAACGCTAAGGTCAAGACACAGCGAAGCTGGCCGATTTATTGCGTCTCTTGGTTGTAGCTAGGTTGAACTTGGCTATGTGTCGATCTGGAACTTGGCTATCGACGATCGTGTCGGCACAAAATATAACATATGTGTACCCTCCGGGAGCAGTTGACAGTTCAAACGCAAGCCCTCGGGCCCTAGTTCCAAAGGCAGTCACTATTTACTCCGGAAAAGACTAACTCCCTTTTGCCAAAATTTGGTTTGTTCCATATGAAATACCAGGTTCTGATGCGAATATAAATTAGTATTATTTGCTGCTACGCTCGCTTACTCATTCAAAAGCCCACACCAGATGGATAGTTGCACGCTAAGTCAGTAGCTCACTCACTTATTACTTCATTACATGCAACTCACTCACATGGGTGTACAGAGTGTTTCCGCACCTTGTTGGATTTATGCAGCAGCGTTGCTTCGCACGAAAAACTTGAATATTGTGACCGTCCCAGCTTAGTTTTTTTTTTTTTACAGTAGTGACAAGCTCGTAGGGCTGGCATGCCCCATTTCAGCACGACGCAACATAAGAAGCGGACGGTGTTTTGTTCAGCCCCAAGTAAAAAACAAACATTATATTACAGGTCAGAACTAAATAAGGTGACTACACGAAAGGGTGCAAGAAGTTGCACAACTAGACTCGGCGTTCACGTACACACTGAAGCGGCAAGAATATGTGGGTATATTGCAACCCTCCTGAACGAATGTATTGCAGTAAACAATACAGCTGAAAGACGCTGCAATATTACCGAGACGACGTCGCTTCCACCTGTACCTCGCCTGCGTCTCTTCCTGTGTCCTCGAGCTCCGAAATCACGCCTGAGCGTGTAGCGAGCAATCGTTATTAGTGAACGCTAGTGGGGCAATATCTGACGCAAATGCGCCGGCTGTTGCAACCACGAATGCATTTATTGTGTGGTTGTGTTTCTTCATTGATCTTCACAGTTCATATCGGGCTACAACCAACGCCTCGAGCACAAATCCCATATTTCATATGTTTCTTAGTCTTTTCGGTCATATTCGTGAACAGCGATTGAAGAAGGCATGGCGGAAAAAGCACCAGCATAATATTACGCACTTCAAGCGGACGATTTCATTTACACTTCTTCCAAGCTACCACGTTTGGATTCTTGCCTGTTTACTATACGCTTTATTGCACCCACGCGTCAAGCCAACCTCAATTTCTCTCGTGTACATCGTGTGTTATATAGGAGTGTGCGCCTGTGTATAGGCACACCTCGCATCTCTTCTGTCTACAGCTCTCTAACGGCATGATTCAACGTGTTCTAACTATATTTAATCGGCACATAAAATATCTTTAGGCAGGGCCGCGATAGGAATAACGAATCATCTTTGATAGTCGAGTGTACGCTAAGAGAATACCAGCTCTTCGACGTGGTTCTGTGCATCATGGATTGGTCTCTGGTCGCCTCTAGCATGCTATAGAAAACTTTCTGGTGGCATAGTAGCTTCCCTGGATACGGTTAACTGAGCAGCAGGCTTGAGCATACCAGCTCAGGTCGACCACTCTGTTATTAGTGTAAATAAAATCTTCCTCTCTATCTTGTGCCTGAAAAGGTGTTAGTAATATTGCGACAGAAGTACGCGACGCTCTCTCTGGCGCATCTGGTGGATGATTGTGTTTCTGCGTGCAAAGAACGTGCGTCGCTTTCACAAGTTAGTCAAGAGGAAAGCCGATAGAAGTGTGTAAGTCACCTTTGCTGCATTGAAGCAACCATCTCAAGCACTGCATATAGGGTGAAAGAATAATTACTAGGGGTTCCTTAAGCTACACTCATTCTCATTCTCAAGTCATTCTCATTTCACCAAACTCGGACCGTGACTTAGCACTTTTCTTGCTGAGTCATCATCACTCTGAAACCACAATGTACAGTCATTTTTGCAAGTCGACATGTTTTTTTTTTGTTTTTTTGCAAGTCACCTATCCTATCATTCTGCAAACAATGATTCTGCAAAAAAGTATGAGTCACGGTTCGTGACTCATACTTTTTTTGGCTGAGTCACTTTCACAAGGACCTTCAAATCTCAAATATATTTTTTGCAAGTCACTCCCTCACTCCACAACCCCTTTATTCACTCTTAATTCGCACTTGATTCACTCTTGATTCATCCTTTCACTGCTTGGTTCCCCTTCATTCACTCTATCCCCCCATCTCGGTTTTACTTCCATCACAGGTAGTTTGCTCTATTGCTCCTAATTTACAATTTTCATCTCTCTGGAATCACCCTATCAACACTCGATTCACCTTCATTCCCTCTATGTCTGGAGCGAATAATTACTTAGTTGGGTGAACGATTGGTCCAGTTCGTTATGCCTCAATGAGGTTATAGCAGCGCGAACTAAATACAAAGAAAGAGACACACAGGGACACGCGCTAACTGTGAACTATCGGCTTTTGTTTATTGGCCGGATTTATATGAACAGAGGAAAAGAAAATTCGGAAACCAAATCAGAAAAACCAAACCACGCAACCATCTAGGTGCGCATGCCTGCACTCCCTAAAATGAGTAATTGTTTTGCTGACAACGAAACAGAAGGTGTACTAACAAAATTATCTTCCGACGCCCTGCGCGCAGCCTGAGCGACATTTCGACTACATTCGTCCTTATGTCTAGTTGCCACGCGAGTACATTCCAACTCCGATTTGCACTCACAGTCACAGCAAGGGGTAGCCAAGAACCATTCTCTCCCATGTCTTACATAATTACAATGCTCGCGCAGGCGTTCATTCAAGCACCTGCCTGTTTGCCCCAGCATGCACCGCAAGAGAGGGTATTCTGTCGACAACCTGGCTCACGCATGATTGTGTGCGATGCGATGTGCAGTGCGATGATTCGCTTTGCATCGACGCGCTTTTCCTCTCATAGGACAACTAGTCCTTGCCTAGCTCCAACAGCTCGCGCGCTGCAGAAAATACTACCTGAGCATCCGGTCGCTGACCCCTTTTCTTTAAGCGATGCGAAATGCAGTGCCTATAAGAAATAACCGCCACTTTCCCGCGCCTACGATTGTTCGGAGTGGACGCATTGCCACGCGTAGTAGAACGACCATTCCTTTTTTCGTGTGAAGCCTCTGCGACCGATGAGAAGCAGCGGTTCAGGATACCCGGGGGAACGAATTCACTCGGCTTGGTGCTTTGACAATATCTGTCATCCTGTGGTGGCACGACTTGATTAGCGCGCTCTCGAATACCGTAAGGACGACGCCCTTTCGTGGTAATTCATTTAACGTCAATCAAGCTTCTAGATTTGACTTTTGTCACGCCATCTTTATCACGCTTTCTACCCCGAACCCAGTGGCTCAAGTTGTCTAATAGCTTTCCCCGCAAGGTATGTGTTCGTGGTCGTGATGCCATCGAAGTCCTTGCGTCGTCATCAGTCCAGCTTTGCTGTCCGACTGTCGTCATGTCGTCGTCAACACGCCATAGTCGTCACGCAGTCATCGTCATGCCGTTATTATGCTGTCGTTTATCATTGTCATCACTTTAGTAACGTCATCCCATTTCGGTCATGCCGTCGTCATCATATTGCCTTCGTCGTTCCATCCGAGTATGTAGCACATAGCCGAAGCAACGTGTCGCGGAATTACCACTGCAAGTGTTAAACAAACGTCACTTCAGAAATACGGTCTGGCAGTAAATTGCTCGAATGCTGTTCACATTACCATCGACACTCATCATGAGGTGACATCTGCCATAAATTGTTTTGCGTTAGACGCAGGTCCTCGATGTCGAAGCCTTGGAAAAATACTGGCATGCCTCTAGGCGCCCTTAATAATTTACCATAACTTTCATACGAAGCAGGTATGCTTTCGTTTTCCAAGCAACGTACGTGTTATGATGCTGGTGCTTATGTGGGAGCAGAAAATCGTAACATTTTGGCACGTCACGAAGTGCGTAACGCTATTACTGCCACGTTACATAACGTTATGCCTCGCTTGGTCGTCTGCGTCGTTGTGCGCCTGCTGTAGAAGCAGCATAGCAACGAACGAGCAAGCTTGAGCGGTTGCCAGAGCATCACTATGTTCTGCTCCCACGTGAGCACCGGGATCATAACACAGGTACTTCTTGGGAAACGAAAGCAAAATGCATCGTGGAAAAGTTATAGCAAACTAGTAAGGGAGCTTTGAGGCTTACCAGTACCTAGGGTTTAGACGTCGAGGACCTTCATTTAAGGCAAAAAAGAAGCAAGAGACGTTATACGCTATGTGTTTTATGCTTGTGCTAAGCAGCAGGAAGCTTTACAACTTATAAAATCTCTGCATATTCACTTATTTCATAATCTCTAAAATCTATTATTTGTGCAGAGCATCTCGAGGACAATGAATATTCCATGCACTCCATATCGCTCACACTTACATATGTTGTGAATATAATTATAGGACCTGTGAACATTTTTGATTCAATAATAAAACGATGCGTATGTATCCTTGTCTCATTAAGAAGAAAAGAGCCCAAAAAATTTCAGACAGAAATTGCTGAGCAAAATCGACTGCCACAAGCTAACAGGCATTTACACCTCAGTACACAGAGTCCGTTGACTGATGAAATTTCACATGAACGCAGTGAATACAAAAGTTTCTGAATACTGCTGCGACACAATCCTTAAGAGTGTCAAATTCTTATAACAGCACGCATAAAAGTATTTAGATGCATTGTAATAGTCCTTGAGCATGCCTTGAATGTCAACTGTTATGTAGTTACAACGCCACCTCATAAAAACACATTCCAAATCAATTTTTGTTGCTTCCTAACAATCTCGATTCACACCTTTGTTTTCCATGATTCCAGGAACTGGATCTGGTACTTGCACATGCCTATGAACCCACAAAATATGCAACTTGTTTGTAATGATTCTCATTTGCTTATGTTTTCACATAGGTATCAGATTTTCCACCTGTAATTGGAAGGTGAGATGGAAAACGTTACCAAAATATTTAACGTTCTAGTGAGGGTGAAGAACACCGTAGCAAAACTGTGAATCACGAAACTAACTTTTCAGTGGGCCAACCTGTGCCCACAAAAGCTGGTGACTCTCGAAGCGCAACGATAACGGCCAGCACAGTCGGCGATCTTTGGAAATACGATCTGTGGGTCAAGCGAGTCGGCTTTTACACGCGACTCGTCAAAAGCTCAAGCATAATCGCACGTGCTCTCATACCTTCCACAAAATACACAAGTATTCACGTCGCGCTTACAAACTGATTGCACAACGTTGAGCGAGAACTTACACAATAAATAGAAACATCGAAAACATTCGAGTAAGTTCCAAATTATGCGGGCGCGTCTTGCGCTGAGCGATAACATTAAGTTGTTAGCGGGTGAAATGCAGTCTCCGGAAAAAGGATAAGTAAAAACACGTGTCAGTATATTATCTGAGTGATAAAAAGTCTTCCCCTAAGCAGAGATCGCATGATGTATTTTATACGCTGTTCCTTTATACCTGCGAACAGTGAAGTTGACAAAGTTAACACGAATCCAAACGGCATAAAAACAGGGTGTGCGTGCTGACTCCGAGAATGCGCCTGCAGCTCAATGAAGAAAAAATCAACCCAGGTTCAGCATTAAACTTCATATTTCCCCTTCGAACTCCATTTTAAAAAAAACGCTGTGTAATCGTATGCTCAAGAAGATTTCAACATTTCCCTTCGAACTCCATTTAAAAAAACGCTATGTAATCGTAGCGTATGCTCAAGAAGATTTCAACATGACTGGCTCAAATGAAATGCTCGTCTCCACAATCTCCGTTCTGGGATATGCCGCTGCAAAAATGTCTTGGACATCCGTCAAATTAAACAGGATGGACATTGTTATTTCCCCAAACTTAATATCCGCTGGTTGTCAATAGGACGTTCCATTTCACATCGGGACGTTCTGATCTAATCGGGGCGTGCAACGGATATTTGTGGTCCAATATATAGCTACGGGCAAGCTTGATCGGTTGTAATCATCCAAGTGCAATGTGACTTAGGTGCCAGATCAGCCAGTGGCACTCGCCTATTTCCTTGTCACAACCACAAACGCAAAGAAATCAAGGGTGCATGTGGATACCTTATAAGCAAACACGTGATTACTGAGTGTTCACCGCCGCCGTATTTTACTCCTTATGTTTTGAAACGTTAGGTGACTCCTAGTGCCACACTACAGTGACATCGCTACAGAAGTGCAAGTATCGCTACAGAAGTGCATTATAGCCTATAAAGCAATAAAGTTTACTCTCGCCCTCATGTTTAGAGCGTGCTTACATAATCTCGACCCCAGTCAACATCTATTGGTGCGGCCATCGAAGGAACTGCGAGTCTTATGACGTAACAGCTGATGACGAGCGAACAGTGGGGGTACGCATGCGATGGGAACAGTCTGCGGGCTATTGCGGCCTTTCAGTCGCATATTCCCACTAGTCCTCTGCAAAGGTGACTGCCGCTTACAAGAGATCTATATTTTGGCCTATATGACAAACAAGGGACGCTTATTCTTGAAGACGGGTTTGTAGCAATAGAACGATTGTTTACTCCGTTTCCTCGATAAATCTCAACACGGCGTTCTATAGAAAGAAATAGAGTCCTTGCGATTCCTTGAGAACGCCATCAAAAGGAAAGGAATCGAGAGATTGCAAGACACATTAAAAACGGTGAAGCAGATAAAAGAAAATATGAAGACACGACAGCACGTTTTCATTCAAATCGTTGCGACGCTGAGTACACAGGGCACGACGCTTAAGAACGACGCTCAATGCAACGGTAAATAATACAAGTTCTTTACAAAGCAAGAAGGCATGAAAGTATAAGGACAAAACGGGAACAGAACACTCTGTAGTTATATAAAAGAAGAAAAAAAAACATAGAGAAAATGTTTTGCATTGTCACATCGGCTTGTATGGCAGAACACGTAGCCCAAGTCACAAGTATTCTTGCGCTACTTATCACCGCGATTGCTTGCTTTCTCAATACTATGCCAGAAATTCCAGAACGTGCGTACATTTCCCTCGCTGAAAAAAAAAACACAACCAAAGACATAAACAGCAATTTCACGGAAAAGGGGGATCGTTATAAATTCTGATCGCAGAGAACATTCGTTCCAGTCCCCTTTTTGGTGCATTGAGTCTTCAACCCTCAGAATATACATTTAATTTTTTTATTTCTGTTATATGAGCAATAAAGCTCCTGTAGAATAAATTTTCATCCAGTGAAGGAAAGCAAAGGCAAGAAACGCCCAATATAAAGCGACTTCGTACGTTGTGAAAGTATAAAAATTGCTAACATAGCCGTCAGAAAAACTGAAGCATCGGGCTGCCCTTGCATTAGTACGCCGTATGCAGAGATCATAAATCAAGGAAACCTTAAATTGAGTAGAGAATATTGGTTTGTAGATTTCAGCCATGTAAAACTGTGGGCTTTTATGGAATCGCGCTCAGTTTTATCGTGCATGCGTCCGTGTGTGTAAGCGTGTGTTCGTGTGCGTCCGTGTGCCTGCACACGCGTGCGTGTGCATGTTGGTTTGTGCTTGCTTTATGATTAGAATTTGACACACATGATGAAAAAGAAGTCCTGCGTACAAAAATAGCATTCGCCATAAAAATAAATTATAAGAAGAAATGTAGAAATTTCGGACAGTATGAAGTGGAGTTTGCTTAATTGAGCAAATTAAATCCACGTGTGGTCCTAGACACAGTGGTACTTACAGACACAAACGATGAGGACATGTAGTCAATACTGGGCCTCTTCGATTATCCATTCCTGACAGTCCCGGACTGCCCGAGACGGTGCTTTCAGCCAATGAGCGTTGCGTATGCAGTCTTTCGGACAGTCCGGGACTGTCAGAGACGGATAATCGAAGAGGCACACTGTATCTAGCTCCGACATTACGCGTATACTATACGCAAACACGTAGACGCAACCGCGATGCGGTCTGTGAAAAGCACGCACGCACATATGAAAAATACTGATATAATCTAGTGCGCACAGAGAGACACAGCCATCGAAAGCAGACACCATCACACAAATTCGATAACACTCCCCCACAAATAAAAATAATAGAAGCCACCTGCTGGTACATAATTCCACCAGTGCGACACCTATTACACGTATGCCTCCGTCTACAAAGAAATTATTAGGTGCGTCTAAAGCTTTTCTCCGTTCTTGTTAACTATTGAGACTTAGCGACTGTTCTGTAGGCTTCAAAACGTCTCCTTTCGCATTAGCGTGTGCGTGGAATGGTCATAGTCCGTAAATTTTTCATAATTTCAAGTTTAATGCGTTATATCGCTAGAGAATATCTAACAGCGAAGCTGTTTATGGCTAGGCTTCCATGCATTATTCGTGTGCGTGTGCAGAAATGTGGGCCGAACCTGTGATAGTGCAGAAAGGGTCCAATACTGCGATCGGATCTTCTCCTAAAAGGCCGACCCGCGTCGGGCATGTCTACGCTTCCACCACCCTCTCTTTGTCGGTGTTCCAACCGCTTGCGTGCCTTGTTTCCTGTCGTTCTCCCGGGGCGGCAGCACCGTCGCGTGTGTGTATATGACAGGGTGCTGTTCTCCATTTTGAATGTCACTTCTCTCGTCGTAATGGGGAGGCCAATGTAGGCTCCCTAGGGAGGCCGCGTGTAGTGCGCACTCCCGGCGACGATTGCGTTCTCGGCTCTGTTCCTGCCATCGCTCTTCGTAGGCGCGTAGCTACTCGGGAGTCCGGACTATACGCGGCCTCTCCATTCTGGGTCTTCCTCTGTGTCGTGTGCTAAACAGCTTCATTGGTCATCCACCTTCACAGAGTAAAATTGGTCAGCATTTTAACGCGATAGCGTTTAGGGCCCCGTGTCGCAGAAAATCCTGGCGTCGGCAACCTGCTTGTGATCACGGGTGGCGGAGAAAATCATCCAACCACATCGACCGCGCAGGCCCTCCACGTGGTGCAAGGTTTGGGTGAACAAAAATTGAACTTCTCACAGTGAAATCCGTCAGAAAAATGGTAAAGTAAGACTTTACCATTCGGCGTTGGATTCGCCGTCGGATTGTTTACCAATTAATTAATTGAATGTACGAGAAAACCTAATTCTGCTACGAGGAAACTCAAACACAAACCCCTTTTCCAGCATTTCTACCAAACCTGCGCGCGTCGGGGCAATAGCAGACAATTAATAAAATAATGAAAGAAAGGTGCTAGGGCCTTCACGTTTTAATATAAGACCACTTATATTGCCCCTGGAAAAACGTCTTTCCAGCAATGCATTTCAGTTTAAAAGTGAAGCCGACTTTAAAGGGATCGGTGTAAGCTTGGTCTTTGTAAGCTGGCTTTCCCACGTTTGGTGTTGCAGTGAATGAAGCCTACTTGCTGTATGCGAATGATGCGATGCGAACAGGTCCCGATAATGCTACCGCGTTCTACTCTTAAAGGCGAAGCTTAAGCGTCCTCCAATTTTTTTTCCAGAGCTCGCGACAAGGACGCTTCAGTGGGTATACTTTTCGTTTGGTATTCATTTCTTCGGTTATTGAGCGGCACACTGCGCAATATACAGTAAAGTTAAGAAATTTAATGGCGGTTCGTTTTCTTACGGAAGGCCAGGGAAAGCTTCAGACTATGAAACTTGCCAGAGGCTCTCGATTATGGCATGTAGCATTATAATATACACGTATATATCAAACATATTGTTTGTCCTCAAACACATACAACGCTAGCAGCAAGCTTCAGTGAAAATTGCGCGAGTAACACTCGTCGCACATTTGCACGATATGCACATTTAAATATGAATAGCACAAAGCATATGATACATACAGTAAGTTCAGTCATATGTTAACATTTAACCTTAATAACACTGTTCTACCTGACTCTCAGGCGCCTTTCTGTCGCCCACTTTAAGCCGCTTGTACGCAATTATGATTCGCTAATGGCTTCGGCTATCCACAGGAGATGCTCCAGAAATGTGACATTGTTGCTTCCGAGCACCCCTAGGAACACAGCAACCTTGTGCATTAGGTATACCTACGGTTAGATTTCTCGAGTTCTGCAGGTGGCGCACACGTGTGAGAGCTGGGATAAAAACTGACAGCCTGCGTACATGGATGAAGAGAAGAAGGAGGAGTGAGATTTAGGGCAGACGTGTTATCGCAGTATGGGGCACAGACTTGCGCGGGACGCGACTCTATTCGCAGCCGAATGAGAAGAAAGGCCCCCTCGTGGAGCGAGCTCCATTTGTTCTCATTACGAATGCATAAATCGCCGTTTTTTTCTCTCTATCATGTTTTCACTGCGCCTGCGTCACGCTGCTCTTTTCCAACGCTGATCTCACGGGCCGCTGTGTCCCAGAACTTGCTTTCGATCGCTCGTCTTTCTCGAAAGCTGCTGGCCCTGATGCTGCTGTTACTGCTCTTTAGCCTGCTATTAATGTGCCCGTTCCCTCTCCACGAAGAAAAATCACCAAGAAATGGAAGAGTGGTGTGCACGACACTGCGTATTTTTTCCCGCACTCTGCCAAGCCATTGTAGGCTTATATGTGCCGGTAACGACGTGTCCATTCTAAGGCAGTTTGTTTTAGAAGACCCGGTACGTCCTTTCTTCGCTTGACGTCCTTCTAGAAACCATTCGCTTTCGTTATACTGCGGTGGATCTGTCTTTGTTGGCGTAAAACTCGCGTCGAAGTGCAAGTGTAAAAGGAGTTTGTGTATGCTTTCTTTTGATCTGCTGGGACGAAGTTAGCGAGAGCAAAATTACTGAGTGTTAAGCGCATTCCTCCTTTTTATTGTTTGCTGGGTGCGAATGGTAAAATGTAATCGAATAGTTTTGCGGAGAGGGTTGCATAACAAATAATTCTTTTTAGAATAGCAAGCAGGAAGGGGGATTGTGTAACAATTTTATTCCAGTCATTTTCCTTTACGCGAAGCTTCAATTATTCGAGCGAAGCTTAGTCAACGTTATCTGTAGGATTAGCCGGTATCGAGTGGTGGACAGCAACAACAACAAAAAAAAACAAAACAAGAAGGATATAAGAAAGCGGTACTAATTGTTTTATTGTATTGGCTAGTATTTCCATCCTAAACGCGATATGTAGTCTTTACAAAGGCGTCAGATTTATTACGGCAGAAACACTGAAATTTTGTGAGTAATTATATATTTGCCTTTTATTAACCTTTGCAGGACACACCAAACAAGAAGTGACGTTGCATTATTGTTTAATACAAAAAAAGGCAAGATAACATGTACAAAAGCGTATTTGTCGCTTTAGGTTGCAGACTGCACTTTTTACGTTGCACCAAGGAACCATCATGGCTATGAATAACCTTCAAAAATTTAAGGGCATTGCCTAATAAAATATTGATGTTATTTGGCATGTTCCGCCTTTAGATAGTTTGGAGAGCGCTTTAATCAGCATGATAGTACCAATTACTCTATGATTGTTGGAATACCCCACCAGCGTCTATGGACCTTAGTTCAATTCGAGCATCGAGGCTTGAGATCACCTACAAGAGCGCCGATTCTATGGGATCACCTCATGCCTAAATTGTTGGAGAACCTGCGAAAACTATGGTCATATAGATAACTCTATATACCTATACCCGAGCCGACAATAGCAGCTATATTCCTCTCACGTTCACAAGTTATCCATACACTCAGACTTCGTTTACGTTGGTTCAATGTCCCTCGACCAGTACCACCATATGCGAAAATTCTAGCACACCATGAGGTCTTTCATTTCTGCTTTACTCTCTCGTGGCGGGCGTTAAAATGTCACCCATTGAGCCAGGACCTTCTTTTGCACTGTAAACAGCTCGTCACTTTTCACATAGAATCACCTACGCACCCACATAACCAAACATATGCACTCAAGCACGTCATTGTTTCTATATATCTTTTGTAGGAGTTGCTTTAGCGCGAATATATATTTTCAGCAAATGCCAACAAGGTGACGCAGCCGCGCTTTCGAAAACAAACACGTAACAAGCACGAAAAAGTTAGCAACAGCCTAGCTTCCCACCAATGCCTTCCAAAATGAAAAGCAAAAAAAATTTTGCATGGCTCTGCTATCGCAAACACCAGAGACCAGTGGAGTTGGGGACAGCCTAGTAAACTAGAGGCAAGTCACACACTTATTCTAACTTCTGCTGGGCCTCCCCCATGTCCTCTGGTCTCTGGTGTTTGCGATAGCAGAGCCACGCATAACTTTTTTGACATCCCAGTGCAGATTGCGAATTAGCAATCTCTCGCTTCAGTCTTTCGGAAGCAAAGAGTGTTCAGTTCGCTGGTCGAAACCAGCCGAGCCGCCGCCAGAGGCATCGGCTGCAGTGACGGACACCGGGCGCGTTCGGCGAGAACGCGGGGAAACGCGGTCGACGTAGAAAGCAGCTTCACGCGTCCCACTAGCTTCGTTTACATGAATGCGACAGCATGTAACGGGCAGCGAGTTATCCTCGCGCGTCTCCACTCTGAAAAATCTGTTACCCCGGCGCAACTGGAAGCTAGCAGTGCTACTCCTGTGTACTTACCTTTTCTTCCTTCGTCGTATTTTGCTCTGTTTGAACCGAATGTAAAGGTCCAGAAAGACCGAAGTCGCCTCACACCAAAGTATGCCATTGTATTCCTTACCTAAATCAATGTAATTAATGCTTTCAGCGCGGTGTAAGCGCGTTCGCGACTTGCTGATTCTTCAAAAGCGAATTGGTAAAACGACGAATTGTTAGATAAGATAATTCGTCACGCGGCTGAAGTATAGCACTGCGCCCATCCATGATTGCCCGCATGTTCTCAACCGGTCGCCTATAGCAGTAGCGCATTACGCTGCACCGTGGAGGAAACGAGAAGCTTTCTTTCTCCATTGACACCATCCACGCGCTGCGCTCAACACCGGTCGTGGCTGCGCTTTGGCTAAAGTGTACTAGAATACGGTCGAGTGGGACGAGCGGCTGGGCCGGTGCATGCTTTGCAGTGAGGCGCCCGACGTGGAAAAATACTGTGGCGGCGCTGCGATAGAAGTGGATTGGGCCGCATCATGGTCGCGTCGTTGGAAACGGCTGGCGATACTGCTCGGCAGGGTCATGTACCTAGAATACGGTTGAGTGGGACGAGCGGCTGGGCCGGTGCATGCTTTGCAGTGAGGCGCCCGACGTGGAAAAATACTGTGGCGGCGCTGCGATAGAAGTGGATTGGGCCGCATCATGGTCGCGTCGTTGGAAACGGCTGGCGATACTGCTCGGCAGAGTCATTCGTACTACTTTGCGCGCTGATATTTGCGTTCAGACCACTCAAATGGTGCTCATAAATGCATATCACATGTATTTATGCCTTAAGAATCAATTCCTTTCATTGTCTTCTTTATTTTCTTTTTTTAATGCCGCTCGGTGGTCTTTTTTGGTCTCGGGCCGGGTTCGGGACGGTTTCGAGCCGGGCCGGGCTCGGGCATAAGGTTATAGAGTGGCGGGCCGGGCCGGGTGGGTAACGTAGATTATTTCCGGGCCCGGGCCGGGCCGGGGGCGCGCCATAAAACTTTTGTTCCGGCTCGGGTGGGCAGCCCAACGTAAAAATCGGCCCGTGCAGTGCTCTAATCCACAGCACCTTCCACCACAAAACAGTTATGGATGAGGTGTGTTTATTTACAGATGATGAATGAGAGTCGAGGAATAACAGTCCAGCACCGGTTTTGTTCTGCGCTCCGCACCAAAAGATCCGTCGTCCTCCTCTTCTTTCTTCCGCCTCAACCAAGGCATTACAATATACTCGGCAGTCAATCTAACGCCAGCTCTGGCTTTGTAGTGCGTGTTCAATATTTCTCGGAGTGCTTGTACACATTTCACGGGCAACGAAGAGTGAGAGAATGAGCACTGCCAAGACTAAGTTACCCTTAAGGTTGTGCATTTTGGTCGCCCAATCTTTCATACCATATTTAACATGTTGTTAACAGGGGCCGTATTCCCCAAAATTTTCTTCGGCAAGGACTCTGTCATTGGAAGGTCACATTCGTTATTATGACGTCCACTATTATGACTGACCACCCTTCGATCGTTCTTACGAACCCTTACAGCGTGCGAACGTTTCAGCGAGAACAGGCCCAGATTATTCAGACGTGTTTCGGCTCGTTTGTTGTCACTGCGGCGGCAGTGCACGATTGGCCGGTAATGTATACTACTAGCTGTTGATGTGCGGGAGCATTCTAGGTTGTTTTGTCGACACGGGCTCGCATCACGAAGTGGTCAAGGCAGTATAGCTGAAGGTTATTTTTTTTTACGTCTCATTCTATTCATTCCTTATTGCCGCTCCTTCCTATGAACAGCCGATACCGGTGATGACGAGAACGCGGCTTCGCGTGAATGATTAAAGAAGCTTGACAAGAATGGAAAATGAAATATTTCCTGCGAAATACGCTGCCAGCTTCAAAGGTGCGCTTTCGCCAAACTCCCGTCCCACTAATAAATCTAGCCAAACTAAGTCATCACCACACCGAAAAAAAAAAGAAGACGGGAAGTTGTTCAAGGTTTTCAGGTGTTTTCTGCTTTGTAAATAAAGAAATAGGAAAAGGCTGAATAAAAGATTGGATGTAGAAGAAAACAACAAAATCAGGACAAGTGCCTGCTGACTGACGAAGTAAGCGCGGGATGCAGGACTTTCCGAAAGCAGCGAAATGAATAAATCGATATATATGTACACGAGCATTGAGCGTTCTGGCCGACTCATCGTTTCCTCTGCAAGAACTTTCATATTTCTATTGGCTCATTTAGCTTAGGTGCTCCTCTGAAGCTGATTGTTTTTCTGCTAGACTTTGAACATTCTTTCTTCGATATTTCGGATCGATAAATATTGACCCAACGCGACCACTTCGCACTTCAGCGCCTGGATGCAAAGGATGGTTCCCTGCGGCAGTACATTGCACAAAGGAACAACACGTAGAGAAACCAGGGCCTGATTTGAAAGGAGGAGGAAGAAATCACGACAGAGTTAAAGCGGAAGCAATATTCTTCTACCACTGTGCCACTGTGCACCGAAGTCTGCGCTCATAGTTGCATGCAACACAGTGAAACCTTCATGCGCACTGCATTGATTTTGCGAGCCCAAATTTACACTGAAACCACCACTTCGCGAAGTTCTGTATTATAATTATTTACCTTCAAAACTAAAGCCTCGGTCTTCGCTCAATGAAATCCGTTCTTCCAGGCTATATTAACATTTGCGGGAATGCCGTTGTCTTGCTTTGTTTTTCTTTGTTTCAGCAGAATATAGTGGAGCTTAAGCGTCACATATCGCAATTTACTTCCCTCGATAGAGACGCATGTGCTTCATTTGTTTTGTCCCCACCAACGCCATTACTTGCGACAGTTTGTCTTTCTTGTTTACAAACAGTTTCCGAAAGACTTCCGGTTAAGACTTCTGGACCATCGCAAGTTAGAATGGCCTATAAATATAGAGATATCTACAGCTGGCACCAGTTCCGCTGTATAGAGACTAATGTGTGACAAGGAAATTTTGCTTCTAAGCAGAACACTAAAGCTGCATACATGAGCTCGACGCATAGGGCACGTTCCCTATATATGAAGGCATCAAGAACATGTGTCTATAGAATACTGTGAGACAAAATACTGGTTTATCTTTGGCTATCTTGACTGTCAAAAATGCATGGCCGGAAGTTTCCTGGGGTCACAAATACTTTGCTGCCACAATGTGGATAAAAGGGTACATAGCAACAAAAGAAAACTGCAGCGCCTCACGTTCCTCGCGGCAGTCACCTGCCTGACAATAGTCTAAATCATGAACTTGAAAGAACTTCATTACCATGAGTTATAAACTGTGCAGACTCAGACAATCCGTTGAGGAGAAGCAAACAATACAGGCGCGCTTGCGTGGCGGCAGTGCTTTTACGGAGAACAAAGAGGTCCTCCTTTAGAGTAATTTGTGAAGCATTGTGCTGTATGCAGTGTAATGCGATAGTGGTAATGCTGGTCCAGGTTCTTTGTATTCGAACAGGCTGATTTAGGCTTGCAATTGAAGGCAGCAAACTCCCCATCTGAACTTCTCTTGCAGTGTCAGTGACGTATGATACCACATTTCCAGTAATTCAGCGTCTCTAAAGAATGCAAGAAAGATTCCTCGCCAGACATAATGGACCCTTCTAGAAACAGGCCCTTGCAGGCACGCACGCGATAAGCATTGTGTAACTGCATGTTTACCGTATGCTTCTATAATTTCTAAACCTTTTGAAGCCCTTTGTCACGGTAGCTTAGGCACGGACGAGGTAAGAATAATGAGGCTGTAGGATTCGGCAGGAAATGTGACCATAGCCACATTCATTTCAAGGCAACTCTGAGTAAAAAGCGGATGACGCACAGGCCAGCTCATCCACGCTACCGGGAACTTTCTGAACTCGCACTCCCTGTCATCGTCATCACAGGAGAGACTGCTACGGAATGGCAATGTGCTTGGTTTAGCAGTGCCACACCGGGCTTCGGTGTCTCGCAAAAAATCTGAAGGTGTCACACAGATGAGAAGACTCTCTGAAGCTTACGCACACTCAAGCCACATACACACTGCTGTGAGAAAAGTTGCATTGCGTGTATACGAACTGTATTGCGCAGCCCCTTCTGCGGAAAAACTTACGGTTTTCGAACACAGAAGCCGATTTCGATCAATAATTATTTAAGAAGTAGGCACGGCAAATCCGATAATCGAAGTAGCAAAACGCTGCTTACTTCTTGCAGCAGCTTTCGCAGCAGGGAAGCTTCAATCTCTACTCTCTTCCCCATCAGGCAACTAAGGCCGCGGGCATTCTTCTTTTTCTACGCGCCAAAAACGAGTGACCATTAACAACAAAAAAATAAAAAATAAACAACCTTCTAAACAAGTAAGCTGAGATGTTTCATTTCGGCCTCATTGAATATAATCAAAAGGTTACGTTACAGGACTACAAGGCATCTGTACAGTAAACGCGCAAGCGCGGAATAATTTGCACTCGCTGTTTTCGTTAATCAGTGTACATGATCGTGCACCTATTCACTGTTATCGCTGCCAAAATCGTATTTCTTTTGAAGTAAATGTTATGATTCCGGCTCTGCCGGCCCCCGGATTCGCATAGCACGTCAGAAGGCGTCCCAAATGCTGCACCTCACCCGCCGGATTTCTCCAAAGTCCGGTGGTGCTACAACCACCATCGCCCGTCGTCTCATACGTACTGTCTTACAGCCAATATTGATTTACCAAGCCCAGTTTCATCACATGACACGCGCACAGTGGGACCGATTGGAATGTATCAACCGAACAGCCATGCGTGCTATTACGGGCCTTCCACAACTTACTCCCATTTCCACCCTTCAAGCCGAAGCGCAGATAAATACGCTTGATGAACTGGTTCACCAGCGCCACCAAGCTCGGTTCATTAAGTTCCATAATGTCGCTGAATATCGCTATCGCAATAGGAAAAATGCAATAAATAACAGAGTTGAGTAAGTAATAGTTGCGTAAAATTATCAGTTAACGCAATCATGTTTGAAAGTTCCTGTGAGTGGTGTTAGGCTTTATCGAAACTGATTGCGCAACAGATGGTCTAATCCGAAACAGCGCAAACATACTGGCACAATTAACGAGCGCGCTGACAATGGCAAATATTTTCTCGCGCTGCTTACGTAGCCTATGATCCGTGCAGATGGGTCAGTGGTAGCTCGATGTTTAAAACACTTAACGAAGTGTGGCAATATTGAAAAATAGTTATTTTCTTGTGTATAGTGTAACACTAAAACCTATGGAGTGCTCACAAAATAAATAAATCGTATTTTATTTTGTTTACAATCAAGGCTTTGTACTGCAAACTATTTTCAGAATAGATGTCCCCAGAACGCAGCTGCACCCGGGCTTTCTTGCTTTGGCCTCGTAGTCGTTTCCACTGTATGTTGCGGTTGTTGTTCGAAGAGAATGAATATAGCAACATAACGCAATTTCGTCTGAATTATTTTCAAATTCAATGACCAAGCAGTAAAAGTCTTTTTTTTCCTTACGCCAGCTCCAGATTAAGCCTACGTAAACATAACAGGAAGATACGCCCTGAAAGCCTAACGTCACGCAGCAATGAAGCACTGTGCCAAGCCCGCATACACGAGGACGCAGAAAAAGAGCGGTTATCACGCGCTAGATTGACTATGGATAACGCTCTTGCCGAAACGCTAAACATTGACTCGGCTCGGCGAAACGATACGCCCACCCCTTCACCACGTTTTCGCGACCAGTCTGAGCAACCGGCTAGGTTATCGTGTGACTTTTGTGGACGCCAGCGTCACTCTCGAAAAGACTGCCCAGCCCGAAAATCAGTTTGCCACTACTGTAGAAAGCTCGGCCATTTTGCCGAAGTGTGCATGAAGAAGAATGGAAATGAGCTACTGGATTCCGTCGAACTTCACAACGTGGATTCACGACGTGCAAAGCACATCGACATACTAGTGAACGGGCACCCGGCCGAGTTTAAGATAGACTCTGGCGCGGAAGTCTCTGTTCTCTCGCCGTCTTTCCCAGGCCGACCGCGGGTGCGGGATGATGTTCAAGGGGAAGTCTTAGGCCCTGGCAAACAGACTCTGCACGTTCTTGGTACCTTTAAAGCAACCTTACAGTGGGGTGATAAGTCCACAGTGCAGACCTTGTACGTGGTTGAACGTCCGCGCACTCACCTGCTTGGGCTCCCTGCAATTGAAGCCCTTGGTGTTGTTCACTTCCTGGATTCTGCCGAGTGCGTTCATTCCCCCACAGCCAAGATTTTCCAAGGGTTGGGAAAATTTCGGCAAGCCGAATATCGCATTCGCATTAAACCCGGCGCTCGTCCATTTTCCTTGAGCGCCCCAAGGCGGATTCCAATTCCTTTAAACGACGCTGTCAAGAAAGAGCTGGACGACCTGGAGTCGCAGGACGTCATAAGGAAGGTAGAGACTCCAACTGAGGGGTGCTTCGGGCTTGTAGTCGTGCCCAAATCATCGGGCGGCTACAGAATCTGCGTCGATCTGACGAAGCTGAACGAAGTCATCGAAAGGGAGCGCTTTATCTTGCCGACGGTGGAACAAATCCTCGGCCAGTTGGGTGGAGCGCGAGTATTCTCCAAGTTGGATGCGCGGTCTAGTTTCCATCAGGTGAAGCTGAGAGCCGACAGCTAGGAACTCACGACATTTATAATGCCGTTCGGCTGGTACTGTTACAAGAGACTCTCTTTTGGTATTGCCACGGCACCAGAGTATTTCCAGCAGTTAATGTCGAGGGTCTTGAGCGCTTGCCTGGGGTCGTGAACCTGATTGATGACATTCTAGTCTTTCGGAAAGACCGTCAAGAGCACGACGACCGCCTGGCTGCAGTCCTTGCTCGCCTTGAGGAGGAGTGTGTCACCCTTAACGAAAAGAAGTGCGAGTTTCGGGTCAGCTCGGTCAAGTTCCTTGGAGTAGTGATTGGGGCAGACGGGATCTCGCCAGACCCGGACAAGGTGAAGGCTGTCAGGGATCTGCCGCCACCGACCGACATCAGCGGAGTACGACGATTACTGGGAATGACCAATCACGTCGCAAGGTTTATACCTCACCTATCCAACGTTACGGAGGCCATTCGTTCCCTCCTAAACAAGAATAGCACCTGGACTTGGGGTCCCAGTCAAGAAAAACCCTTTTCACGCCTGAAGTTGCAGTTGAGCTCCGACACGTGCATGGCAAAATACGATCCTTGCTACCACACTGTAGTATCCGCGGATGCCAGCTCCTACGGTCTGGGAGCTGTACTGCTACAGGACCAGCCAGAAGGTACTCGACGGGCTGTAGCGTATGCTTCAAGGGCGTTTACTCCGACGGAAGCACATTATAGTCAAACAGAAAAGGAAGGTCTCGCAGTGACTTGGGCCATTTCACGATACGACCTGTTTCCTTGCGGCCTAAGCTTCGAGGTGGAGACAGATCACCTTCCTCTGGTCACCCTTTTGGGTAACAAGGACCTAGAACTCGTGCCGCCTCTCATACAACAAATGCGAATAAAACTGATGCGATATCAGTACGTGGGGAAATATGTGCCTGGAAAGCACTTAGCTACGGCGGACACTTTGTCACGAGCTCCCTCTGACTTGCCAGGTACTCGCATAGTAGACACCATGGAGTTGTTTGTCGGTGAAGTGTTCAAGGAATTACCACCTCTTGTAGCAAGACGGCTAGAAGATGTCCGCATACACCAAGCCCAAGATGGAGTCTGCTCTGCGGTCATGACGTACTGCATGAAAGGATGGCCAGACAAAAACAAGGTGCCCCTGCAGGTCACTCCATTTTGGAAGGAGAGGGACAGGTTGAGCATATACGACGGCATCCTTCTGCTGGACCGACGACTTGTCATTCCTTCAGCCTTGCGCCAGGACATTCTCGCCCTCTTACACGAAGGACATCAGGGAGTGCGCCGTTGCCAAGAACGGGCCAGGGAGTCTGTTTGGTGGCCTAACTGTAACATGCATGTTGATCATATGGTGACCCAATGTGCCATATGCGCCGAGACTCGAGTTCAGCGTTCTGAGCCTTTGTTGCCCACGGTTACACCCGACAGACCATGGCAGCACCTTGGCATCGATCTGTTTCAACCTAAAGGCCGCGATTGCGTCCTGATTGCTGATTATTATTCTGGGTTTCCCGAAGTTGTCTCCCTGGGGTCCACCACGGCACCAGCCGTTATCTCGGCGTTCAAGAGCTGCATTGCCCGTTTTGGCATACCGCACATCGTCCGGACCAACAGCGGACCACAGTGTCTGTCCAACGAGTTCGCCGAGTTTGCGCGGTCATACGGTTTCCGTCACGAGACCAGCAGCCCGGGTACCCCCAGAGCAAAGGAGAGGCAGAGCGCATGGTGCGCACAGTGAAAGAATTGCTATTCAAAGGTCCTGATCCCTACCTTGCCTTACTGTCATACCGCGACACGCCCGCTCCCAATGGTAGTTCCCCGGCACAAGCCCTGATGGGAAGGAAATTACAAACTCGTGTCCCGAAACTACCGGAACAACTGGTGCCGTCGTTACCATGCCACACGAGTTTCAGGGAAAAGGACTCGTGGAACAAGGCACGACAAGCGATGAACTACAATCGCCGTCATGCTTCAAGCCAATTGGCCCCTCTGAGTCCTGGAGACTATGTATGGGTCACTGGCACACGCTGCAATGGTGAAGTACTCTCACAGGCTCAGCGTCCACGGTCCTACCTTGTTCAGACCCCCAGAGGCGTCCTTCAGCGTAATCGCCGACACCTGGTACTTCATTCATCAGAAACGACCCCAGCTCAACTGGCAGCTTCTCCGCCTGTCACTGCCGAGATCATGCAGCCTGCAGCACCTCGGGAAGATCCAACGCAGACGGAAGTGACGCCGCAGAAAACGGTGACATAGACTCGCAGTGGTCGTATAGTGAGACCACCGCGGCGGTTGGACTTGTAGGGACCTGTCCCATAAAGGGTGAAAAGGGGGGATGTAGAGGTCGCCACCTGTGTGCCTTGAGCAAATGGTTATAAGGCGGCGCTACAAGGACGTTGTATATAAGGGGGTTGGGATAGTGGGAATAAAGTTTTTTTGTTTTGGTTTCCGCTTGCCACTAGTCCGCCTTGTCCCTCGGGTCCTATGCTGAACACACGACGTGGCAGCGAAGCTCTGTCTTCCGGTCCCGACGTGGGATTGCCCTTCTATGGGTCATCCCATGGCCTTGCAGGACCAAATAAAGTTTTCCATCCATCCATTCATCTAGCCTCCGCCCATGATTTGCATCCAGATCAGCAGGAAGCTTACGGCGACGGTCTAGGCTTACCACCTCGCCTGCTTTGGAAGTTAGGCCTAACCAGTGCTGTTTCTCCGGGTGTCGGCCACCACATTACGGTTTAGTACCGCGTCGACGCTAATCTATTCACAGCGGCTGCACGACTAACGGACGTCTACACGGCTAGTGCGAATAATGTGTTTATTACTATTAATGCGGCAGGAACATACCAGCTACGTTTCCTCACATTTAGAACCTAATTGGTAGCGCTGCTTGGACTGCTCCACAAGTGTTAATTTTTATTGTATCTTGCCAGAAACATCAGTGTCAAACATCCTACAGCAATAAAGGAACTTAGCGTAGCATTAGCGGACTTGAGTGCTCGTCTTGATGCTAAAAATGACGAACTGAAGGAAGATTTAAGGGCAATAATGGAAGCAGAGATAGAACCGATAAGGCATTCGATTGAGCATAAGCATGACGCGCTGAAAAAACACTTATTTAGGTTAGGGGAAGAACTAAAACTGATAAAAGAATTTATTAACACGAAGTTTGAGGAATTTAAATCGGAAATGACTGACGTGAGAAATGAGATTGAAATCGTCAGCACTTAGAACTACGTCATCAAGAAATATATCAGTCGGCCCACGGCTGAGGCAAGGGAAACAAGAAAAGAACTAACAGAGCTACAACAGTACAGTCGACGTAACAATTTCGAAATTAAGGGTGTCCCTCTACAAGAAAGAGAGAAACGTTTAGCAGTGATCAATACCATTCTGCTCACCTTAAGGTTGATGTTAATGAACCTAATCTAGAGATCGTACACCGAGTTCCAACCAGAGAAAAGGCACAGTCCAACATCATCGCTAAGTTCGTCTCCCGTGTCCTCCGAAATAAGTTCAATAATGCAAGGAAGAAACAAAGATTACGCACATCAATCCTAGGCTTCGAAAGTTATGCCCCAATCTGTATCAATGACCATCTGTGTCCAGCTAACAAAATGCTGCTGGGCAAGGCATTGAAGGCGAAGCGCGAAAATAATTGGAAGTTCACGTGGGTATCAGGGAGAAAAATTGTTCTGAGAAAGACCTAAAATCCGTGGGTCTTGCACATGACATGTGCAGAAGATCTTTTCAAAATTAGCTGAGTAATGATGTTTTATCTCGCCAGAATGTACCAAGCGTGGCACGAGCGCGGAAACATATCAGTTGTTCGTGGCATCGTTCGAAGTGCACGGAAAAACTTCGATCAACTGCATGCCTATCTGTGGCGTCATTCTTTTAAATATAATGCAATCGCAGTAACTGAAACCTGGTTGACAGAGTGAGAATCTGCGCATATACCAGGATAGAGTATGCGATCGCTATCTAGAAACAGTTCTTCGTGTGGCGGTGGCGTTCTCAATTTTTAAAAGAAATGCATCGATTATCAGTGTATGAATAATTATTCCAGAAGCCAGCCTGAATGTGTAGCTCTACTTGTACATTTGAAATGCGTCTTAATGCTAGGCGTTGTTTATCGCCGAACCAGCGACTCTGTAGGACACTTTATTTCTAATATGAAAACTATATTAGATCATTTGGTCTCCTACAACCTTCCATTAGTTATCTGTGGTGATATTAGCATTGATATACTTAAAAATGAATGTCCAAACTATGTTTTTCTGCTTCAGTGATATAATCTAATTAACATGATCACAGCTTCTACGCGAATAAGTGACAATTGTTTTTCAGTGATTGATGACATGATTTGTGGAAGTGGCATGACTGTTTCTGCCGGAGTGTATGACATTACCGTTGCGGATCACTGCCCCACTTTTTTATTTAAACCACGTGCTTAATTATATGCTTCATGTCATAATTATTCGAAATGAACTAGGTGAATAAGCTACAGTACTGTGCGCAAATAACTTGAATGTGTAGACTTTCAAGCCTTATACGACAGTAATGTTCACATTGAATGGGAAAACTTTATTCGCCATACAACGAATGTAGTTAGTCAAGCTACGCAAGATTACTCAGGCCATAAATATAAGGAAGCAATATGTCCATCTATATCACGGGACATTCTGGATCTGATAAAGTAAAAAGATACGTACTTCAGTAGACGGAAACAGGCATAGGTGAGAAAAAGCACATTACTCCGGAAAACCCTTAAACGAACTTTCCTAATAATTTCAAAAACAAATATTAGTGTTGATAACAGTCTTTCTGCTCAGTTTCAAGCTGACACATTTTATTTTTGTCAATTTAAAGAAACTGACTGATAAGGTCTTCCAGCTAGCAAGCGCCACCACTGGGGAAATTAGGTGAGAAATCATAAAACTCCCGTCTAATAAAGCCGTTGGTCATGGCGGCATTCCTGCAAACATAATGAAAAACAATATATATCTTCTTTCAGAGCTACTTTGTCCTATCTTAAATAACGCACTGTACAGTACCCAAACATACATAAGATCGCGATCATCTGCACAATCATTAGTATATATTTATGTTCACTGCAGGACGAATGCCTCTCTCTGCCTGTAATCTCCAATTACCCCTGTCTTGCGCTGGTGATTCGAACTTGCGCCCGCAAATTTCATAACTTCATCACTGCACCTAGTTTTTTGCCTAAGGCAGAAAGTCGACAGAAGATTGCGATAGTGGTCCCGAAATACAAATCTGGGGACCAAAAAAAATCGTGCAGTTACCGACCCATCTCAGTAATTAGCATTGTAAATACACTTTTTGAAAGAATAATAAGATCTCGTCTTAGCCGATTTCTGAATGAAAATGAACTATTCGGTGCGGAACAACATGGTTTTATTACCAATAGGCCGACAACCACAGCTGTCTTCACTTTGGCACTGCTAGTCAACTCAGTACTTCAGAATACTGAAATAGCCACCGCCATTCTCTTGCACATTAAGAAAGCATTCGATATGGTCTCGCATTTCATATTACTAATATAGTCAGAATGTTACCGTTTCACTAACAAAACACTTCAGTTCTTTTCTAGCCATCATGCAGATCCAATATAATGTGCTGTATTCGATCACATAACCTCCAAATTTATAAATATTACTTGTGGGATACCCCAGGCAACCGTACTACGCCCTATATTGTTCTCCTTGTACATAAATGACGTCCCGTCTGCTCTGTCGTGGAGAACTATAATGTATGCCGACAACACTGCATTGATTTTTCGAGGCTAACGCTCTCTATACTACAAGGACACATCACGACAGAGTTAGGAGCAATTATCTCGTGGTTCTCTAGTAAAACACTAACATTAAATACTGGCTCCAGGAGAAAAAGTCTACATTTCAGTCGTTTGAACACACATGGTAACAACAAATCCATTGAGCGCGTTTGCATGTTTAAGTACTTGGATGTAGTAATGGATAAAAACTTGCATTGAAAAGAACAGGTTAATAAAATTTCTAACAAGTACGCATTTGCAAGTTTCACGCTTGAGGTGGCTTCCAATACAACTTACTTCTATTTTTATATTTCTCCCTATTTCACTCACTACATTTTTTCATCACTCACTGTTTGACTCGCAACGAGTTATTGTAGCGAAATATGGGGCTTTACTAGCATAACGCACATAGCACCGGTTTTACGGTTACAAAAACACGCTTCAAGAATTATAACATTTTCGCCTCCTGATTTCTCACGCACACAAATATTTGCTAATTCTAGGATACCACCGTTCCCGTCAGAACAAAATTATAAAGCTTTGCTGATTGCTATAATCACCACTAATTTTCCTCTACCCTTGAGTTTGTTTTCTCTATCAACCCGTAACACAAGGCAGGCAGCCTACGGCTACTTTAATCTCCCTACCAGCAGGATCGTATACGGAGAAGAATTAATTCAGTCCATTGGTGATGAAATTTGGAACTCCATTTCTCTCAAAATTGAACTTGCACGCAACTTTATGCCCTCTTGCAAAATACGTTTTCTAGATCAGTCGAATACCAACTGTACTTGTATACGGAATGCTGATAACATTTTACAGGGATTATTTGTGGTTTCAAATGCATATGGCACTTTGTAGTTTTCCTTACACGTTTGACATTGTCTTGTTACTCATTTGTTCTTTTTTCACATGTATATCACAAATTTGTATTTGCACATATATTCAATTTCATTGATCGTGACTTGCATTATCTGTATGGAGAAAGAAAAGTATGCTGTTATGCATATGCACCTTATTCACTGCACCTCGGATTTTAGACCTGTTTAAATAAACTCGGGTATTAAATTGCACCGCTAACTAGCCATATAGGCTAACGGTTAAAATATTTCTGTAAACATTTATCACGTCTTCATTATTACACAAAGGGAAGTTTATTGGACATCTCAACTGTGCTCCAGTACTCAAGTACACAGGTACTACATTACATGAATAACGTTGGATACAGATAACACACAATACGGGGAAGCTTACAAAGACATATTTGGAAAATGGAATTTTTTTACAATGACTAGGATGGGGTAATAGAGTAATAGCCATAAAACTTCGTGTTTGGAATTAATACGGAACAATTGGATAGTGTCGAGTGCCTTTTTGGGCGTAGAAGAATCTAGTGTGCTACCGCCTGAGGAATTCATCCTCACCACCCTCTTCCAATACCTCAATGAGATATTTCCACACTAGTTGTCTTATTTCTTGCAGTGCAGGATAGGCAGCCTTGACAGGTTGTCGACGCACTTCCGCCAGGCTTCTCCTTTTCCAAATAACAAACATGGTGCAAATGTAAACTAAGTGCTCATAAGTACTCATTCGTTTCACCCTTTCTAGGCCATGAATGTGGAACGTCCTCTTGACTAATTTCCATATTGTTTTTGCCGGTGGGCATTCGAATAGAGCGTGCTGTGCTGTTTCATCAGATTTGCAATTGGGGCAGCGCTTATTCGGGACAATGCCCATCTTGTGAAGGCCATCCCTTGTTGGAAGCACTTTCCATAGGTGTTTCCAGTCAAAGTCCTGTACTTCCTTGGGAAGAGGATATTGTGTCCAGTACTTCCAGTGTTTCCGACTAGTCTTCAACTTTTCTTCAATGCTAAGTTGTTTAGTCGTGATCTCCTCAATAATACTAGATACTGAGGATTCAGTGACCTGTGCGCCTGGACACTAAGCGAGAATCATTTTTAGGGTCAAAGCTGCCGTACGATAAAAGCATGCCGGTTTTTCAGAGAGCGGGCCTGTACTGTGTTTTCCTGTTAGGAACTCATAATATGTACTTGACATCTATGTCAAGAGACATCTTCCTACATAGTCTGGAAGTTTAGAGAGTGATATCACTGTTTTTAAAGCCAAAATTTTCCCTGAATTCGTAATGTGAGGTAGACTTAGACCTCCAGCTTTTGGTGGTAACTGGAGGAGGTGCCTCTTTATCGGTGGTGGTGCGTTCCCCCAAAGGAAGGAGGATATTAGCTTATTTAGCTGAGCTGCAATCTTGTTGGGCAAGATTCCAACTCTAGAAGCATAATGTGCGTATGCGCAAACTTTTGTTTTAACCGCTAGAGCCTTAGATTGTAGAGACATCTCAGTGTATTGAAGAAATTCTATAGCTGTGCTTGCTTTCTGAATAGCTAACTGCCATGTGGGATATGCCACACCATCACCATTAAAGAAAACACCTAGTATTTTAACAGTTTGCACAATTGTAATGGCACCCAGGGCTTGTTAGGGAAACGGACCAAAAAGTAAACATTTACTTTTCTGTTCGTTTATGAGCGCTCCTTCATTATTACGCCTCGAACTGCAGTGACAGGGTTCAGGTGGAGCCAGATTAGGAGCCATCATGCCACATGCTAGGTATCACGCTAAACTTTCAAACTGTTACTACCCGCTAATGCGGGTTTTACGCAAATATAATTCTTGAGCACATGCACCGGTTGAGTTAATCAAAGTGCTTATTTTCGTTTTGAACACCGCACAGTGCTTTTAATTAAACACAAAAAGAACAGGCACACGCTCATAATCAAAAGCTTTGTTATATAATTAAATAAAAAAGTTGTCGCAGTTTCACCTGAAAGGCGAAGCATCAATTGCGATAGCAAACTTGAAGAGAGCTATACGGAGTAATGATAGCAGCTTTATCAGCTGTATAAACTTGGACATGCAGCAGCACCAGCAACACGCAGAACTGTTGTCGACGCCGTCGGCGTTTTGCCCGCGTTCGCTTAAAATGCGTGCGGCGTTGGGGACAGTTGCCGGAGCCTCTGATATAAATAAGCACTTGGTGCCGCAGCTAAACGTCGCCTCCCTTCCCTCCCCCCCTCCCTCACAGCCTGTCACGCGTCGGAAGAAGGCACATTTGCTCTACATATATGGTGATTGTAGAGGAGGAAAGAGACGCCTACTTCTGCAGCCCTTAAGGGAGCACAGCGCAGAACGCGCGTTTGTTCTCCGCCGTGCGTTCACTCCCCGTGAAAGCGCGCGTCCCTCGCGCCCTTTCACTCGCACATACAGCGTTCGGCGCGCGGCGCCGATTTCATCTCCATTGACGTCATACGGAACCTCACGGCGACGGCGACGGCGACGGCGACGCCGACGGCAGAAATCTTCTTTTGAGTGTCCATATAATTGCTATCGCAATAAAATCAAATTCTAGGGTTTTGCTTGCCAAAACGACATGATTATGAAGCATGCCGTAGTAGGGGACTCTGGGTTAATTTTGACCACCTGGGGTTCTTTAAAGCTATAACCAATTCGCTCAGGGCAGATCACGTGACCCGCAGGGGAGGAGAGGCGTGCTGTTGGAGGAGGCAACCAATGAGAGGGCGCGCACTGGGGAGGGGAGGCGACCAATGAGAGGCCACGCTGGGCGCGAGGAGGAGAGACGATAAGAGAAGGAGCTTCTGTGCGGCGCGCCCTTTAGGATAACGCGCAACGCGTAGAGCTGTTGCCGTCGCCGTCCGCGTTTGCCGTGTTCGCGCCGAAGGCGCGCGGTGTCCGTGACTGCAGCCTATGCCTCTGGCGGTGGCTCAGCAGGTTTCGACCAGAGAACTGGATGCTCGTCGAGTAGCGTCAGAAGTCGCTGCCTTCTTCTTCGTGGAGGAGGATGAATAAACTTTTATTGGAGAACCAGCACTTTATGATGGCCGGGCCTAAGCCTCCCTAAGAGGGAATGTCGAGTGCTTGCGACACCGCCGCCTCACGGGCGTGCTGGGTCGCCCAGGTTTGGTCGTCGAGGGCGGAACTCCGCAGAGCCTCACGCAACCTCGACGAGAGGGTCGTGGCGTTAATGTGTATGTACTTTGCTGGGCACTCCCACAGTATATGTAGAAGCGTAGCCTAGTGAGTGCCACAGCACCGGCAGTTGGGGGTAGTGTAAACGTCTGGGAATATAAGGTGGAGGCGGGCGGGTGCAAGGTACCTGTTTGTAGTAGACGCAGGGTGTAGCCTGCGCCCGGTAGAAGTTGGGGTGAGGTAGGGGGAATGTTCGGTGACTGAGGTGAAAGGCCTTAACGAGATCGTTATAAGTGGTCAGATTGTCCCTGGTGTCCAACTCGTCTCCAGTGACTCCAGCGCGGTTGACTAGTCCTCTCGCAATGGAGGGGGTGACCTCATTGAGGTTGGGGATATGTGGGTGTACAGGGCCTGCAAGGGCCTTTAGTGTCAGGGAAATCATGCTGTCAGGGAAATATCAGGGAAATCATGCTGTCTTTAGAGTGTGGTGCCTGGCGAGGATACGAAGCGCTTGAGGAGAAATACGGTCTTTGCTGAATAGTGACAGCTGAGCGAGAGTCGCACACGATGGTGTGACAGGTGAGACCTGGAGTGGCCAAGGCGATGGCCACCTCTTCAACCGTCTCGGCAGTGGTGGTAGTGACGCTGGAAGCGTGGTATAGGACTCCATCGCGTGTTACGACGGCCACAAATCGTGTGCCATGGGAATATTGGGCTGCATCAAAAAATGGGACGCCAGGTACGTGAGCAAGGGCTTTCATGATAGCTTTTATGATAGTGGAAGGAGCGGTGATTTTTTTACAGCGAAGCTGTATAACTCTCATTGGTCGGAAGCCTTCGGGACGTAAACACAAAACACCATACTCTATACCAGCTGTGCGATAGCTTTACTGAGCTGGGGGAGAGTGAGCTGAGAGAGGGTGAAAGCAGAGTATAAATATGTATAGTAGTAGTAGTAGTAGTAGTATTAGTAGTAGTAGTATTTGAGGTTGAGGAAAAGAGAAAAGTCAGAGGTAGTCTGCACACCGCCTAGGGTTACCGCGGCGTAGGATAGCACCGCGGTCCCCCAAGGGGCGGCAGCCGATTGCAGCGCAGGGCTAGGCGCCCACGCCTGAGCCAGTTGGTCCCGTAGCTCGTCCACCCTCCCGCACTGCCGCGCCACGACCGCGCGTATCAGCACACTCCTGCATCATCAGTCTCAGGAGACCCAGGATTTGCGAGCGGTGACAGTTTGTCACCTTACAGGTGGAGTCGGAAAGGATTATCTGTCATTTATTTTTGAAAATCAACCGCGCGGTGATACGAAATGTCAACGCGACATCAACACCGCCGCGCTCCAAACAAGGGTCAGCTATTCGCCGTGCATCTCGGGAAAGCTCCGCTAACCTGTCAGCTGCCACTGCCAGCTCCTCGCCCGCCTGGGGACATGATGGGCACATCAGCAAGAAGCCGGTCAGCCGCGGCTGAGAAAACCGACTCATCTGATCGCGGCAAGCTTCCTGCCGAGGAAGGCAAACTCCGAGGCGGTAAACCCGCCCCGGGTGTGTTGACATCGGCCATACCCGGCTAGCGGGTATGAGCCATTGGTAGCATAAGGATCGGCACCCAGCCTAAGCGAAAAACAACAAAAATAACCCCTTTTATCCCCAACTGATGCGTCGAGTGGAGTCACGACACCTTTAAAGACAACGCCAGAACAAAATTTGGAAACTACAGTTGAAAATAACTGACCTTTTGCCGATATTACACGAGCGCTAAGCACAGGGGTAGACCGCGACGGCCATACGTTACCACCATGCCGACTGACGAAGCAGCTACAACAACGGCGACCACAACGGTGCCCACCATGCCAACCGTCATCTTGGCTCAGCCTCGTGACTCTGGCACGTTTACGGGTACCGACAACCTGGACGTCAAAGATTGGCTCCGGCTGTACGAGCGTGTCAGCGAAAGTAACAGGTGGGATCAGACCGTTATGTTAGCCAATCCGATCTTCTACTTGAAAGGCACGGCAAGGGTCTGGTTTCAGACACACGAAGAGGAGCTAACGAGTTGGGAGCAATGCAAGAAAAAGCTCTGCGACCTTTCCGGGAGGACAGTTGGGCGACAACGAGCCGCGAAGAGGGAACTCGGAACTCGCACCCAGACGTCAACCGAGTCATACGTGACGTATATTCAGGACGTTCTTGCACTTTGCCGCAAGGTGGACGAGCGAATGCCGCAAGATGAAAAGGTGAACCATGTGCTGAAGGGCATAACTGACGACGCCTTTAACCTGCTCGTGTACAAGAACCGCACCAGCATCTACGACATTATAAGGGAATGCAGACGTTTCGAAGAAACTAAAGGCCGTCGAATTGTCCATCAGTATACCCGTCTTCTAAATACAGTCGCTACATCATCGTGCGAAGACCCTTCGGCGCCTCAGTCGATCACGTCCGAGAGCATTGTGCGCATCGTTCGCCGAGATATAGAGGCCGCATCGCCGGTTAACTCCCAGACGTATGCCCCTGAACGATTTTAGACCGGCGGTTTCCCTCATCCAGTGTCATTCGCGAAGAACTGGCGAACCTTGGTGTTCCCTCCGTTTGCCCTATCAACCGACCCGACGCCTTTACTACTACTGTCCCGGCTCCGCGGAACCAGTACCTCTCACGGCCCTTTCGTAACCCAATAGAATGGCGAACACCAGAGGATCGACAGGCCTATTGGCTTCAACTGCCGACGTGTTGGCCATATTTCTCGTCACTGCCGCAACACCTGGACACCCTCATTTCGATCTGCATTCCAACCAGACCATCGCTCACGAGGCAGTCGCCCGCCGCCGGAAGAACCCACAGAGCCTTACCACCGTGCTGAGGCCTCGCCACCTACACAGCAGAGTCGTTCGCCTTCTCCTCGACGGTCCCTGCCTCGCCCAGCTACTCTTCGCTGTTCTCCGTCGCCCATGTACCGGCGCTTGTCGGAAAACTGACGGGTGCAGCTCCGAGGGGTGACGCTGCTACATCGACCCGGACTGAAATTCCTCTGCTGACCCTGCCGACGGATAGAAATTTACTTCAGGTGTATGTGGATGGTGTCCTTGTAACGGCTTTAATTGATACCGGCGCGCACATCTCTGTCATGAGTGACCATCTTCGTCGACGCCTGACTAAAGTGATCACACCTGCTGCGTCCTGTGTTGTGCGGGTCGCCGATGGCAGAACGCCGGCCGTCATAGGAATGTGCGCTGCTCGTGTCAGTGTCGCCGGCCGTCAGACCTCTGTTCTTTTCACGATTCTGGGAGAATGTCCCCACGACGTTATTTTGGGTCTCGATTTTCTATCAGCGCACGATTTTCTCTCAGTTACACGATGAACCCACGGCTGGTCACCTTGGCGTCTCTCGCACGTACGATCGAGTACGACGCCGATTCTTTTGGCCCGGTCTATACTGATCCGTCAACCGCTACGTCGCTTCTTGCGAGTTATGTCAGTGCCGGAAAAAGCCACCTCTACTCTCTGCTGGTCGCCTTCAACCTATCGACGTGCCATCCGAACCGTTCTTTCGCGTTGGATTAAACCAGCTTGGAGATTTTCCTATATCTGCTTCCGGCAACAAGTGGATTGCTGTCGCTACCGACTATGTAACTCGGTACGCAATCACCAAAGCTCTTCCGACATCCTGCGCGACCGACGTTGCTGAATTTATTTTCCACGATATCATCATTCATCACGGCGCTCCTCGTCAACTTCTTAGAGACCGCGGCCGGCATTTCCTCTCCCGAGTTGTGGACGACCTACTCCGTTCCTGCGCCACCAAGCACAAGCTCACTACTGCCTACCATCCGCAGACGAACGGCCTTACTGAGCGCCTTAATCGCAGCATCACAGACATGCTATCAATGTACGTTTCCAATGACCACCGTGACTGGGACAATGCTCTCCCCTTCGTCACATTCGCGTACAATTCGTCGCGTCACGACACAGCCGGTTACTCACCATTTTATCTACTGTACGGCCGCGACCCCGTATTGCCTTTCGACACCGTCCTGTCCATGTCCATCGCTAAGGATTCTACGTCGGAATACGCCCGAGACGTCACTGCCACAGACGAACAGGCACGTCAAGTTGCTCATCGTCGCCTTTCTATTTCCCAGAGCAAGCAGAAGAGCACGTAATTTTTATCACAGTCGCCACTGTGACGCTAATTTCCTTCCCAGGGACCTTGTCCTTCTATGGTCGCCTAGCCGCCGCGTTGGCCGATCAGAAAGGCTAATGTCGCCCTACGCTGCTCCTTACCGGGTCCTCCGCCAGGTGACAGCTGTAACATACGAAATCTCCGCGGTCACGACTCCCGCTTGCTCTGCCAAGCCTCCCCGTGACGTCGTGCATGTAAGCCGCCTCAAACGCTACCAGTCTTCGTCTACATAAGACGCACTGGGCGGTGCTTGCACGCCGAAGGGCCATATGTTACAACGCTGGGAACAAGGTGGAAGAAGAAGGGCTCGAGCTGCTGTCGGAAGACAACAACGTTAGGGACTTGCCTGCGCTGCCTGTCTTTTGTAATATCATCTGTAAATAGATTTCTGTTACTTTAATCCTTGTGTCACATTATGATTCAATATATAAGTTTTTCCGGCAACCGATTTTCTGAAAAATTGCCAGAATGGGCTACCTTATTAATTCCTAATGGCGTTTTACCATTGTGGAATGGCTAATAATCGAGAAGTGTAATTTTTGTCCAATCAATCTGCATCTTGTAAAGAATTTTTTTGCCCAAATAATGAATCTAACGGTTAAAAGGCAACGCCATTTGTGATGCATGATAAGCATTCTCCTATTGAATCGAGAAGCGCGTGACGTTCGTTACACAGCATGAATGCACCTCATAGATCCATGAGGTGCATCCATAGATACAATGAACCGGTTCAGCTAGATCCAATTTTATGCTATCATGCCCCATGCTTGCTACCACACTAAACCTTCAAACTCTCACTACCGGCTAATGATAGTTTTACGCAAATATAATCCTTGAGCACATGTGGCATTTTAGCAAAGCAAAGTGCTTATTTTAATTTTGAAAGCCGCACAGTGCTTTTAACTAAACATGTAAAAGAACAGGCACGCGCTGACAATCAAGAGTTTTCTTATAAAAATTGTCGCAGTTTCACCCGAAAGGTAAAGCATCAATTGCGATAGCAAATTAGTAGAGAGCTAGCTATACGGAGTAAGGATAGTAGTTTTACCAGCTGTATAAACTTGGACATGCAGCAGCACCAGCAATGCGCAGAACTGTTGTCGACGCCGTCGGCGTTCTGCCCGCGTTCGCACCGAACGCGCGCGGCGTAGGTGACTGTGGCCGGTGCCTCTGGGGGCTACACTCGTCGAGCAGCGTCGGAAATCTTACCCACCTTCTCTCCTCGCAACGTTTTAGATGCGAAGCAGCTTATGGCGGGGGCTTTGTCCGTCCCTCCTTCCGTCCCGCGGCGTCCCCCACAGCGCATGCGTGTCCCCTCCCCCTCTCTCTCCTCTCCTACGCTCCCCCCTTTCTCTCCTCTGGGAATCCTCTACTCTACGGAGCGGCGCCCACGTCCCACACCCCCACAGTGCACGCGCGTCCCTTCCCCCTCTCTCTCCTCTCCTACGCTCCCCCTCTTTCTCTCCTTAAGGAATGCTCTACTCTATGGAGCGCCGCGCACGACAGGTGGTGCGACAGCTGCATACTCCGCTGGGGGCGCCACGGTAGTTCCGCGGTATGAAAATGACGGAGCGCGCGCGCCTCATTCTCTCTCCTGTGCAGCGCCGCGATGAGCGCTCGGGCCACTGCCGCGAAACGGCAGCGGCGACGTGGCGTTCCCGAACTTCGGGCTCGCCAAGCCGAAAGGAAACGTCAACGGCGGCAAGCGGACCCTGAACTTCAGGCTCGGGAAGCCGAATCGAAACCTCAACGTCGAGCGGTGGATCCCGAGGCGGCGCGGCAGCGCGAAGCCGAATCGAAACGTCAACGCCATCTCCCCGCTGCTTCGCATGCACACCAGGTTCCCTATAGCGGGAGATGAAGTAATTTTTTATATAAATATGCATTTGGTGTCGCAGCTAAACGTCGCCTCCCCTCCCTCCCTCCCGTCCCACCACGGCCTTTCGCCCGACGGAAGAAGTCGCGTTTGCTCTCTATATATGGTGATTGTAAAGGAGGAAAGAGACGCTTAATTCTGCGGCCTTTCAGGGAGCACGGCGCAGAACGCTTGTTTGCTCTCCGACGTGCGTTCGCTCCCCGTGAAAGCGCGCGTCCCTCGCCACCCCTTTCACTCGCACATACAGCGTCCGGATCACGGTGACGATTTCATGGCCGTTGACGTAATAGGAAACCTCACGGCGAGGGCGACGACGACGGCAGAAATACACTTTCGAGTGTTCATATAATTGGTATCGTAATAAAATGTGTTCGGCATAAACATCCTAGGTAAGGGGGCGCTGGCACACATGGACACGTCTTGTGAATGGGTACTCAACAGTTATATTGCATGGGTCCAATAAAATTCGTTTACTCTTTGCGTAAAAAAATTGGCAGCCTCATATAAAAGGTCAACACACTGAAACCGACAGCACACTGAAACTGAGCAGCTGGAGCGTCACGCTCTAGCGGCTCGAATGGTATTTTAAGAATACGTGGCGCTGACATTTGTGAGCAACGCCGCATGCAAGACGACGGGTTCGGTGCACGCTGTGCACGAAGGCGCTGTGCACGAAGGCGAGTGTTATGGCAGCACCATTCCATCACTAAAGTTGATGATACCTTGTCTTACATTCTTAACAAAGTTATTCCTCGGAATTTTGAGAATGACAGCCCACAAACAAATGTCATGAAACAAAACACCGACAGCACATGCCTTTTGTGTTAAATGTTCTCAGACTAAAACATTAAATGTGCGAAACAATAAAATAAACCGGAAAATGATGCAATTATTTGTTGGCGCGGCTGTGCACTACCTCCAGTGTCGGCCCACCCAAGAGGCCGCGTTTCTACCAGAACACTCGCCTTCGTGCACAGCGTTTGCCGCCAGAGTTTCCCGGTAAACATTACGGCTAAATAAGCTGCAGTTTCCCGGAAGCGTGAGATGCTGCCATGGATCTTTGAATGCTATTGCATTCCACTCTTAAAGACCAAGCTTACCCGTCGGCCATGATGATGATGATATAAACTTTAATTTTCGACACGGTGTTCCCGAGCGTTTGAGCTGTGGATCACTCTAGGTGGGAGGGTCCCTCATTCAAGAATCCTCTGGCCGCGATAGCATCCCGGGCTCTGGCGACAAGACGTCGTTGTTCGTCCGGGGCCGGGGTGGAGATCTTGGCCTCCCACGTCTCGGCGAGGAGGTTCACGTCTTCGGACGTTGTATGTTTGGTAACGGCGTCTACGGGGCGCCACGGGCACTCTAGTAGCAAATGCGCCAGAGTGTCTGGCATGGCGCATATCGGGCAGTTGTATGTGTGTAGTGTCGGGTGGATGCGATGCATGAGGATCCCATGGGTGTACGTATTGCTCTGCAGTCTTCGGAATGCGGTGCTTTCCGCTTTCGTCAGTTTTGGATGAGGTGGCGGGTACACCCTGCGTCCCAATCGGTAGTGTTGGAGGATGGCGTTATACGTGGGGGGTATTGTCTGCGTTTCCGTTGCGTCACCAGACGGTCGGGGGTCTCGCGGCCAAGTTATTTTTTTTTCTCTCCGCCTCCTTTCACCGCCTCGTTCCGAACGTTCAGAAGTATTGTGAATGAAAACAAGAAGGCATTTCCAGAAAAACACGAGCCCTTCACTGTCGGGAAAATGGAGGTAAGCTAAGCTTGTCTTGCGTTTCTTCGATGTTCCTCGGAGCGAATTGCACTGACGAGTACCACGTTGTGCTCAAACCACAACCGGTCGCACGCACTGCACCTGGCTGCGAAGTTCCGGTTGAGGAAGTCGCGTTGAAACCAGGCTGTCATATTGAGAAAGTTGGCGCTAGCCTTGTTGAGGCGTGCACCACCATTGTCCAGTTCCTGGAGGGCAAGACGACGCTGTCGCAGGCGTTCCGCTTCGTTTGATTTAAACTCAGTGTCGGCGGCTCTTCGGTGACGTATGGTATCAGTCAGCATCGCGCTCCCGCAACTCGGGGTCCCCGGCTCTTCGCTGACGTGTCGCCTGGGCTTCGGAAGCCGTCACACTAAAATCGGCACAATTTCGTGGCTCCGTGCGCCACGAACTCCTGCCGCATGGTGCGAACTCGTGCCACGTGGTGCGAACTGGCCACGAACTCGCCTGAGCGAGTTCGTGGCACCGTTGCTCAAATGCAGCCTGCTCCTCGGCAGAACGCACGACGCGGGCCTTCCCATCCGGACGCCGAGACTGATCTGAGGAGAGGAAAACCCGGTGGAGAGCGCGCCAAACCCGTTTCCCCCCCCCCCCCCCTCTTGACACCCCAAACGACCCTGAATGGTCGCGCGCATCAAATGATCCGGCGCCGGTGCAGCTGGAACAGCTGTTCTACTCTGGGAGCAGCCGGGATATTTATCGTGACACCACCACAACCGCGGACTCTCGCGAGGCAATACTAGCTGCGCTTGAAATGTAGCGGGCATCCTATAAAACAGGAAGAACAGCAAGAACACAGCGGCGATAAACCAGGTGAAGCGGGAAAGACCACGTTTGTCTCCAGTCAGTCGCATCGATCGCCAACCTCCACAGCATTCCCGACTTTATATTGCGCAAAAGCAATGCTTCTGCGGCGAGAACAAAGCTCGATGATTTTCCGCCCGCGCTGTGCCTCTGCTTCACGGCCGCAAAACAAGACTGATATGGACAGCACTGTATCACAAGATGCAACCGCGGTAAATTAAATTAAATATGCAAGTGCAAGTGACTGTGCTACAGAGGGCCGGCTTAAATGCAAGCGGATTGGCTAGAGAGCTGACATGGGTTACACGTCGACAAACGCCACCCCAAACCGGTGTTAAGTTTTTTCGCTTACATTTAGTCTTTCTTTTTTTTGCAGCAAACCACGCTGAAATATCAGCAGCGAAGCAGTGAAGAAGCTAGGGGGTAATCTGATCGATCAATGAACCGAAAGGAAACAATCACCGTGGTGGGTCCGCCGAGCAACTGTAGGAATACCAAAGAACTCTCATTGGATGAATGTGCTACAAATAGGCAAACAAGTGACCAACGGAAGAACACCGCCAGCTGACACTCCTGCGAAACCACTACCACCGTCTCTTCCACTGAATGAAAGGCAGCAACGGCAAAAAAAACGAAAGAACGCTTTTTCAATGGAATCCTCAGTTTTTCTGCCGCAGTCACCAGACGAAATAGAATCTTCTAGGCACTTCTTTTCATTGTGTCCAGACCATTCGTAGATTTGTTTCGTTTGTTGTTCTCTGAATTTCGCTTCAGTGCTTACCGTCTTACTGCCCTTGCTTCAATCTCTGCGTTTCTGTTTCTTTGCTGTTATTTCTTTTAAAGAGCAGGGAAGAACACAGAGAAAGCCCTGCGGGATTCCTGGCGGCGAGTACTAAGCTTCACTGAAACCAGGCCCCGCACAGCACAAAACAGTTTTTGGCTTAGTTCTACCCTGCTCCCTCGTTGTAATTTCATGGGTCGATAGCAACGCTTGATTGGATCATAATTGTCACTTAGCCGTTACCAAAAAATTGCGGGATTTGATGTTGTATGTTTCCTTCCACAGGGCTTTGAGCGAAGGCAAAAATACATGCTCCTTTTAAACTGGAAAACATATGGGTGAGTGTTAATTAGACTTACTGAGGTTCGCTGTGGTTGCTATACTTGCGATGTGCAGTTTTTGCGATGTACATTCAGTAGCACAAATTATGATTGGAAAAACTCGCAGGTACACACGGTGCAATTAATCGATGTGACTGCAATGCGGTGGCAATACTTGAAAGGTCATGATCATCATAAGCCTATTTTATGTTCAGTGCATGACGATGGCCTCTCCCATTGCAAAATTCATGAGGGAGTAGTCGCCAAATACTGTGCCAGGGAAGCCCGTTCCTCTCCTGAGGAGAATGCTCATTTTAAGTTCAGTCGTCCTCTGTGATGGGCTTTCATCTGTACTAGCATAGCTCGCTGAATATTGGCGTTTATTTTTTCACTTTTTTTTCGCCGGTTGCAAGCACCACTCTTGTCTTAAAGGTGTGATACAGGATACCAAGTGATGACAAGAATGCGGACTTCTGACATTTTGAGTGTAAAAACCCGATGTTCCACTTTTAATCCAGGCCACCACAGAATCATAGTAGTGTCACTATAGATGAAATAAAACGTAGAGAATAGAAAAAAAAAGAAGTCACTGATCTGGAAAACAAACATGTATTCTGTGGTAAACGCAGCTGTGCGTCTTTTTGTAAGTGATATTCGTGTGTTTTTGGTTTGATTTGCTGTGATAAACCACGCACCTACAATTCTTTTCTGTACTTCAAAAATAATTTGTTGCTTCTAGTAGAACGCATTAAATAATGCAGTTAGGAGTGTTGTGCCTCTGGCACCCGGTCTTCTGTTTCTTGGGTTGCTTTATTTTCACCTGCGGTTCAACCAACTTTCCTGGGAGAAGACTATATTTTATAGCATTGTGAGGGTTCTATCGGTCGAAGAATATCCATCCGTATCCTTATCAACTTCATCCCCATATCATAGTCTTGCGCCAATTATTACATGTTCTAGCGGCCATTTCCGGCGACGTATTAGGACCTTGTTCTAATGACGATTCGTATCCTCTTCTCCCCATTTCGGGACGACCAACTGAGCCTATTTTATTAGCATGCATCGTCGGAGTATGTCCGGTACTAATACTCTGACCAGCCAAGATGTTTAGATGTTTCTGCTCTTTACACTAACATACCCATCAGGGAAAGAAAAGGAATTGAAGCCGTGCCGAAGTCCCTCGCAGTCAATCCTCAAGCGCACGCTCCTGAAGTTTACCTGTCACTTCTAGAGTTAGTTCTCACGCTCAACTATTTCGAATTCGATTCTATTCACTACTTGTAAACTTTCGGCACAAGCATAGGAACACCATTCGCTCTCACGTATGCGAAATTTTTAATGGGACAGCTTGAAGCAAACCTGATAAAATCATACTCTTTAAAACCCCACACATACCTGCGTTCCATTGACAACATATTCATAATATGGGAACACGGCACAAACGCGCTAACGAACCTAATTAGCCACTTCAACCGCTTCCACCCGAGTATTAAGTTCACGGCTCACCACTCTCCTAGTCAGATCAACTTCCTTGACACGACGGTTTACATAGAAAATTGAAAACTGAGAACAACACTTTACCGGAAGCCTACGGATAGGCAGAAGTATTTAGACTACACCAGTCATCACCCGCTACACTGCAAGCGAGTAATTTTTGTCCAACAAGCGAAACGAATAAGAAGAATCTGTAGCGAAGACAACGATTATATCCACCACCTACATGACCTTAAAGTAACGCTAGCGGAACGAAACCATCCACAAATTCCTCTCGACCAGGCTTATGACCTCGCGTCAGGATTAGAGAGGCAGTCGGCACTATAGCTAAGAAACAACCTACACCAGAATCTGGTAGACCACCAGCCTTTATAACGAAATATTTTAATGCCCTCCCAAACATAAACAACATCCCACAAAAAATACCACCCAATATTATCAAGTAACGAGCGTCTGAGAAAAGCGTTCACGGATCTACCAAGGGTTACCTATTGCTTCAATAGAAACTTTAAAGACATGTTTGTGCATGGAAAACTCAGCCAACATCCTTCCCCCGTAATAAAAGCATGTTCTCGCCCCAGGTGCAATACCTGCAGGCACCTTCAAAGTGATCTTAAAATTAAAAACACCACAAATAGCTATACACACGAAGTGAAAAGTAGCTTTACTTGCACTAGTTCCGATGTAATTTATATGCTTGAGCGTTCCTTCTGTGAGAAACAATATATCGGCAAAATGGGACAATCAATGAACGTCAGGTTAAGCGGACATCGTGCGGACACAGCTATAGAGCTTCCCAAGTCCGTCGCCGGGCATTTCAACCAACCAGGTCATAACTTTAATGAACTTAAACTCTACATACTACAGCCAAGTTTCTGTTGTGCGCGAGACAGAAAATATAGAGAATCGTACCTCGTCCATAAGTTCAAGACATTGCAACCAATTGGCTTGAACGTTTCAAAGGGAGCTTTAGAATCTATTCGCTATGCTAAACTTGAAACTGTAGGCAACAGCACTTACTTATTTTTCATTCAGTTGCTTAGATTTCTTCTTTTTATTCTTATTCAATTGTCAATAATATTCCAATCTCCCTTTCCTTTCACTCACTGCTCTCGTTCTTTTATTTATAAATTTACTCCCCCCCCCCCTTTTTTTTTCACAAACACCATTTTCCTGCGGCTATTTTTATTCTCTCTTTCAGACACGATAGTTCGCTAACCTACAGCGGAGCCGGAAGGGGGACTTCCCTTCCCGTCGTTCTGACCCCTTCCACGAAAAGAGGAACCTACACTGACACGTCAACCGGCTAACACACGGCGCTGCCTATATTTCCTCCACGGACTATCAGTACCGCATTCCTTTCTTTTCAATTCTACACCCTCTTCGCTAACACACTCTCGCTCTTTACCTTACCCAACCACCTAACCTTCTCTCCCCTTTAGAAGAACCATACCTATATACACTGGGCCGAGGAGAGCATATATGTCGCCTTGAAGAAAAGTCCACTTATCGAAACGTTGGCTCCTGCTCTCATCTTGTTCTCGTTTTGCTCATCGTCTTTAATATCCATCTCCCGCGTTTCCCGCGTTTTCCCTGGCTTTTTTCGGTAGCGTCAGTTAAGTGCAACAATTGCTCACTAAGAAGCACCAGACCATGCGCGTAGCCCACTAACGCGAATAAAGTTGCAGCTCTCTGAAAAAAAAAAGAAAGTTCTTCCGGCTGTTTCTCTCAGTCTTGTTCTGCGTCGAACAAACCAAAGTGGAAGGTGCTTGAAAGGTAGTGCGCAAACCTTCCTGTGTTTTATCACCCGCCTTTCACGTTCCCATCCTCTTAACAGGCTATCTAGCCCTGTTTAATTTACTTACCTTCTCTGCCTTGTGTTCTTTACTTTGTCTGGCGTTAAACGCACGTCTTTAGAGTTCTGGCATCGCGCCAAGGTGCACCGGTGCGAGAGGCTAGCTCTTAACGAAAGTCGTGCCTGTAGGCCTTCTCAGTTGAAGTGCTCCCTTGAGAATGCTTTGTTATTGACGCCGCCACCTAAGTTAGTGCGCTTAAAGACGTTGGCGCCGGCAGTTTCTGTGCCTCGTAGCCGTTTGATCTTCGTGGGTGTCTGCTCTCTCACTCGCTTTCGGCTCCTTCCTATCGCTACAACTCTCCTGTACGTGTTTTTTTTTTTCGTTGATATCACAAATTTACTTTCTCTGGTTTTGCAGGAAACGAAGATGAGTTTTCTTTACTACTTTGCCACCTAAGTTACTTACGCTTCCCTTCAGTTTCGTGCTTTGTGTCAGGGCAATTTAGTGCATAGTTACACTTTTACTTCTCAATTTTTGAGTGGATCTCCATGCAGTTATATAGAGAAACTTCTGCACTGCCAAGATTGCGGCTCTTGCAAGATTGTTCTTTGAGAATTAAACAAGGGGGCATAAAGCAAATAGCTTTATTTTAGGTCAAAGGTGATGCTACTTGCGCTATAGATGAAAAAAATACATTTCGATCAGGTGTTACTGTGCACAAAATACAGAATGTTACTTTGCAAAATGGAAATACGAGAGTCAGACGGAACATTAATTGTATTGCTATAGCTTTACGCAGACGACAGAAGAGCAAAATATGACACACATGCTAGTCCTTTAACAAACGTCCTTTAAGAGGAGATCCAGGAGGCATCGTAAGCTGGTCGTCACCCGAACTTCAGTTTCCTGTTTAAAGTGTGCGTTCGTGTTCTCATTTCTACCGCATACACATAGCTACTCATATTATCACCCGCCGCGGTGGCTCAGTTAGCTAAGGCGTTGCTCTGCTGAGCATGAGGTCGCGGGATCGAATCCCGGCCGCAGTGGCCGCATTTGGATGGCGGCGAAATGCAAAAACGACCGTGTGCTTGCGTTGTAGTGCACGTTGAAGAACCCCAGGTGGTCAAAATTAATCCGTAGCCCTCCACTATAGCGCGCATCATAATCAGAACTGGTTCTGGCGCGTAAGAACTCACAAAAAAAAAGAATTCATATTATCATTGATGGCCAAGAAAGCAGCTTGTCCAATTTTTCTATATTCAATAATTGGGTCAATTTGATTATTTTCATGTTGTGTCGATCTAAACATTTTTGTTGGGGGAAGCCGCCACATCAGTAGTCGTTCCCCAACCATACACACAGTTCTCGACAAATCTGTGGGATACAAGCCGAAAACAGATAGCTTGCAAATGTGGCAAGATAGTGACAGATAAGTCAATATTAACAAAGGACACGTTCAGGTTCTCGTGTAGTGAATATAGTTTCTTCTCGGCCACGTAACTGCTATTGAAGTTCTCCTTCACGCTGCTCTTTTTATTCACGTCCAGCCACTATTTTCCATTTGATTTGCTTATACTGTGGGCGTTTATTACGCACGTCTTCTTCATCTGTATATTATCATCATCATCCTACGTTGCGCGATCCTCATCTTCAGTTATGTGTAATCATCATCATCATCATCGGGTGTGTGCTTTTGCTGGTTCGCTGCCGAGTACTCGGGCCGAATAAACGTCGCGCCAACAGAGACGCCATAAGTGGTGGAGGTGCTCTTCGATCCTCAGTCCTCTGCCCGCTCAGTCTACCCCCTTGTCGTCACCATCCGTGTGCCCCAGCGCGCCTTCTAGCGCAGCCTTGCGTGACATCATCAGGGATGAACTGGCGTCCTTGACTTGCTCCACGCACGTGCAACCCTCCGTCTCTCGTCCCCTGCCAACGTACGCGGAAGTCGCTGCCACGCCTCCAGGCAACGTCAACTCCACGGTGCCGCTGCGCACGTACGCGTCGGTTGCTGCCGCGCCTCCAGTAAACATTTCGCCGATGCCGCCCGAGCTTTCATCAGCCCATTTGACTGCACTGACTCCCGGATCACCTAGCCCCCTGTACTATGCGCCATGGCGTCCGTCACGTCCCACGTGCTATTACTGCGGCTATCGCGGCCATATTTCACGTTTCTGCCGCAAGCGCCAGCAGGACGAGCGTCGGGGATACGACATCTCCGAACGCCACTTTTCCGGTGGAGTCTCTTCCCAACGCCGGCGTTTCTCTTCGCCTCCGCTCCGCTCTACTTCTCCGCCCGCATCGACTGAAGACCGAAGCACTTACCGTTCAGCCAGACACCGCTCCCCTTCGCCGTTCCGCCGCTCCACGTCACCACTACGGCCCGTCTCCCTCAACTCTAACATTCGTCCGGAAAACTAAGCGATGCAGTTTTTGGAGGACAAACTGCATACGACACCAGGACTGATATTCCTCCAGCGCGCCCGTCCAATATGCTCTCGGTGTTTGTCCAAGGAGTGCCCGTCGATGCTTTGGTGGACACAGGTGCGACAATTTCTGTTATTCACGCTGATTTATGTTCCCGTCTCAGAAAAGTCACGACGCCATACGATGGACCGACGCTAGTTGCAGCCCAAGGAGACCCTGTTCGACCTTCCGCTCTTTGCACTGCCCGTGTTTTGATCGATGATATCCTGCACCATATACAATTAGCTGTGCTGTCCCCGTGCGCTCATCAACTTATTTTAGGGTGGGATTTTCTCTCTTCTGCTTCCGCGGCTATTTGTTGTGGCCAACGTGTCGTCCATCTTACGGACACTGACTACTTACTTGGGGAAGACAGGTACACGCCGTTGCGCCTGCTCGCTGCGGAAGATACCGAACTGCCTCCCGGCCGACAGCGCATTATTACCATTATGTCGACCGATATCGACCATGGTGACGTCTTGGTCTTGCCCTCTTCCCGTTGCCTTCATAAAGGCATCGCTTTTGCGCCAGGTGTGGTTCGATTTTACAATGGCTGGGTGCTTGTCACCGCCACGAACGCGACATCGGAGAAAATTCTCCTTCCGCAAAGCACCACGGTGGCTTGCGCGGCCGACCCAGGGCCTGTATGCGTCGTGCCCCTTACGACCATATCTTCCAAAGACCCTTCTACTTGTTCTACTGCTTCTCCCTCCGCCCTTACTGCAGCCATCAGCAGTGACTTGCCACCTTCACATATGCAGCAGCTGCTTGCTTTGTTGAACAAACACGCAAATTTATTTGATGTCCATTCGTCGACTCTCGGCCAAACCACAGCTGCAGCGCATCGCATTGAGACAGACGAAGCGTCGATAGTGCGCCGACGCCCGTACCGCGTGTCCCTAGCCGAGCGGAAAATCATAGAAGAAAATGTCGCGGACATGTTACAACAGAAGGTCATCCGGCCCTCAGCTAGCCCTTGGTCATCTCCGGTTGTTTTGGTGCGAAAAAAAGACGGTTCCGTGCGTTTTTGCGTCGATTACCGGGCCCTCAATAAGATCACTCGAAAGGACGTATACCCTATGCCTCGCATTGACGACGCCCTTGATTCACTACAAGGTGCAGAATACTTTTCGAGCCTCGATCTGCGTTCTGGCTATTGGCAAATTCCCATGCACGAAGACGATAAAGAAAAAACAGCGTTTGCCACCCCTGATGGACTTTACGAATTCAACGTCATGCCTTTCGGGCTATGCAATGCACCTGCGACTTTTGAACGCATGATTGATACCGTGCTGCGTGGCCTGAAATGAAAAACTTGCCTCTGCTACCTGGATGACATTGTCGTCTTTTCATCCACGTTTCCTCAGCACCTGCAACGCTTAGATGAAGTTCTGACGTGCCTTGCCGACGCTGGTCTTCAGCTCAACACGAAGAAATGCCATTTCGCCAGCAGATCTATTAAGGTCCTGGGGCATGTCGTGAGCAAGGAGGGCATAAGTCCTGACCCTGACAAGATTGCTGCGGTCCTTCGCTTCCCTCGCCCTGAAAAGCCTAAAGACTTGCGAAGCTTCCTTGGCCTCGCTTCTTATTTCCGTCGCTTTATACGGAACTTTGCCTCCATCGCTGCGCCACTACACAAACTACTTGCTTCCGGTGTACCCTTTCACTGGTCTCAAGATTGTGAAGCAGCCTTTGGCATGTTGAAGGGCGCCCTCACGTCTGAACCTGTGCTTTGCCATTTTGATGAGACTGCACCGACTCTCTTGCACACAGACGCTAGCGGCCACGGCATCGGTGCCATTCTTCTGCAACGCAACAACTCTTCGCACGAGAGAGTCGTTGCATACGCCAGCCGCGTACTCACCGATGCCGAGAACTATACAATAACTGAGCAGGAGTGCCTCGCGATTGTTTGGTCCGTACAGAAGTTTCGTCCCTATTTGCACGGGCGTCATTTTACAATTGTTACGGACCACCACGCATTATGCTGGCTCTCTACTCTCAAGAACTTGACTGGACGGCTGGGTCGCTGGGTTCTCCGCCTGCAAGAATATGACTTTGACATTATTCATAAGTCAGGCAAAAAACACCAAGATGCTGACGCTCTTTCTCGTTGCCCGCTTCCTGCGCACCCACTTGACACCTCGGCAACTGCGTCGCAAAGCAGCTCTTCGGATGTCACTTCTGCGCCGGTTTCCTCTCTAGCCACCATAGACCGCCTTTCTCCGGACGACGATCAAACATTTGCATTTCGCCAAAGGGCTGACCCATATTGTCGGCGTATGATAGACCACCTCTCTGGCGCTTCTCGCCCACCTAACGCGCGGCTTCGACGCCAACTCACACAATTCAAGCTGAACAATCACGTGCTGTATCGGCGCATTTACCACCTTGACAGTCAACGCTGGGTGCCCGTTCTACCACGCTCTCTTCGAGCCCATGTCCTCAGAGCATTCCACGATGACATGACTGCTGGCCATCTCGGTTTCCACAAAACCTACGATCGCATTCGAAGCCGTTACTATTGGCCTGGCCTTTCTACTAGTGTGGCGAGATACGTCGGTTCCTGTTCTCCGTGTCAGCGTCGCAAACTCCCAACCTCTGCTCCTGCCGGCGAATTACTGCCTATTCCGTGTCCTGACGCACCATTTGAGGTTGTTGGTATCGACCTTTACGGGCCCCTTCCTGTTACTGCAGCTGGAAATCGGTTGATAGTGACCGCCATCGACCACCTGACGCTCTACGCTGAGACAACATCAGTGATCACTGGCTCAGCTTCGGAGGTTGCCGACTTCGTCCTGCAAGCAATAATTCTGCGCCATGGTGCTCCTCGAGTACTGCTCAGCGACCGTGGAAAGGTCTTTCTCTCGCAACTTTTAAACGAAGTCCTGCGCGCCTCTGGTACCACCCACAAAACAGCGTCGAGTTACCATCCACAGACTAACGGCTTGACAGAGCGATTTCATCGCACGCTTGCCGACATGATCGCCGTATATATTCAGCCTGATCACAAGAATTGGGACAAAATTCTACCTTTCGTCACTTTCGCCTACAACACGGCCGTTCAGCGTACCACCGGCTACTCGCCATTTTACTTAGTTTACGGACGGTCGCCTACTTCCCTTCTAGACGTTTCTTTCTTCGATGCTCCTGTCAATCCATCTGCATCGTCTAGCGAAGAATTCCTTTCACGACTCGCCCAGTGTCGCCAGCGTGCTCGCGTCAACACGGCGGCCAGGCAACACGACCGGAAGATCATTTATGACACCCTCCATCGCTTTGTGTCCTTCCGACCTGGTGACGAAATACTTCTATTGACGCCCCTTCGCACGCCTGGTTTGTGCGACAAGTTCCAGCCGCGTTTCATCGGGCCCTACATGGTCCTGGAGCAGACATCACCCGTCAATTATCGCGTGACTCCTGTTGTCGCCGCCACAGACCGCCGTTGTCGCAGCACCGAGGTCGTTCATGTCTCCCGCATGAAACCGTTCACGCGGCGGTCTTCGTCGCCTTGACTTGCGGCCAGGATGGCCGCTTCCACGTGGGGGGGAAATTAGTGTGGGCGTTTATTACGCACGTCTTCTTCATCTGTATATTATCATCATCATCCTACGTTGCGCGATCCTCATCTTCAGTTATGTGTAATCATCATCATCATCGGGTGTGTGCTTTTGCTGGTTCGCTGCCGAGTACTCGGGCCGAATAAACGTCGTGCCAACAGAGACGCCATAAGACTTCTATCATTAATACCATCAGTAAAAAGGGATTCGTTGGACAGTTCTTCATGTTAGGAAAGCTGCTTCAAATTTTCCAGCATTTTTCCGTGATCGACACTACGAAGTAAATGCTGTCGTTTTGCCCGTTATCTCTTCAAGACCAATCCCCAAAAACCATAGAAATTGGCTAGCAGGATTTGCTGGCCCAGCCGCACCCCACAATACTGTAGTTCTGTGCGACTGCACTGGCAGGAGCTTGTAACCCCTCAAGGAGCGAACAAAACGGTGGAGGACGAGAACACGGTGCCGCCAGACTTGAACCGGCATGACGCGAAGACGTTTGCATAGTCTTTCTGAACAATGCGAAGTTCCTCTTGGGCGTCTTCTGAAAGGGTGGAAAACGCACCGCTGTGTTTATCGCGCACAAAGGCATTGTTCTGGTTTGGTCTGGTGCATTTCCACACGCTTGCTTGCTGGAGCGGCAAAAGAAATGTAGCTTTACGGTGCTCAATACAAGCCGTCTCGTTATTACAGAGGCGAGTAGTACTCGATCGATGGCCCTCGAGGAGTGTGAGCGGGCGCATTGTGTTCCTAACACATAAATAACAGCTGAGGCGGGCAGGACCAGACGCTCCATTCTTCCGAGCATGTGCAGTGCTCCAGCTGTCCTCCCTCCCCGACCCAATTCACTGAAGCCTCCCGCTTCATCTTATGGGAAGGGCCTTGAGTGAACTTTGGCAACGTAAGAAGTAGCGTTTCTGACAAAATCAAGTGTCATTCTCCTGCCGGGCGTGTGCCGGGGCAAAATGCGTGACTTTTTGTTTGCTTTTACGGAGAAGCTGTTGGCCTCTAATTGGTCGGATTTTTCGTGGCGTGCTCACGCAAGGAACAGCAGCTGGAAAAGAAGTTTGTGTTTTAGTTTCCGCTTAAAAGAATTACGTTTTCTCGTAAATTCGAATAGAAATCCGAGGCTATCAGGTCTGCAGCTTGTGTGTAAGTCGTACTTCATGTATTTTCTCACGCCATTTACTTTTAAACATTTATTCAGTTCAGGCACATGCGTTTGGCGGATGGCATAGAATAATGAGGACGTATTCCGCGCTTATGTAGAGTCGTCTAACGTCAGTTGGGGCAGTGGTGCTTATCTAACGTCCGCACCAGCTTCGCTGTTGATGCACTTTCGTAGGATGGAATGGAGGCGAATTTCTTTATTAGCTCTGAATTAATCAAAGCATTTCTCGAGATAGTTTCCTTCGCGCTTGTGCAGTGTTACTGAATGGTGCACACGGGGGTTGTTTTTCTGCTGCGATCAATCTGTATCGCGTAATCAAGTCAGTCAGATAATGTCGACACCAATTCAATAGGACAGAACAGCGAGTTGGCTAAATGATTAACCATCTTGCGCGAAGAAAATATGGGTCTTTCATAGAATTGACAAGCGCGAACAAGCAGGCTATTAAGGCCCGTGAAAGCTGCGGATTAAACTTGAGGTGGTCATGAAAGCGCCCTCACATAAGACTTGAGTGCTGCTTATGGCGTAACGGTCGTTTCGGTCGGAGAGACCAGTTATTGTTGTTGCCCGCTAAAAAAAGAAAAAAGAAGGACAAGTTAGTTGAGTAGGTGTTCGTAATTATGTTAGGGAAGGTAAAATCACCAGCAGAAACAGGGGTGTAGAAGAAAAATGCGAAGAAACAATAACGATGGGATCGTGTATTTCGCTTTAAAACTTTGGTGCAAAAGAAGGGTGAACAATGCCATATCCGTATTATTATTTTTGCCTAACGGATTGTTAATAATGCACATGCTATTTCAATGGCCCGAAAAATTCGAATTCATGGTGATGGAATGCCTTTCGAGATGCCAAAGAATATGCCGCCATCGCGACGCCCCTGCGATCCCAAAAATAGATAAGAAAACTATCGGCGCCTCCGAAACTACCTGCGCCTCCGAAATTCAGGAGCATGTTACACTCCTGGAATACGTGAAGGCGAAAGCTTGCTGCACACTTGGTAATGCATTAAGTTGTACAATCTGAGTGGTCAGACTTCTTTACGTTGCATCCTCTCGGCAGTGGAAAGCAGCACTCGTGGTCGAACGCTCCCGCCGCTTCGCAATTCGTACCTCATTTCTCGTTTGGCGAGCATCCTCGGCTGTAGGGTACTTCCGAAGCCTACCGCGCAATCCGCTAGGCCCCGGGCCAGCGTCCTCCATCGGCGTCTCTCTCGCTTCTCAGTCGACTGTCGCCACAACCGCCGCCGCGTGAACTCAGCGACGCAACACCTGCTTTTCGGTGTGCGCGCGCCACTCGTTCCCCTCTCCCCCCGCCCCTCGCTTGGAGAAGGTCGCGTGGTTTTTGTAACCACTCGACTAGACGCCACGTTTTTTTTTCAAGGCCATCGCGCCACGAGCCACTTCAGGCTTTCGGCTTAAAAAACGCAACAACCTTTTTATTTTTTTAAAGAGTCCCACAACGCGTTTTGAACTCACGACCTCACATGCAAGTACGAGCCCGACGCTTTTCCGCGGCGCCATGAGACCAAACGGAAAGGTTCTGGATCGGGTGCTGTTACCCGTCAATATAATGTTATGTATATAGTGAAGGGCGCCCTCACTATCGCCAATTCCTTGGAGTAAAGGGTGGAAACCTGTCTACGCGAAGTCGATGGTGATAGGGCACTACCCATCTCGTTTTCCTATGGCGAGATACGCGTCGTAGAATCGCGCACGTGGCTTAAGTTAGTATCACGTGACTTTGACTCTTGACAATGCCACAGTCAGTATTGTGAACACGGTGTAAGAAGATAGGTGTTCCGACGGCGCGCCCGCGCTGGGGCGAGAGAGCGGCCACTTCGTGTGACCGGAAGTGAGCGCCGCCGCTAGGGGCAGCACGTGTTCAGGAGGCCTTGAAGAAGTGGCACAACAGTGGATAATTTACGACCTCCGTAAGCATTTAAACACCCATACCCAAAGATATGCAATTTTTCGTTATTTAGACGCGAAATCCTGAGCAGGTAGAAGGTTCCATGCCACTTACAGTCAAAATACCATCATTTCGAACACGAGAGAGACGCGTCGTCTGCTCGAGCAGACGGCGCGCTGCGCTTACCGCTGCTCGCCGCGTCGGAGTCAATCGGAATGTCGGCATAAATATAAAGGGACGTTCCTCCAACCAAGTAGAGTCGTTTTAAGCAGGCGAATAACACATATTCATCGAAATAAAGCACTTCTGCCACGCGTGCCTATAAAAGCGACAGCAAAGCGAGCGAAAAAGTGGCCCCCAGAACAGGTGCTGCCCCTTGCGGCAGCGGCGTGGCCACACTAAGTGGCCGCGCCTCGCGCCGCCGTCGGATCACCTTCCTTTTTTACACCGTGATTGTGAACGTAGCACTTGCTAATGAGCAACAGCTTATCGTAGCGAAGTCTTAGAGGGGTAGAATGAGGTTGACTTGCCAAATTCGAAGAGGCTTTTGCGGGCAAAGGGGGATTGTAGCCAGAAATTATTCTGTTACATTAATGTTTTTAACGCGAAATTGTTTTATGCCGGGCGCCACCGAAAATCATCATGCTACTCTCCTGGCATTCGCATCAGATGGTGCTACCTTCTTTTTTTTTCTTTTTTTGCGAGCTGATAATGGGACGGTTGGAGATCGTCACCAGATGGTATAGGCTGCCGCGCATCATCTTGATGGAACACGTCAGCGGCCGTTTGAGATGGCACGCGGCGTGTGCTTTCTGGTGTTACCACAAAAACAGTACGGTGCGCGAACAGGGAAAAAGATGCACGGCCAGTCTGTCTGTGCACCTTGTTTTCATTTCTTTCTTGCAGACGTCCTCCCGTCCGCGGCACGTGGGCGTTAAGCGCGTCGCGGGTTTTCGCTCGCTAAATACGTGTGATCTGGATGCGACGGTAACGACGCAGTTTCGCCACATACGAACTCAACTGATATACTTAGTGTAGCCTGATTTATCTGATTTAATTATAAAACCTGGTAGCCTCCGGAGGGCTGTTTAAGCGCGGCGCAACACTAGCCTCGAGTGCTTGCTATATCTGCCATAGCTTAGTGCTTCGAGTGGAACTGTCATTGATAAAGACTGTGCACATTGAAGGACTTGTATTAGCCAATGTGCAATGAAGCTGACACTACCTCTTGCAATGCACGTTTCACGGTTCTGCTCTGTCTAATTCCTCTAAAAGAGGGAAAAACATGTTTTTGTCTTTGTGTTAGCAGGCCTTTTTTCCCGCCCAAGTGAGCCCAACAACATACCTACAGTACCATTTGTGCCGGCAATAGTCCGCGCACAACTCGCTAATCTTGGAGTTCATCCTGTATGCACCGTTGCCGCTTCCCAGCTAGTCTAATGCTCCGCGCGTGTGGTCAGCGGTACCCTGCACACTACCAAAAACCGGCCGAGTGGCGAACCGAAGACGATCGGCCAATCTGTTTTGCCTGCAGGCGTTATCGGTCACGGTGCTCGCCATTGTAACAACCGTACTGTCTCCTCGCCTCAGCGACCGCCATTCACCAGTTATTATCGCCCCGAAAAGAGCCCGCGTCGTTACCAGCCTCCATTTGAAGCCCAACAGCCAAAACGATGACGCCCGTGCCCCTTAGAAACCGTCCCTCGTCGTCATTCCGACGTCGCCAGTCCTGTTCGCCACCTGCTCGTCGGCTATCGTCCCTATCGCAGTAGGCTCGTCACCCCGATATAGCCCCGATGCCCGTCTCCTGAAAACTAAGCGATGTAGCTCCCGGAGGTAAGGCTGCATTTACGACTCGACCGCAAAACCCTCTGATCATTTTGCCGACCAGCCAGAACTTGTTGGACGTGGGCGCGCGCATATCCACAATGAGTGTCCACTTGCGCCGACGGCTGAACGAAGTCCTGACACCCGCTACATTACGGAGGCTCCGCGTCACCGATGGAGGAACGCCTACCGTGCTTGGTATGTGCACTGCTCGCATTGGCATCGCGAGGCACCTGACCACTGTGTTATTTTGCCGTTTTGGAACAATGCCCTTACGACGTTAGACTTTTTAACGTCCCATTCAGCCCTCTTTGACTGCGCGTCTAGTGTCATTCAGCTTGAGCTACCCCACGGCTACTATAATCCACCAGTCACACAGACACGGTTATGTTCTGCCAAAGACATCCGTCTGTCACCTCAAAGCACTACGTACATCACTCTAATGTCGTTTCCATCTGTTCCTGACGGCGCCTACGTGCTATGTCCCACGACTGACACACTGTTTGAAAGGAATTTGGCCGTTCCCCATACCTTGTTCGCTGTTACAGGCAATCAGTCTTCGCTCCCTCTCCTCAATTTTAACTGCTCGACTCAAATTGTTCCTAGGGCATGTCTTTCGGGGACATCTTGCCTATCACGGATTGCGAGATATCGGCGCCTGACGCCGAAATTCCGCCGCCTCCTATAGGAACCAATAGTCACAGACGAACTTAGCATGATGATTGCACCGGACCTCCTTTTCCTGCGCAAGCTGTTGACATCCGCCGTCTCTTGAAAACTTACCGCGATATTTTTTACTTTGATAGGCAGCCCTTTGGCCCAGACATCGGTGGTGGAATAGATTTACAATCAATAAGCTGTGGAATAGATTTACAGACATCATGACGTCATGTATCAAAAACTACGTACCGATCAAGAGAAAAAAAAAGGACACTGAATCCCTGGATAACGCGTGACATTATACATGCGAAGCGAAAGGTAAAGCGATTAAGAAAAAAAACTGAACACAAAAGCAACAAGTCTAATAAGAAACGATCTTGCAGTAGCCGTTAATCATATGAGGTGTAAACTATAAGTTGCTAAAAATAAGCTACTTTGCGAAGAGTCTTCCCAAATTTTTGAAAAATGCTCCAAATAAAATTTGGAAATACCTGAATTCAAAGAAAACTGACGAGCACATGCATTCCTCTGAAGACAACAACGCTCTTGCAAACTCCTTTAACGATTACTTCCAATCAGCTTTTACCGTTGATGATGGAAACATACCATCCATGGAACCTTCCGACCGTACACAAATAAAACCACTCACAGTTACCGAGCAAGGAAAGCTCAACCTCTTATTAAACATTGACACAAAGAAGGCCACGGGTCCAGACAAATTGCCAAACATCTTTCTTAAGAGGTATGTGGAGTGGGTAGCTAAATACTTATGCCTAATATTTAATAAATCACTAAACTATTGCACTGTTCCCACAGAGTGGAAGACCACCAAAATAATACCCATACATAAATCAGGCAGCAACACGCGGTCTCAAATTACAGCACCAATATCACTGACCAGCTCTGTGGGTAAATTACTAGAAAATGTTCTATTAAAACACATAACTATATAACTGGAAGTACAACATACCTTGTCTCCTGCACAGCATGGTTTCCGTAAGTGCTTTTCAACAATTACTCAACCTTTAGAATTAATACATTATGCAGCCCCAGGCGATTGAGAACCATAAAAAATAGTCCTTATTTTCTTACAGTTTTCTAAAGCATTCGACTGCGTTTCACATTAAAAAACTAATAAACAGATTAGATATAACACTTGGAGGTGGTCCCATCGTTCCCTGGATTAAAGACTACATGAGTAACCGCTCACACTATACGCGACGCTGCCTCTAGAATAACACCAGTCACATCAGGTGCCCCATAGGGTAGTGTTGTAGCCCCAATCTTATTCACAATATTTATTAATGACTTGCCTCTCTCAACTAATGTAAAAATCAGGCTCTTTGCAGATGATTGCGTAATTTACCAGGAAATAAATGCTATTGCGGATCACCTAATCCTTAACAGCGCGCTTGAAGCTGTAACAAGTGGTGTAAAAACTGGCAAATGTCTCTTAACGTTGGTAATTGTGCTTCCTTGGCAATAACCCGCTAAAAATACAGGTCTAACGTTTCTTACACTATTGACAACTGTCCCCTGACTGAAGTAAATAATCACAAGTGTTTGGGAATAACAATTTCAAACGGTCTAAGATGGGAGACTCACATTGATAACATTACTAGCACAGCCCTAAAGCGACTATTTGTACTCAAAAGACGACGTAATGTTACGCCACCAAATAGCAAACTAATAGCTTGTACAATACTTGTACGATCTGTACTAGAACATGCTAGCCCTGTCTGGTTGCTTTTTACCCAGCAACAGGTGAGCAAAATAGAGGCAGTACAAAGAAAAGCAATAAGATTTATTATTAATAAGTATAGACTGACAGACTCACCAACACATCTACTTAATAACGCTTGGCAGCCTAACGCTAAATAAACCGAGCCAAACTAACACGACTAAAATTGACGTTCCAGTTACTACATAACATATTAAAAATTGACACCTCAAGAATTATATCTTACTCACTATGAAGAAAATCTCGTCATAAGCACTCTCATACACTAAATGAATACTCTTTTAATAGTAATTGCTTCAAATACTAACTTTTTTTCATCTAGCTATTAAAGACTGGAAATTCCACTGTAACCAATAGATCCGTAAACAGGTTTATTAGTATGATTGAGAACGAATTGCTTGCTTCACAGTTAGCCTCAATATCATCGCAAATACATTAAACTTACTTAGTGTTGAGCCTATGTCATTCTTTCAAGTGTATAATCGTTTGTGTTAGATGCTATGAATAAAACCATTTTTCTTGTATTGCTCAAATAGGAATGTATAATGTTATGCACGTATAATTCTGTGTAACTAATCGACATTTCATGTAACTTCCCTGCGATAATCTCTGACGAGATTGGCAGTATTCATAAATAAATAAATAAATAAATAATAATAAATAAATAAATAAATAAATAAATAAATAATTACCCGGCAATCTTCGAAAGAATGATGGGCTCCTTACTTCGCGGCTATAAATGTTGTACATGACTGTGTTATCTAGACGATGTGATAGTCTTTTCACCAACTTTTGCGAGTCATCCAAGGCGTCTATCGGCCATTCTGGGTGTTTTCCTACGCGCCGGCCTGCAATTGAACCCATCCAAATGCCACTTTGGACGTCGTCAAATTAGCGTGCTTGGCCATCTCGGCAGTGCCACTGCCGTTCCACCCGACTCGGACAAGATTCGCGCTGTCCATAACTATCCTGTTCCGTATTCTACGGCATACGTAAGACGCTTTGTGGCCCTATGGTCATATATCTGTTGTTTCATCAAGAATTTCACCGACAGTGCTCGCCCACTCACCGACTTATATACTTAAGAAGGACGTTGCATTCACGTGGGGCCCTGATCAAGCCAAAGCCTTCTCCGCCTGGTTGATCATATTGTTCATTATTCTAGTCGGTAAAGATGGACTAAATACGCTATAAAATTAAGAAGCCAATGTCTGAACTTGGCAAGCTTTAGAAGCTTTTATTGAGCCACAATTCCCCAAATACGAGAAAATCCTTCGAAATCCACGTCGGCACACTGACGTAATAATGCCGCGGTTTCGGTGCAAATAAAAAATAATGTGGAACCTTGACCTTCATTTTCCCTCCTAGTAATTAACCTATATGACTGCGAAATAACCAAAAATGAATTTTCAACGAAATACTGGTCTATAGTTAATTACTATTTCCTTTTAGTGTCTCTAAATTACGGCAATAAAAACTGAAACCGTCCTATAAGCCCTGTCAATAAACCATCCGTCCATGGCTACTGAATAAGTGGTAGTTCTCTGCTTTGCTGCACAAAATCACGCTGACGTGTGATCTCACTGGGCCTTTTCATTTTGTCGTCCCGGATTGTCCACGTCTGTCGAAGATGTTGCTTACGCAACGCTCATTGGCTGAAAGCACCGTCTCTGGCAGTCCGGGACTGTCAGGGACGGATAAACGAAGAGGCCCACTGAGCTGCGTCAGGTGCACGACTTAAGGCGAGTTCAAAGGCGCCAATAAACTAAGTTCCCTGCTGCCGATCACCCACTCGTACTTTCCCGGAAAAAAATTTTAACTTTCACATCCCTATTTTCATAGCAGGTTTAGCATTGTGGTAGCAGGACTCTGCTGTTCGCTTCCCTCGCGGTGTTGGTGGGGTATGATGGATTGCCACAGAATAAGGACAAACGAGCCACCAAGTGGCCTGATTTTCTCCTTCGCTGTTATTTTCTACGATCAATGCTGTAGACGTAGGCGCGTTTGAGAAATGAAGCACAGCGTGAAGTAGCGAATAAAACGGAAAAAGTTTGAAGAGTTGGGAAGCTGGTGTTCGCTCTGCTTCCATTTTTTCCTGTCACGGCATTGAACTCGGCCATGTGCTGGCGCGTTAGATTTCGATCACTGGCCACACGGCAGAAAAAAAAGGTAGAAGAAGCAAAGAGAAAGTGAAAGAAAAAGAAAGCAGTTAAACCAACAGCGTGCCTACAAGCTTAGCAAAATCAATTCCTTGAAGCTTTTCGACAATCGCACGAAAAAATACAAGGTACCCTTTCGGCTTGAGGATCTAACTGTCTGCAACATGGATGACCACCCGCGCACATTATGCACGCAGAAGTGGCGGTGATTACCGCTATGACTAACTTTGTAATTTACTTTACCTGAAACTATCGCGAGTCTAAAAACCTGTTTCCCTTTTCGATCCATCTCTCGATTTCTTGGTACTAAGCAAGCCATCTATTTGTACTAAAGCTGGCCACCAACTTCTGCTCTATAGTCAGTCACTCACTAAAGGGGAATTTATTTCACATACAATGAGCTATCTCTAATGAGTGGGTACAAACCAAGAAAACGGGGGAAGGGAGAAACGGGCGCACAAAGGTATCAACGAAGAAATACGCGAAGAATAACAATTCATCCCAGCAGACACGTTCAGATGACTGGGCGGAGAAAATGCGCCGTAAATTTCTATGTGCTTTCGCAAAGCGGTGTGGTACTTGCAGTTGTCCCTCCTCAGTCGCAACTTCTTTGGATGACACAAATACCTTAATTTGAGTTCGTTTTCATGTGACGTTGCCAATCCTGAAGTCCTCATTCGATATATTTTTGTGCTGAAAGAAGTAGCCGGGGCCAATCAGACGCACAATCATATCCAAAACACAATATGTTTCAAAGAACTGTCGCACAGGAAGCAAGTAGGACCACTGGAAATAATTATGCGCCTTCTTGTCGTCTAATGACACGTTTACGCGCCTTCGTATTGAGCGCCGCGTTCATATTTCAGTCTTGCCTGCAAACTGCATTTAGTGTGTACAGGCATCAAAGGCGAGCAGAGAAAGAGGCTCTCAGCCATTTTCCGCGGAATTGAATAAAGGAAAACGCATTTCCTCAGTCATTTCGGCGGCAAGCCTATACATACCCTCTTGCTTTCCGTCTTTCTCTTTGTATTTATTACCTCTTTACACTCACCTTCTTGCTCTAACCGACGCAGCCCTGCTTATGTTTTTTTTCTGAATTACAAGTGTTTTTTTTATATAAATGGGTGTGCAGGGCAGATTGGCATCAGGGATGATGCCCCACTACTCCTTCTCTCTTAGGCAATCATACTTATAAAAAAATTGGCCGGCTAAAACAAACATTTGCTTAGTCTAGTGTACAGCAGGCTTCAAAATTTTCTCATCTTTCACGATGTCCTGGAGGTACACGAAGCTATGCCACCTTCTAAGCTGTTATTACACCGCTAATGGCATTTACTGTTCACGTATTGCATGTGTATGTGTTGCTCACTGCTTCAGTCAGCGTTTTTCTTCGTTTTGTACATCGCAAAAATGGACTCTTTTCACAGGTGTCTAGGTTTATCAATTTGCAGCAGCACAAAGTCATTCCACTGAACGAGCCAGATTGTTTTCCCGATGAAGTTATTTAGAACGTAATCGCAACTGCATGGTCCGGTACCCTGCACAGTGTGTCGAGAAATATGTCACGCCCATATCGTATCTCCACTATACTATGGAGGCATGAGGCGGGGAAATGTAGCCAATTCTAACGGTGTATTATTTACTTTGCAGCGTTTCCCTTGCGGAATCACCGTCATCTGTTTTGCTAGAGAGTGAAAGTAAATGTCCAGAGAAGGCAGGGGGATCAAGCTACAGTCGCGCACTGACAGCATATATTTTATAAGTAGCCTGAAACCATCAATCTTCATTTGTCCTGCGGTAACTGAATCTGTCAATAAGATAACTCCTACTAAGGCTCAACAAAAATATATAAATAAGCAAGGTGGAGGGGTTGAACAACGTTAATATATAAGTAACATGAATTTTCCTTACTTTCTCTTTCTTTCCCCGTTTTTTTGCCGAAATGAGGACCTATTATTTCTACCGCCCTTAACAATCCACATTCTTCTGTAATTTTTTAAACATGCTCGAAACTTCGCATCTGGCAAACATAGACACCACATTGCCTCTTACATCTTATGCGTGACTCAGCACACATTGCGCATGCTGCGGGCGCACCGACGTCACGAAAATTCCCCATATACCTGTGTCTGGCTTCGTTGCGTGACATACCGACGTATAGTTGGGATCAGGACCTTTCGCGCAAATGGCGAAATAATTCCCGAAATGTCCCACTGCAATTGTTTAAAAAGCTGACGCCAAGTAGCAGCCTATAGGTAAGTACATACGCCAACTCTGTAAAAGGGGCTACTCCACTCGAGAAAGGGTGCAATGTCGCTATCACGTACAGCTCAAAATTCGAAGTAGGCGAGACAGCCTAAAGTAATTTAATATGCATACTGAGAGAAGGTACTAATGTTTACCATTGAAGAGGTCTCGTAAGAAAAGGAAATTACCACTTAACAAGAACTTCAACCTAGCCTACCTAATTGCTGAATGACATTTTCACTGTTAAAGAAAGACAAGGACAGCGACCAAAAACATGAACAACGATACCGGTGGTAACAAGCATAGTTGCAATCTACCGCCTGTTTCGTTGTTGACGTTTTATTTCTATGTCTTCGTCTTTGATTCACGGTAAGCGTGTCACGCCTTATAGCCATTGTCACGCTCTCTTTCATTTGCGCCTAATACGAATGCAAGGAGAATGAAAGCGACATTTGCATTCGCAATTAAGTACCTCGGTGAAAAGCATACAGCACCGAACTGCGCTTTAATACAGCTGTGGTGCGAAGGCCGTGCAGGAACATCAGGTGCTGCTTCTCACTGAGCGCCGGTTAGCGTCACCGGACGCAGCACAGGGACAAATAAGGCACACAGCAGAGCTATGCATACGAACAATCTCATGGATCGAGAAGAAGCGAATGCCTTTGCATGCCAGGCTGCTACCCTAGCTTACTGCCACACATAGAAGTCCGACAGGACGATAGGTTAAGTAAGTTTGGAACAATCGAATGAACTTGACCAGAACTGTAAATTGGACGCACAGAACAGCAACATTTCCTGCAAAAGTCTGAACGGGTCAGGCGCATCTTCACCTCCCGGTTATTGTAGCTCTGTTCTGCGAATCAATTGTCGTGCTACGTCTGGTATCACCAGCGCAAGCCAACCCAATTTAGAATGGAAAGTCGCTGATTTTCGCTTGTGTCCAGTGGTTCCCGGTGTTCCTGCATTGCTCAAATTTTATTTGTTTCGTCATGTCGAGAAACGACAATGATAGCTGGAGGTAGCAGCTGCGGTAGCAACGTGAGCGCAACCTGATGGTCCCTGGAACAGCTACAGATGCAACAAAGAACTATGAAAACCGGAACAAAAGTGTTGTACTCTGCTTCGTCATTCGCACGAAAGGACGAGGCGGAAGTCTCGGGGAAAGGCATTTACACTATCGCACTGTATTTCTGTATGTAAAAATATTCACATTCCTTGTTAACCAAACTCCTTATTCAATCACTCCTCAGCGAGGTATTTTGTAGAATCCTTCCTCAAAAAAAAAATCACCAGCCCTTCCCTGTCGAGAAAATGGGGGTAAGCGAAGCTTGTCGTATGTGTATCTGACCTTCGTCAGGGTAACGTTCGGAAGCCGTCGCCTCGGGATTTTCTGATCGTCGCTGACGGCGGGCCTCGTCTTCGTAAGCCCTCGCCTCGGGATCGTCGGCTCTTCGCTGACGGCGAGCCTCGGCTACAGAAGCCCTCACGCTAAAATCGCCACGTCGACGACGAGCCCTTCCCCTAGCGAGCTCACGCGGGCGTTCATTAAACGCAGCTTGCTCCTTTGCACAACGCACCACAGGTGGCCTTCCCATCTGTTCGGCTAAACTGATCTGAGGCGAGGGAAGCCCGGAGGAGCGCGAGCCAACCCGCTTTCCTTCCATGTATCTCCTCGCGACACACCAAACGAACCTGATTGGTCGTGCGCGTGTCACGTGATCAAACGTGTAGCATATCCAATGCGGGTGTGTGCCGCACGTGATTTCTTTCTTTTTTCTCTGTTTCTTTCTGTCTTCCTTCCCTCCTTTCTTTCTTTTGTTTGTTTCTTTCTTTCTTGTCCCTGGTATGTGCCATTGGGCTTGGACCCTTTCTGCACTATCGTCAGAATCGGCCCACTTTTCAGCGTGGCACCAGCACCACCGCCGAAACTTGTGAAACTTGTGAACCTGTAAAGCTTCGCTTAAAAAGATATTACAATCGTGTGCATGTCATCGATACTATTATGGAGTACGATGGTAAGAGCCGTGAGTTTTACTTGTGGTAAAAGCCAAAATCAAAAAAGATGGCTGACTAATGGAGTAGCACACGAGGAATAAGGATTATAAACAGGGATAAGGTGCCTCAGAAAGGCTGGCCAACGTTTCGATAGGAGAACCTATCCTCCTATCGAAACGTTGGCCAGCCTTTCTGAGGCACCTTATCCCTGTTTACAATCCTTATTCCTCTTGTGGTAAAAGCAGCCATTTGCGATTCATGATAGACTTCGCTGGAGTTGCATCTTCGGGAGGTCGGATGAAGTTCTCTTTTTTGAAATGAATAATAATGGTTGTACACATTGTAGGTTATCTGTAATCATGACGTCAGTGTGGAAACAAAGGGTCACTACAATGTGATCTCCTCCAACGCGTTGAAATACGGTGTCGTTGTGCTCCCGTCTGTCATTGTTACTTGCAAAAAAGCTTACAAAGAACGAATATTGTTACTTGTTCAGCACTCATTCGGGGAGGGGGGGGGGGGGGGGGCAGATTTCAGAAAAACGAAAACCACCACAACTGAGAACAAAATTTCTCGATTCCCGTTAGGTATAGATAAGTGAACCAGTCACCCACATTTCAATTTTGTTGTGGTTTTTTCCAGTGATCAGTGAGGTTTGCTTCGCTAACACAATTTTACCCGTCTTCCTTCGAACATTCCTGACGGGGCTCTTTTCTACTGGCTCTTGCTCGCCTTTGTAGCTGCTGTGTTAGGCTGGCGTTTAACGAGGGCTAAGTCTGCAGGTGAGTGAAATGTGGGAGAGCAGCTCGAGGAAGGAGGAGTTGGCGTCGAAAGTTTCCTAAATGCGCCTCGCCACGAAGAAACAACACGTAACGAAGGTAAATAAACTCGAACGCTGCAGCAGTGTGAGCAGGTCGAAATGGCGCGACCGGTCACAGGCAGCCTTGGGCGCTCTGGGTAATCAAATAAAGTCTTCTCCTTTAAAGGCAATGAGGTGAAGCGATCTTCTTGTTGGTCGTCTTGCGCTCCCCGTCTTCTCGACCTTTGTTTCTATGCCCTCATGGTCCTCACCTTCTGAGAAAAATTTCTTTAGTTCTTCTTTACTTATGCGCGTCCATTGTTGTCTTCGGCTCTGGTGACCGCTCCAGCCATTTGTTCTCTTCCTTTGTCTGTTGTGCGACTCTCGGAAGTTGTCTTTATAAAAGTTCCGGGCACTTTGTCTTGATGTTTCTGGTGCAACTTTGTTTCTATGTATAGCTTTCGCCAGGTTCGACAATTTTCCTCTGGGGTCTCACTCGCGCTCTGCACAATTCAGCACTTCCTCGCAGGTGGACTCCGCGCAGAGGAATTCTGGGATGCGACTGCAATCTCTCCGACTCGTTGGCCGTGCCGCTGCTCTCGAGAGTCGGGCTGTAAATTCTCTTTAGTGGTCTCCTTGAGAGGGCTCTCATATATTGTCGCTGTCATACTGCCTGTTGGGCGTCTTTTTTTTTTTCACCTGATCTTGCCGTATGAGCTCAAATGGATGATACCACTGAAATGTGTTGTCCTAGCACAGTATACTGTGATTACAATCAGAATTATGCGGGCTCCTGCAGAATGCAGGAGCCCGCAGAATTTATGCCTACTGAACATGTGATAAATAGAATACTTTAAAAAATGACGCAGTTTCGTCCGAAAGGAAAAGCATCAATTGCGATAACAAATTAGTAGAGAGCTATTCGGAGTAGGGATAGTAGTTTTATCGGCTGCATAAACTTGGACACATTCGCTTACTAACTGAATTAACAAGCGTGGTGTTATAAACAATTCATTGGAAACTCATTACCAAGTGTATGGCTATATCTGGCCCTTGCGCCATAAAACCCCATACATCATCATCAACAAGCGCGGTGTCAGCGCGCACAAGCAAACATGAATAGATCACACTCAATGACCGCAGTCGACCACTGTCAAAACGCTGGCAGCAAGCGCAGCCGCCGCAGTGTGCGAAGGTTCGTGCGGTCCATTGCTTCAACGGAAATTGAGCGGCGAATGCACAGCACATACAAAGGTCAGAGCCGTGTGGATATCACTTTTAAGAGACGATGCGGGCGACAGCCGCAGTCGGGCAAAGTACAAGCGCGGTTGTTGGCAAAGTTGAAGCTGCCCCCCCCCCCTCCCTCCCGTACTGCCTTCACGCGTTCCTCCTTTTGCGTGGAAGATTGAGTGGCCAGTTCCCCTTGCGCCCAGTTGCAAGATACGCATTTGGTGCCGCAGCACAGCGTCGCCCGGCCTCCCTCCCTCCCATACACCCACGGCCTTTCGCGCGACGGAAGTCGCGTTTGCTTTCCGCCGTGCGTTCGCTCTCCGTGATAGCGGGCGTCCCCCGCGCGCTTTCAATCGCGCATACGGCGTGCAGCGATGATTTTATAGCCCTTGGACTTTATATGGAACCTCACGGCGACGCCGATGGCAGAAATCTGCTTGAAGTGTCCATATAATTGCTATCGCAGTAAAATACTGAATGGGCGAACTTTTGAACAGAAACATATTTCATGTAGCTATTCCGCCAGTTCAACTATGTGCCTACTTGGCGTGTAATTTCCTTATTCGTTTCTGACTTTCAGATAATGTTCAAACTTACCAATCAACTTGTTACTGGCGTGTTGCGTGCTGCAAAATTCGTTGCGAGCTTCTGTCCTTTTCAGTTGCTTAGTCGTCCACATTCTACATCGCTAATGGCATTGTTGAGGCTTCGCGAAAGGCAAGGGTTCCACGAGAAAAAAAAAACGGGAAAGAAATAAAAGTGCCTCCGGGATGCTTAACTGGCAGTTCAAGCGTATCTTTTTTTTTTTTTTTTTTTTTTGTGGCGGTGTTCAGCTTCGATCCCAAGGTCCAGCGGCAAACTGTCAACAGGGCTTTGGAGGTCGCAGAAAGTCAAGGGCTTACGGCCACCTCACACCGCCTGGCAGAAGAAGGAACCCTGTAATTCAAATAATCCTACATCTGAGGAAAATACAGTTTTCCATCCTCCTCCTCGTTCTTGTTTTTTGCGATAGGTTTCCAAGATAAGCGCACCGGCTGGTTTTCCTAAATGAGTGCTGAGCATGACCTCTACAAACTGCTCATACTTTTCTTCATGTAAGGAACCAGAGTTATTTGTATCGTCTTCGAACACACTACAAATCAGAATATGAAGACTGGCGCAATAAAGTACCTGTAGATAGAACCACAGCCAAAGGTATCGGAGATATCAGCTGATATTCAAAATGAAAAAAAAAGACACCGCATATCCACGAAGTGAATGATGATGAGTGGGCGAAGCACCGGGGGATCATTCGGGCAAAACGCCGGAAGCGTTCTCCGGAAGCCAGAAGCTGACTTCCGGAAGCGGAAGCCGGAGCTTGGCGTACATATATATATATATATATATATATATATATATGTGTGTGTGTGTGTGTGTGTGTGTGTGTATATATATACATATACATAAATACATAGCGGTCTCCATGCCAACCAGAGCTACGGACTACGAGGGACAAGGCTCAGCCCTAAAAGCCATGGTGCTTGGCCCCTAAAAGCCATGGAAACAAATTTCAGACCAATAGGGAATATCGTACGCTCGGGTAGAGTTTCGGTTCCGCCTCCATTTACAGCTCCTTATATATAGGCTCTTTTCATAGTGCTATGTCGTATGGTCAAAGACAACGTGCAGAAACTAATCTAGGCTTGTTTCAATAACAAAATCGAGAAATGTGAGCGATAGGTGACAAAGGAAGTGTGGAATGCACAAACCGTACTACAATTAGCCTAAGCTACTGAACAAGAGCTTGTACATAAAAACTTATGTTGGGCGTTTGCCGCCGTTGTCTTTCAAACAAAAAAAAATTAAGTGGGTGTCAAACTAAATATAGTATTTGCAATTTTAAAAAGAATATTGTAATTATTGTGGTTGCAAGCCTTTATTCAATCGAACGAAAATTGGCTTAAAGCACAGAAATCAGAAGGCGCATGAACTTGAAGCTTTTATTATAAAAATACAGTATGATAACTGTGTATCTCAAACTTCTAGCTTTTTTTTTCTAGATTGTAAGACGCAGCTCCTATGTGATTTGTTCGAAGATGTCTATTAATTCAACGCATTGTTGTGTTAAGAGCATGTGTGTTGCTCTTATAAACCTTCATTCGTTAAGACAGCGCCCTTCTGTGTCCTTCTCATCCTACCGTCGTTTTTCACTCTTATTTCAAGTATGCTTATATTCCAACTGGCACAGCCTTCTCCTCCAATGATTATTACAAGTAAATCACGACCGAGAACAAGATACGACGATTAAAAGAGAGCCGGTCAAAACAGCTCATCTGTTAATTACCCATAGTGCTAATCTTGTTAAAACCCGTATATCAGCGCAAAACTTTAAAATAGAAATGACAGAATTGCAAATCATTGAGTCCTGAACAATGATTCAATTTTGTTAACAGATTTTCATTTCTTTTGCTATTCCCAGACCCCAAGTTCATTTCTACGACATTTCGGCACGTATTGCATAAGAATAAGCACAATATTTGATTGTACTCATTCTTGCTGTTCTTGTCCTTCTTGAAAGCACATGTCCTTGAGCACGCGTATCTTTGAGCCATCCCGTTTCCGCGGCGCTCGTCTTCGTGCTCACGAGTGCTGGGATTCGAATGTGGTGCTCAAGAGGGACCTTCTTTCCACGTTAACAGTGACAATTGAATTTTATGAGCTCCCAGGAGTATTTGATTTTCGCACGAACTTCAGGAATAAATCAATTTTTTTCTTATTACAGATCTTAGTACGATGTTATCTTTTGCCATAATTATGTCGGAGAAGTGTAATACCCGGCGCAAATTAGATGCACCAAAACTTTCCTGGATACACATATTTAAAACAAAACAAAAAAGCACAGACGGTCTCGTCTAACCCGTTTCTTTTGGCTGGTCGCTGTGATATTACGTTTAGCACACTAGCAGATGGAGACACAGGAAAGAACGAGACAGCGCACCGTCCTCTCTCGTGCTTTGCTCTGTCTTTATCTGCTCGCGCTGTACGGGCTTGCAAGGGCCTCATAAAAAACACTTATGACTTGCCTCTTTACTCGATTCCGGTTGTAGGTGGTTGCATCGTGCACGAATGTGATGGTATAAGACTTCGTCGTCGCGCCGAAGGCGAAACTGCTCAAAAAGGAAGATAATACTTTGTCTCCCCTCTAACTATCGCCTCTCTAGGCTTACGTATTCACGTCCATAAAGTAAGGTGCACCTCTGAAGCAAAGAACAGAACTAGTTCACTATGCCACGTTGAAGACTGCTAGAACCTCACCTCGCGCGTTATGCAAAATGAGCAACTTTGGGATGTCTTTCCGAATAACTTGTTATGTCAATTAAAATAGATGAGGAAAAACGAAGCGACAGTTCACCAAACCTTGAAATTCAAAAATCACGTAAAAAACGCCAGCAAACTACAGCGATTTATTTGACTCTGAGTGCACTTAATTACTGTGACATGCAGCACCATTTTATCACGGGGAACACCAACATCTACATAAATAACTTAATTTAAATCAAACATTTTAAGCGAACTTTGTTTTACGTACCGCCCCGATCGCAATGCGCCCGCCGCAGCGGCAAATGGAACCCGCGACCTCGTACTTAGCAGGCTGTGCCATAGCGGCTAAGCCATCGCGGCAGGTGCCAGCATGTTATTTCTATATTCCCTAGCCTGCCTTATTCCTCAAATAATTGTAATAACCCACAACTTGGGACTGGACCAAAAAAACACAGCTGTGATAGGGCGGTTTGTTAAGGGGAAAGTGTGCGGTGTATAAAAAACTGATTTTAAATATTTATTTATAAACGTTATGAAAATATTTTTGAAAGGCAATCCTAATTGTGTGATACAACAGAAATAATACAGCATATATTCGTCAACAAAACCCCTGTTGCCGTATTCGGCAACAGGGGTTTTTTCCCCCCTAGATTTGGGGTGAAATTCGGGGCCCCGGCCATTACACGGAGAAAAAGACATTTTGTTTTCGTAAATATTTTCAGTGGTACTTGCCTTTATGTACTTGAGTACTCGCTTGTACTGGTTCGGACTGTTCTTGGAAATTCCCGTAGTGCGTCACCTGCCGGCTGGAATAAATCGTGACACCCCACACACAAACGACGGCAGCGTCTCGGAGGAAGCCGCTAAATCACGGAGGCTGTGCTTTTGCTACCTGGAGACGCCGAAAACACAACATGGCTTCCTGGTTTTGCCACCGATTTAAAAAAAAATGCTTAGGAATTGGCACACCGCACATCAGATAACACTGCCAACCTTTTCAAAAATCAAGGGCATGGCTTATGCAGGGGTAATTTTTAAATATATTTTTGAGTGGATTATTTTTTTTAAGTTCTGGGCCCGGCTTTTACACGGGTGCGGCCATTACACGAGTATATACGCTATTGTGGATTAGATAAGTTGTTAGCTTTTTTTCTTTGTAACGTACGCAAATTTCTTTATACATGACGTAATAATGCATGGTGTGGAATTGGAACTACGTACATGTACAGATTTTAGAGCTCTCCAGCTCCCCCTACCCGAGTTGGCAATATTTATTTAGTAAAATAAGGAGATTTCTAAACCCTTATTTTGAAGTTGTTTGGCCAAATGCATATGTTAAACTTTTTTTGTTGTTGTTGTTCGCAGTGGTTCAAAATTTTGCAGTTTTATTATATTTGATCCGATAATCTTGGAGCATTCTGTTTGGTTAATTGTAAAACAGGCACGTTTCTTCGTTACCCAAAATTCAGTAGGAGGACGTCCAAGCATCTGCGTGGTGGATATGACTGCACCGTGGCATTGGATATGACCTCCAAATTTTAAGTGTAGCAACCGAAATTGCCATGTGCTGTTCGAGATTCCATACAATGCCGAGGCAGCCAGGTGTGCAAATGTTCTACAAAGATAGCACCTTCCGTCTTTGCAAAATTTCATTCGCTCTCAAAATTGGGAATGCAGGTGGGCACTAGACGCAGCACATTTAAATGCACAGCATTTCTTGCCGAACATTTGCTACTTTGACAGTATCTATCTATCTATCTATCTATCTATCTATCTATCTATCTATCTATCTATCTATTTATCTATCTATCTATCTATCTATCATCTATCTATCTAGCTAGCTAGCTAGCTAGCTATCTAGCTAGCCGCTTACCTCTTTGTGCTCTCATGGTCGTTTCGGTAACTTAGTATGTACCAAAATTGGCATACTATGACAAGAGTATATGACGGACATAAATGATATGTCACGACATGCATGTCATGACATGCGTGTCATGTAGGTCACGAAACAGCCGCCTACGTCTTGGTGCTCTCATGGTCGTTTCGTTAACTTGGTAGGTACCAATATTGGCATAGTTTGAGAGGAGTGTATGACGAACACAAATGATAGGTGACGACATAAATGTCATGACATGCGCGTCATGTAGGTCATGACAATGACACAGCGAAAAATATTAACACTCAAAAGCCACCGAAATGGGTTCGGACATGGGTACTAAGTGAAGGAAACACTAAAGGATGATGGAAGAAATCATGGTAATGAGCATGACTCAACAAAAATGACAATGACTCAGCGAAAAAAAATTAACACTGAAAATCCACTGAAATGGGTTCTGACGTGGGTACTAAGCGAAGGAAATGCTAAAGGATGATGGTAGAAGTCATAGTCATGACCAGGACTGAGCAAAAATGACAATCACTCAGCGAAATAAGATTACCACTCAAACGCCACTGGAATGGGTTCGGACTTGGGTACTTAGTGAAGGAAACACTAAAGGATGGTGATAGAAGTCATAGTCATGAGCATGACTCAGCAAAAATGGCAATGACTCAGCGAAAAAAGAATAACAATCACAAGCCACTGAAATGGGTTCTGACGTTCGTACAAAGGGAAGCAGACACTAAAGGATGATGGTAGAAGTCATAGTCATGACCATGACTGGGCGATAATCACAATGACTCCGCGAAAAAAAGATTAACACTGAAAAATTGGGAAGACGCTTAAGCTTCACTTTAAGAGAGAATCGCGATAGCATTCAAAGATTCCTGACTGCTACTCACAGTTCCCGACGACTGCAGCTTATGCAACCGTAATGGTTTCTGGAAAACACTGGCGGGCAACGCTATATAATGCACGTAGGCGAGCTTTCTGGTGGAAACGCGGCTTCTTATGAGGGCCGATCTCGGAGATACTGCACAAACGCGCCAAAGAAATTACATCATTTTCAGGTTTCCGTATTTGTTTCGCACTTTTTATATTTCAGTCTGAGAAGTTTTAACATAAAAGGCATGTGCTGTGGGTGTTTTGTTTCAGACATTTGTTTGTGGATTGTCATTCTCAAAATTCTGAGGAATAGCGTTGCCAAGAATGCAAGACAAGGTATGAGCAACATTAATGATAAAATGGTGTGGCATACCTAAACGTGGTACGCGTTTACGTATGCGCGGGCGCCAATCCGCGGGTGCCAATGCCGACGCCGACGCCGCATTTTCTGCAACACGGGGCCCTAAACGCTATCGCGTTAAAATCCACTGAAATGGGTTCTGACGTGGGTATTAAGCGAAGGAAAGGCGGAAGGATGATGGTAGAAGTCATAGTCATGACCATGAGGGAGCAGTAATGACAATGACTCAGCGAAAAAAGATTAACACTCAAAAACCACTGAAATCGGTTCGGACGTGGGCACTAAGTGAATGAAACCCCAAAGGATGCTGGTAGAAGTCATAGTCATAACCGTGACTCAGCAAAAATGAGAATAACTCATCGAAAGAAGATTAGCACTCAAAAACCAATGGAATGGGTTCGGATGTGGTACAAAGTGAAGGAAAAGGCTAAAAGTTGATGGTCAAAGTTATACTCATGAGCATGACTAAGGCTTTCGCCTTAAGGTCTCTTAGGTGTAGCTAAAGGGACTCCTGCGGACTCATGACATGAATGTCATGACATGCGTGTCATGAAAGAGCCGCCTACGTCTTGGTGCTCTCAATGTCGTTTCGTTAACCTTGGTAGGCTCCCGCACACTGCTTCGCATAACATCGATTCCCACAGGGCGTGGGATCTGCCGGCTTTTTTCAATGAAGAATCAAAAATAAGAACAAATAAAACTATTAACACACAAAATCTAGAAATATCTCAATTCCAGAAGTCCCAAAGAAAAGCGTAAAAGAAAAATCGTTCGGTCCTATCTCTGCACTATATCAGAATTTCATGTTTCCCGTTGTTTGCCAGAACGTATTGGGTGTCCATCTCCGAACTAACCACCACTACAGATGCAGTACGTAATACTGAAGCCTATATTTTTTTCTTCAATTGCAAGCGACAATCGACAACGTGCCAGACCGTCGGGTATGACGTCGCAAGCAGGAAGTAAAGCATTAAAAGAATCCTGCGCTTGTGTTGTTCAAATCCAGTGCTAATGCCGCTCCACTAAAGTGAAACCTGGGGAAGTGCGAAGCAGTGATGCGCCCGTGTTTCTCTTATGTTATTCTTGCACAAGTGAGGAGTAATCGAGCACTTTTGGGGTGGTGGCGCCTTCTCTAGCGCTGCGCTGGTACCAGACCGGCATTTCGGAAGCGACTTTTACGAGTTTCTGCCAATTCCCGCATATCCCTGGCTCATACCCGCATATCCAATGCGGGTATGCGCCACACGTGATTTTATTATCGTTAATCGTGAGGTAACTGAGAAGCATGTGACGTTGTTGATGTCATGACCAATATCAGTCATGTCAGTCAAACATTCGTACGCTTCCATGACAATTTTGGTATATACCAAGTGAACGAGACGCGAGTTTTCGGCAGATCTTGTTTTTGCGCGTGACCACGACGACATGACATCACATTAGACGCCGACAGCCCGGGCTCCTAATGTGCTTAGCACTTGAAAGGCATCAGAGGCAACTCATCCCTGCCAAGGACCAGTTTGAAACACCAGAATATATGATGAACAATTAGCCCCAGGCATAAAAAAATTACTTCTGCTCAGAAGTAAATAGTCGCGGAACATCTTCAAACAAAACAATATGGCACACACTCCCACCAAAAAGAGGCTTACAGAAAGCCCACACATCTCTTTTTTTTTTCAGCTCTAGCTCGGCAGCTACAGGAAAGTGACGTGTGGAAGTTCTCAGGAAACTGCGTATGCAGCGGAGCACTGAGCCGAGAAAGTACAGTAACTGGGCCTAGATTGCATCCTCGCGAAGAGGAGAGCATACGTATAGAACAATCTGCCAGTAATTGCTCTTTCTCAGTATTTCCTTTCTTCTGCTTCTTTTTCTCATTGGCCTTCTAAGCGGTTGCCCACAAAGTTTGGAAACGTGGAAGAAATTAAGAATTGCTGAGGCCTGGTTCCCACCCAGGCAAAATAAAGTGGACTCAACAACGTAATGCAGTTATAGTTGGTACTTAATCCTTCAACGTGGCGCTCACTCACACCAACCTTTAGTTCAAGTATCGGGCTACAGCGTCCATCACGTATGTAAGAGATACGAAAAAGTACAGGAAAACCCAACGCATCTTACTAAAGCTTAAAAAAGGATACTTTTATAGAAAAAAGCAAGAAATCTTAAGTAAGAAATATGTAAGTGTAGAGAGAGCGTACCTTCCTCAAACGATTAACATCAAGACCACTGTTAAAAAAATGAACAGACCCACATTGTGTTTCATCACGACTTCTAGGGTTTAATTGGAGGCATTATAGAAACTCTAAAGACTACAATAACAAAATCAACAATTTATGCTTCATTAGCAAATTGCGATTCTAAATTATGAAAAAACAACGCTCTTATCGCTAGACAAGCCAGAAGAAACGCAAGAAGAGCGACGCAGCCTTGACATTTCAACACCAGCTCCCCCATGCATGTGGCTTCATAAATTCTCACTGGATCTGCTCGGGCCCAGTAGATTTCTTTATCCGTAAACATAAACTAAAAGGAAGTGCTGAACTGGGCCAATTCGAATCACGAATCCTTAATAGCCTGTCGTATTGTTTACGCGCGAACCCTCTGACAGATAATCTACTTGGAATTCGTAGAGGCTTTGTTCCATCTAGACGCCACGGGAAAAAAATATGTAAACAGCACTCGGTTTACGTTGCAGTCGTCTTTTTTTTTTTTTTTTTTTTTCATGCGTGAATTTCTGTGCTGATGGCTGCTTTGAATAAAGTAAATGTTTTCTAAAGGAGCTAAACATTGATCCTGGCAAGTTTCGAGGTTAACTCAAGCATAACGTCCTACTGACATGCTTTTATTTCGTGCAAAATTAAAAAAAAAAGAAACTTGACTTTTCGCTCTCTTATTCCCTTTATAATAATGTTCATTTTAGTGCGAAGTTATTGGATGAAAGGGTACTTCTAATGTTTTCGCGCTCAAATATAACTTATAAATATGGTTGCAAAGCACTGTAACGAAATCAGTTTTATCCTTATTGTGTTATGCTCTACATACACAAATCTAAGTGTAATTTTCCAGAAGTGCGCGTTTTGCGCAGATGCAAGTTTTGAGTCACTTCAGTAATGCGTCGATGATGGCACGGGTAGTCTTCGTCTAATTCACTCCAACTTTTTTTTGTTAATGTCCGATGAAAACCGTCCAAATTGGTGGGAGGAGTAGAGCACATTGTGCCTTTTGACAAAGACCAGACTTAACAGTCAAGCCGGCTGAAGCGGAAATTAAATCAGGGAAGTTCATTGTGCACCATTGTTGCACCACCTTCACCTTGTGAGCTGGGCCGGAATCCTGCTGATCCGCTCACTAACAGTTTCCGAAGTTAAATAAATCGTGTGTCCTTACTTCTAAGTGTGCTTTGTATTTGTTTCTCCTTTCTTCTTTTTTTTTTCCTAGAGAGGGCGGACTGGTGAAAGGAGGTGGCTGCTTAGTGACATCAGTGTTATGCCATTTTTTTGTTTTAGATATCCAGCATTCATTCAAGAATCACACCTTTCTGAAGATTGAAAATTGTGGGGTTTCACGTGCCAAAACCAAGATCTGATTAGGAGGCACGCCGTATGTGGGGGACTCCTGAATAATTTCGACCACTTAGAGTTCTTTAACGTGCACCTAAACTTATGTACACGGATGTTTTCGCATTTCGCCCCCATCGAAATGCGGCCGCCATACGTGGCCGGGATTCGATCCCGCGACCTCGTAGTCCATGCGAATAGCGGCAACTTCCTCGATACGTCCTTCCTACAATAAAAGCAGCAAAGCAGGTGTTTTTCGATTTATATAAAGCGGAGAGCACTGCCCATTTGTTATCAAATAACACATGAATAGTTGAAGTTGTTATATAAAAACCACCTGTCAAGGTAGTTATGCTTTCACGAAAAATAACGCCTCCATGAGACCCCCAAAGTAATCTGATGATCAAAAGAGCGTAATTCTAAACTATCACTATTTTATAACTAAAATTGTTTTTGAAGATGTAGAGATAAAACATCACAACACCAACTTCGCAATTTCGACAATGGCCCAGAGAACAGAATTTCTTCCATCGATTCTGCTCTTTTGTTTATCTGCTTCAAACCAGAACACTGAAGTCGAGAATGCACTTAACTAAGCGCACACATATATGACTGCGAAGGCAACATTGGCGAGACTAAAGCACGCTATTATGCAATGAGAACTCACGGTAGCGTGCTGATGCATTTTGATTAGTTATGTAGATGTTCTGTTGCGGAAATGCCTCTCCAGATTTTTCTTTCTTTCCCCTCCCCGATAAGATCTTTATTCAGCCGCAGTGAGTCTCACGTTCGTGCACTTAATAATAGACGCTCTGTCTCCTGCGCCATTAGTTTCCGGCTTGGACCCACGCTTCACAAAAGGTTCACTGAAATATACAAGAGTCAAGAAACAAGCAGAACCTTAGAACTTCCCCGATGTCATCTAAGATTATACAACTAGATAAACAAAGCCGTGTGGCTTGAGGTATCTCCACATGAAAAATCTAGATGTCTTTGTTGATAAAAAAAAAAGGTTTCCTTCGAGGAAGCTAATGAGCCAAAGTGGCCTCCTTGCCGCTTTTTATTTTTTCATAATTTGCCCCAATAGCTTCACTCTGCCTGTCGGTCTGAAGAACATTTAGGTTCCCTTTTTATTCTTCGAAGGTAACTATGAAAGCATTTTTTTATTGCTACAATTGTCTTTCTCTCGATTTCTCCTTTAGCGTGGGCGAGTTTTCTTATTCGGTTGCTTCTCCATCATAACTAGCGTTTTTCTACGCCATTTAGAGTCGTGTTCCGCCCCCCGCCCTCCAGACCGCTAATGTTGAACTGTTTAAAAGCTGATATGTTGGTTTCGGGCTGTGTTGTATATGTTTTTATTGCGCTTTATGTGCTTGCTTCATATGTATATGTGCCTGTATTCATACGTATGTGTAAGTTGTAATCATTGTCATCATATCCGGGAAGGGACTATTATAAATGCGTTTAAAGGAAACACATGTGTAATGTAAATTTAGCCAGGATTGGTGAAGTGTTAAAGAAATGGATGCGGTCCAATGCGGGAGCTCTTTATTTACTCAGCATTGATCAAAGTGAGAGCATACATAATCCATGGAAAACAACATTACGCTAAAGCGCTTATTGGTTCAAAAGTCAGCGAACGCTAAATGGTTCACATCGTTTATGTTTATGCGCGGAAACGTCTTTCATTTTTTGAATTTAGCACATACAAGTTCAAGCAGCACACTTCATACAGATATATATATATAAATATATATATATATATATATATATATATATTTGCATGGTATCTTGTAAAAGAGAGTAACACCCAACTGGCTAAAATGGTTCGGCAACACACAAGGTGCATTATGACAGAGAAAGCATCTCCTATCAACACACGCAGACATAACCGATGATATATATATATATATATATATATATATATATATATATATATATATATATATATATATATAGGCATTCAATTCAACGCCATATCGGGAACCAAGATTGATGACCGTCCGTGATCTGGAACGAATTTAGGGCAGCGCGACGGAGTGCTCCGCCTTCACGCAGCAGCTGCGAGTACGAGTCAACTTTCTTTGGCCATCTTCTCGCTTTCTTTAGACCTGTCTTGGACAACCAGCAGTAAATTGATGGTTCCTCTTTGCTCGTCTATAAAAATAACTACCCGAACAAACGCAGCTTTTGCGGGAGAATAAACTACCTAGATCTCAGCTGTATAAGAACAAGAAGGAAGTCGATCTCAGATGTTGGCAGGGTTGCATGAGGTATATAATTTGGTGCATATATTTACAACTACGTGAGGAGGGAACCCATGACGAAGAAGGAAAACGGTAAGAAATTCCTTCTTTTGGTGATTTTCAGACGAGCATGAGAAAGAAGGGCCTATTGATGACAGAGGTGTGAGGGATCGGAAAAGAAAAGGTGAACAGGAAAGGCGGGGTTCCCCCACTTTCCCTACGATCACAAAGTAGAGCCATGAGAGACAGAGTTTAGTCGGCAGGCTTGAGCGGCGAACCTTCAAGGAGCCACCATCTGCCCTTTTTTTGAGTTCTATAACGAGAGCGAACGCGCCGAAGAACCATACCCTATTTCGGTGCATAGAATATCCGGTACGAGAGGTGACCGTCATGCTTTCGGGTGAAGGTAGACCAGTCGCAGCATGTTTGGAAGCGGCTAATTGGATGGCACTTGTAGCTAAAGGCCGATAAGAAAGCGAACTAACAGAGGGATCCTTTCGTCGCGCCACAGTCATCAACTCCTATCAATCGAACACTGCCTCCTAGAATGTTCGAAAGAAACGCCCAAATTAGATTCAAGAGGACTTAACGGCGAAACAGCGTCCCTATAAAAGCGTTCAGTAAGACCAAATGTCCAATGGAAAAGCTACCTCTTACATCAATTATGTCAAGATCAAATCCACATACGATGAGTTATAAGTTGTTTATACGTGAATTCGACGTTCCCTGGCATTTCGCTCAAGACATGCTTCGCTGATACTAGGGCAGGGAGTGAGCGTTGGTCAAAGAAGGATGTGGAAATGCTCCTCTATATTACGACTCTTTCAAGCATCGTCGTTGGCAGTCACCCCTTCCTACTCCTCCAAAGTGTTTAATATTCGTGGTAGTACCTGTAAACGTTTCAACCAACGCAAAAGCGCAAATTGCATGGGCAGTGTAAACGTAATTACTGTCTGCAAATTAGTCGTGAAAGCAGCAGCACCAGCAGCAGCAACAGCCACGCCATACCCTGGAGGGTAGGAAATAAAGCGGTACAATTGGTTGATCCATCTTACCCAGGAACGCGCCTTTGATACTGTTATTTCTGAATAATTATTTTACTACAAATGATAAAGGCTACTCACGAAATGGACATTGAGCGTTTTAAGTGCTTTTGTATGTATAAATACTGCAATCTGTGACCCCGTGCGAACGCATTTACCTAAGCGATTTCAGATAGCTTTTGCTTACTAAGTTGTTGTTAGCAGTTAAGCTGAGCTGAGACAAAATGGCCTCGGCGTTATTCACGCCTGGCTTTACACAAAAACTGATTGCAAGACCTTCCTTATTTGCTTTATTTACACTAGAAACCGAAAATCTGCAGTTGTTTATTATTTTAATTTACAAGAACGATAAAAGATTATGATGAATCTAGGATTTTGTGGCGCCAGGGCCAAGAATGGCCAAAGAGTGCCATAAGAACAACGAACAAGAAGAATCCATTTTCATGCTGAAATCCTTCCGCAGTTCGTGTTCACGTTGCTTTCAGCACCAACACAATCCCCACGTAATGTTTCAATGCTTCGAAGAATAAGATCTGATGCTCAAGATGCGCGGAGCTGCCTAGTGCTTCGTTATTCGGATTAGCGCCAGGTGCGTGCCCTTTGTCTTTACCAAATATAAAGAACGTGCCTTGTTTAGTTCACTAAAAAGATCGGAATATATATCAATGACGAACCGAGGAGTAACGCACGAAATGAAGAGTAAAAGCTAGGGTTCAGTAATTATTGGCCTTTATTATTTAGGCCAGAAACGTTACAATTTCGGCAGATATTACACTTAACATGGACTCTATTTCAACTTATTTCTGGAACTAACACTGTGGAACGCCTAATTAAGTAATTTTCTACAAACGATTTGATAAACCTACACGGGTTAGGCATTTATTGTAAGTCCCATAACATTTTGAATACTTCAACGAAATTTAATTTACCGAGTAGACCAGCAAAATCTACTGCTTCGAGCTTGAGATTTCACGATAAAAGGAGAGTCGTAAGGTTGTTCCTCGCTTGTTCCATACCTGTGTGCATAGACTAAAAGCTCGCGCATCCAGTTGTTGCACTAGGGGACTTCGAATCCAATCACCTGTCACGTTTATTTACTTAACGACACACCCTGAACGTGTAGGACGCACAGAAAGGCGAAAGCCTAGGGAAGCCGCAAACAAATGCGTGAAAAATCGGGGTAGCTTGCACTAGTAGCGCAAGGCTAAAGACACAGCGGAGTTGATCGGTTCCTAGCTGGTGCTGGCTATACGAAGTGATGTAAGTTATACGAAGTGTATCAGCATTTCCTCGTGATCCGCGGCATCGGGGAACGCCCCGCGAAACACTTGCAGTCCAAGCACACGTAGGGGAAGCGGGGCGAAAGCTATGCACAGTGTACGGGCGGCGCGCAGCAGACGACACGCCGGGATGACGTCACGGCGAATGCGCAGTAGCGCGCAGCTGGTGGGAGCTCGGCCTAGCCGCCGCCAGAGGCGCCTGCTGCAGTCACGGACACCGCGAGCATTCGGTGCTAATGCGGGGAAACGGAGAAGCGCGGATGGCGTCGGCAGCACCTCTGCGCGTTGCCTCGTTGGTGCTGCTACAAGTTATCTATCTCTCTCGCTCTCATTTTCTCTTTCTCTCTCTCTCTCGAGCATTCCGCGCGACGCTACGCGAGGTGGTTGCTAGGCAACGCAGTGGCAGGCGGCACACATTACGGCCGGCTTAAACAGCTTCGCTGCTAAAGAATTGGCTGTGGCTTAACTCAGTTATGCCAGGGTGTGCTTAGCGAGAGGTACGGTTAATGTTATTCTTTAGCTTGGTGTTTCATTACGTCATTGATCCGTGGCCTTTGCATCAGATGCCGAACTAGACGACGAACCATCCTCATCTGAATGCATTCGCCTGGCTGCTTCGTACTTACGACGCTTGTCGAGATGTGTGGCTCGTTTTTCCTCCGTCTCCTCGGCTTGCTGCCTCCGCTTGGATTCGTTCCGATGACGAAGCCTGGCTTCTTTCAGTCTCCTCCTCAGTCTCAGGCTCCTCCGGCGATGCAACGCCGGCAACGCCGATGCAACGCCAGCGGTTGCTAGGCAACGGCTCAGCTCGCGGTTTCACCGGCTCCTCCTTTGACGTCATGCCAGATGGCGCGGCGAGCGGCGCTGCCAGCTGTGGCAGTTGCTAATCAACGGCTCAGCTAGCGGTGCGGCCATGGACCACAGCGAAACGGCCAGAATGCGGCCAATGTAGCTCTTTCTACAAAATCAGTAGCTCCTACTCTGTCGAGGAGATTGGGGTAAGCGAATCTTGTCGTGTGTTTCTTCGGTGTTCCTCCAAACGAAGTGCACTGGCGATTACCACGTTGTGCTCGAACCACAACCGGTAACACGCATTGCAGCTGGCTCCGAAGTTCTGGTTGAGAACGTCGCAGTGAAACCTGGCCGTCGCACCGGGGAAGTTGGCGCTAGTGTTGCCGAGGCGTGCACCACCGTTGTCGGGTTCCTGGAGGGCTAGACGACGCTAACGTTTGTCATTAACATCGCTCTCCCTCAACTCGGGATCCGCGGCTCTTCGCTCACGTTTCGCCTGGGCTTCGGAAGCCCTCACGCTAGAAACGGCACGTCGACGACGAGCCCTTTCCCGAGCACGTTCATTCTGGATGTATTTCCATGAAATTTCTTCAAAATTAAATATGTCGATTACGTAAGACAATGAATTACTCATACCCCCTTAAGCAATGGCTCATACCCCCGTAAACGCGGCCTCCCTATTACGACAGAGAAGTGGAACTCTACGCTGGAATGATTAGCGGCAATGCAGCCAGCTGTGGAAACAGACGTCGACGACGAACGTGGGAGCAGTGGAACGAGCGCGTGCCGAGCACGAGCCACCTGTGCAGCTCTGAGCAACGTTACTAGATTATTAGTAGCCTGTTGCTAGTAATCTATTAATGGTGGCTCTGAGAGCAGCTGTTTCTTTTTTTCTTTAGCGTTACATCACCGGCGCAGGCTAGCGTATACAAGCTTCGCTTGAAAATCAAGTGCATGTTTCATGTAACGCATGAAAATTGGGAGAAAGCGAGTATGCAGAAATAAACATGTCATTCACCTACACGCTTCAAACTTTCCGTACATGTCACCCATAACATGGTGGCATATTCTCTAAAGATGAAATCTCCAATGGCAGCGGGGAAATCTTCCAATGAAGCACCCCAGCTCAAAGCGGTTGGAAGCGCATCCACCTTCAACCTGGTGTGGAACGTTGAAGCGCGACCGACATGCAAGACACAGGCGGAAAGTTATCATTTTTTGAAGGGGGGACTGGGGCCCGACCAGCTCTTCCAACCTCACGCATATATATATATATATATATATATATATATATATATATATATATATATATATATAGTAAGAAAGACTGGTCCGCGCGCAGAGGTTGATTGAACAGGCTGTCGGTGACTGCGACGGACGTTAAGTGGCAAAAGGAGTGCCTTCGGCGCAGCGCAGGCAGCTTTTTTTTTCGGACCAATGAAGAAACATGATGGGGGGGGGGGGGGGGGGGGGGGGGGGGGAGGACGGAGACAAAAAGCATGATTGCAGCCACCGACAGGCTGTTCAATCGACCTCTGTGCTCAGAGCAACTTTTGCCAATTTATTCAACTTACATTTGAGGGCACTAAAAGTGCGACGCGTTAGCCAGCAGACCACGTGGCGTTTTTTTTTTTTTAAATTTCGCGCACTTTAATGAAACGCAGGAAAAAAATTTAACAGGGCAGTTATCTTAGCATAGATGACAGAATCCGATGTTTCTGAACAAGCACTCCTAATTTTGTATTGAAAATTTTTCGCTAGTTCTAATATTTAAAAAGTTAATTAAGTAATCTTTGTTAAAACCCAGCTTGGCGGATATAAAAAAAAATATCATGACGTGCTCCATACGGCTCAGAACAATACTGCACCAATACGACACGCGCCGCGCCTATGTTTTTTTTTTTAATACTTGACCCAAGTTAGCTGAAACATCCTGTATTAGCCCAGCTAGGTCTAACGGAGCATGAGCCATACTTGAGCTGTGCGTCAGCCCACAACAACACGAGCAAAAGAAAAAAAAGCACAGGGAGATCATTTTTTTTTTTTGCTTTCCAGAATTTTTTTTAACATCGCCATAAGCAGGAAGCGTAATTCTTGTCCTTCAGCTGGAATGTTCGAAGAGCCGGACATTACTATCACGAGAAATCTTAACAAATATTCCACTAAGCACCAAAAATTCCCTAATTAGCTTCCTAATTTAATTCTTTTACTGCACATATTGCAATTTACGAATTGTAGCTGGTGAGTTTGCAAGACGTATCCATTTGAAATTAATCTCAAGGATTACACCAGTTTGTACATAATAATTTCCAACACGTGGGACAAAATACATAGGCACTCCTGCAGTTGCTGTTGTGCTTTTTTTTTATAAAAAAGTTTTTAAAAAATGTTTGAAAGAAAGTTTAAGTGGAACAACAGTGAATTCGTACGGCAAGTTTGATGGCGCATATCTCCAAACTGGTGTCTTTCTCTAAATTCATTCCAAGTCGATAAGCCTTAAAAGTTTACCGGCTCTAATTGATTAATTCGAATATGCGCCCCAAAGTAATTTATTAGGAAACAAATTGGTGACTTTTTTTTATTCGTTGAACATGTGTTTCGATTTGTCATGCATGCAATGTCCGCCTCTCTGAATAATCCAGCTCAAGGACTAGAATTATGTTATCTGCAACGTGGCATTTTTAAAGGTTCAGGTAAACCTAAAAGCGATCCCATATAGCAACCATGCGTCCCTTTATATTAGCTACTGCCATAGCTGGAGACAATACTAGCGCGCTAAGTACGGGCCTGTTACACCAAAAGAAAACAAAAGCAATTATGCAGAAGACATCCTTGATGTCTCTCCATGTAAATTAAGTTTTTTTTTGGAAAACGTTGCGTTGAAACACATCACGTTGTACGTACAATGTGCATGTCTCTTTATTTACAAATTTCACTCTATTGGTGCTTTGGCGCCAAAGCACCACCGTACGATGAAAGACTCACAGCGAATTCCGTCAACCACCATGGTGGACCTTAAGGAGCGACCGAAGGTTTACTTCAGCCTTCAAACGTGTTGAATCACACGAGATGACGAGCACGACCAATGCGTCGAATTTCGGCAACAAATGCGTCCCGTATTTTTGTCTTCAGCGCCAGATAGAAGATGGGCGGGCTTATTTCTTATAAGTAAAATTGTAAGGATAAATTGCTGCTGTGCGACGCAGCTAAAGCGCCGAGCGTTTTAAACCTCTTTCTGATACGAGGCAAATTGGTAGGGGTGTTGTGTTCCGCATTATTACGCATGCGCCCGTAGCGCAGTGGGTAAAGCATTAGACTCCTGTGTTTTAAAAGAGCCGTAGGAAAAAATTATTCCATCTCCCGCTAAAGGGAACCATGTGTTAATGCGAAGCAGCGGGGAGATGGTTAGCTTGAGCGGGAGATGGTTTCGCGGCAGCGGCCCGAGCGGTGATCGCGGCGCTGCACAGGAGAGAGAATGAGGCGCGCGCGATTTTCATACCACGGAACTACCGTGGCGCCCCCAGCGGAGTATGCAGCTGTCGCACCACCTGTCGTGCGCGCCGCTCCGGATTCCGAGAGGAGAGAAAGGGGGGTAGCGTACGTAGGAGAGGAGAGAGAGTAGGAGGGGATGCGCACGCGCTGTGGGGGTGTGGGACGCGGGCGCCGCTCCGTTGAGGATTCCTAGAGGAGAGAAAGGGGCGAGTGTAGGAGAGGAGAGAGAGGGGGAGGGGTCGCGCATGCGCTGTGGGGTTGTGGGACGCGGGCGCCGCTCTGTAGAGGATTCCTAAAGGAGAGAAAGGCGGAAGCGTAGGAGAGGAGAGAGAGGGGGAGGGGACGCGCATGCGCTGTGGGGGTGTCGGAGACACGGGCGCCGCTCCGTACAGTAGAGGATTCCTAGAGAAGAGAAAGGGGGGAGCATAGGAGAGGAGATAGAGAAGTAGGGGACGCGCATGCGCTGTGGGGGTGTGGGACGCCGCGGGACGCCGGACGGCCAAAACCCCCGCCATAAGCTGCTTCGCATCTAATATAACTTTTTTGTAGAGCGATAGTTCTACTACTCCAGGTACAAACCCAGAAAACGCCTGGCTCCGTAAACCTGACTTTCAAACTCAGCCAAGGTCAAACTGGGACTTAGCCTGCCACTACCGGCGGCTGCTGCGTACACAGTGTGGGCGCCCATATCTTGAAAGCGATCTGCGATGTGTACGAAGTGCGCCGAGTGCTGGTAGCTTCGTATGCGCTGTGTTCTGGACGCTTTGTCAGCGTTGAAGCGAGACGCAGCATGAAGGTCAATGCGCCCGCTGCTGCTGCTCGGCCGAGCATCTGTGTGGTGTCTTGTGGTGCAATTGTAGATGTGGTACAGTTGCTGACGGCGCCGAGCAGCGTCTGTGTTCTTTCCCAAAGCAAGCTAAACCGTGCTATCACTCGGCAAACTTGGTTTAACCGCGTTGAACCACGGCAAATCTTTTTATTTATACTCACGGTTTATGGCTTGTGGCACATCTCTTTGCGTTAGGCGGCGCGGCGTTGTGACGTCAGTGCGCGCCTGCGCAGTCAATAATGGTTAGATAGATACCTACAAACCACTGCAAGAGACTAAAAAACTTCGCTTTAGAAAAGAAATACGAATGATAGCAACGGCTTCTTGCAAGTCCATTTAATAATTTTACAGAAACTGCCCAAATAAACAGACTAGTAGAGCTGTCTCTTCGTCTCCATTTCTAAAGCAAAACCGTTACTTCTCCCAATGTTTTGGTTGTAAGACTGGCAGCCCTGCCGACCAATCTAGGCGCGCTTAAAATCTGCGAAATATTTAAATTAGAACGCATTAACCAGAGTGAGTCGTCGTTGCCACTTGCAGCAGGCTACATAGTTCTGCGTCTCTCGGCGAGCGACTCGACGACGACTTGAGTCAGAGCTCTGTACGCTGGGCCACATTTCCTAAAGCCATTAGGCAAAGAACCAGGCTGTAGAAACGACAGGACAGCAGCATGGACTTAGAGCCGCTGCATAGAGAGAACCCATTAGCCTGGCGGAAAAAACGACAAATTGAAGGCGTGCACTCTAATTTGCATGCAGGCATCCCGAGGCCAGAACCGGCCCAGCTTCCGTCCCTTTCTAACACCCTGTTTTCACTTCGCGTAATCACAAGCGGTGAGGCGTGCGTCGATTCCAGCCGCAAGAACGGCTGCGCATCCCAAACATTCGCTCATTTTATTCCAGGATGCGAAAATTTTTGCAACTTATCCCCTCCCTCGAGGAAGGGGTATGGTGATTGCGACATTGCGGAGAGCATGCTTAAAGCAGTACTGACTATTCTATGTTGTAAGAGCTTTAGAGCACAAACTTGTACGCATACAAGGTAGACACGTAACAATGAAGTTTGGAAACACTTTAGTTCGATGCTAAAGCCTATCTCGTAAAGCTTGACCTGTAGTCATCACAAATTTTGTGATCATTAGAACCAAAAACAAATTTCGCTGGTGTGTAGCAATAAACCTTGAAAGGATAAGGTTGTTCATGAAAATTAACAAAGCAGTTGAGCGCCTTTCTTGTGGATGGGATCGCAATCGGCACATACAGTTATCGGAGGAACAGAGCTATAGTCAGGACATTGTCACGTCGCCATGGAGACGCTTCCTGAGTACCGAAACCGAAACTTGCTCGAATAAACAAATTGGCAATCATTCAGGGTGATCTGACGCTTGTCAATGTTTCTTGTGTTTATTAAAAGGCTCGGAACGTAATTTAATACAAGAAAATGACAAGTTGAGACGATCGGGGTCAGTACGTTTTGTTTTTATTAAAAAAAAGTCACAGTTTCGCCCTAAGGGCGAAGCAATGAATGCGATAGCAACACAGCAATGTCATACGAAGTAAGGTGAGCGGCTTTGGTAGCAATATGAATTGTAGTAAACATGAGCTGATTGAGTAAGCAGGTGTGCTGCGGCGTAAGTAGACCGACATGAAGAGAGACTCGATGACCACGAGAAGGCGCGTGTGAAACGGTGGTGTTGATGAGAAGCGCTTCCCGTGGGCAGCGCGTGCGAAGGGACAGACCTGTAGCGCTGCACTGCCGATCCGGGCAGCATTGCATGTGTAGCGTGCGTTGGAAGATGTGGCCCGACTATTACTAACTGAATGAACAAGCGTGGTGTGAGCGCGCACAAACAAACGAGCGCGCACAAACAAACATGAATAGATCACACTGAATGACCGCAGACAACGACTGTCAAAACGCTGGCAGCAAGCGCAAACGCCGCAGCGGCGAAGGTACGTGCGGTCTATCGCTTCAACGGAAACTGAGCGGCGAATGCACGGCGCATAAAGGTCAGAGCCGTGGGGAGATAAGAGACGGTGCGGGCGGAGCGACGAGCGCGGTTGTTGGCAGAGTAGAAGTGCCCCCCCCCCTCCCGCTTCATCCGGCGCTGGCTTCCCGCTTCCGTGCTTGCGCGTGGGAGATTGAGTGCGTTCGCTCTCCGTGACAGCGCGCGTCCCCGCACGCTTCCGATCGGGCATACGGCGCGCGGCGAAGATTTTATCTATAGGGAACCTCACGGCGACGGCGACGACGACGGCGACGCCGACGGCAGAAATCCGGTGGAAGTGTCCATATAATTGCTATCGCAATAAAAAGGCGCCAGTAGGAAGTAATCGCACCAGCTTAGGCTAACCGCGTTGGTAGTGCGAGTTGCGTATCATTTACATCCGAGAGATCTCGTTTACTGAGCTAGATTATCAGAAACAATAGAATTCAGGTTCACGCGAACTTACACGCTGCCAACATTGGCCCAGATGCCTGTAGTTGGCGCTGCGTTTCGAGCACTATGGAAATGATATTGGGTAAAGTATAGTTTGGCCAGCTAGTTGGTTCGCGTGGTCGGCTTATTTTCAATTCGTCCTATATGTAGATACCGGGAGCTCTTACGAATACTTTAGGTAATATTTTTAAATTGCCGTTTTGAAATTATATTACGGTTCCTTCGGAGAAATACCGTCAGCGGTGGAGACTATGGGGTGACGGGTTATATGGGGTAATTAGTCGATAACTTACTAAAGTTTATTAATTACCTTTCCGAGCACGCGAAGCCAAAACTATAGAGCGCTGTAGCACGCTCGTAGCCGCTCCTCTCGAGCCGACGTTCTGCTTCCAGCGGTTGGTAGCCGGCTTGCTGCGATGGCGTGGATCACGGAGCCGCAGCATCATGGCTGCCCGCCGATGAGCGACGTAAGCTGAACGTCGGCTCGAGGGGCTATCGAGGATATGCTATCCACAATCTTGTATGCCTTGCTGTTCTCTGTAAATAGCTTGCAAATACCTTTAATTTATATCCCTACCCGTGACATTTTGGTGCAGGTGCAGGCTTCGACGTAAAGGCTGTTTCACATGGTGCGATGTTGTACTGCGATTTTCGCAGCTGCGATTTTCGCAGATGCGAAATTCGCAACGGCCATTTCACATGGTGCGATGTCAACAATGCGATTATGCGACGCCCAGGGTTGCTTGCTGCCAGATTTTGTCGCACACGCCGAATAAATTTGTTTAATGTAATGAAAAAGACGTGCGCGTTATAATATAATTGACCTCTCTTTATTAGGATCAAATAATATGTGCGTTTTGTAATTTAAAAACGCTTCAAAGTTTAGTTTGTTTTGGAGTGCGCAACAGCGGTTTGTGAAGTTCAATACGAGGAGAAATGGCGGACGTAAACAGCTGTTCGCAGGTCGTCGTTCAGCGTTGTGTGCTGTCTCGTGTGTGTTTTATGCCTGTGTCGTTCTACCTGCGGTTAAACAAATTACAAGAGGACCTATCAACAAGCCCCTATAGCTGTTGTCATCGCATATGCAGTATTCGGGATTCGGCGGAGTCGTCATGTCAACGCAGAGACCCTCGCGCTACCTGTGATTAACGTCAGCTTCTGAAAAACGGATGTGTGTGTGTATTGCTCGTGATTGCGCATTAGTGGTTCCTGCTCCTAGCAATATTCTTGCACAAAACTTAGCAGCAAGCACCAACCCAAAAGCTCACGTCTGCCTCTGAACAAAGCCGCAAATGATCTGTGTGTAATTACTGAACGTGCAATGGAATTTGTGTTGTTAACGTTTATCTTAGCGCCAGCCTGGCTCGTCCGTCTCGGCGCCTGTGCTGTAATTATTCATACAAGTGCTCTCTGAATATTTCGAAAGGAGTAAAAGCCGACACCACATTTTTTTTTTTTTTTTTTTTAGGAGCTGCAGTCACTTGTGTACGTAGTATCGTATCATGCTGGCAGACATGGGCGTCGTCTATTTTCTCGTCCTGTTTCTTGCGCTGTTAGTGTGCTGTGAATCTGTATCAAGAAGCTTAAGTTAATATGCTGCAGTACGTAGCGCAGCCGCGTAGCCACACGGCTAACATTAAAATACCTTGTTAGGAGTACGTTTGTTTGTTTAATAACAAAATAGAACGCTAAAATTTTGTATTCATGGTGGCAAGTGTAAGGTAAGAAGCTATCGAAACTATCCGCTAATGGCATGCGTGGCAACCTGCTAATGGCAACCTGCTTCAGCACGTTATCTTAAAAGTGAAGCTGAATATTCCTGATAACCAAAAACATGCAACTGGAGCAGGTGCTATGATTCCTTTCCTGGAAATGAAAGCCAGCATCCCAGTCTGTTAAGCTAGTCATGTACTTAACCTATATTAGACCAATGTTAGAGTATGCTAACTGGAGCCATTTCAAACTGGGTTATTTGACCAAAATAAGAAAGTGCAAGGAAAGTGCTGAAAACAGGGGAAGCTGATTCCCTTTCGTGCTGTTGAAAAGCTGCTAGTATCTCAATAACAGACCACTTATGTTCTGAGAGAAAGTGAGGGGCACTGACAATATCTCTAATCTTTTGTATGAGCCTTCACCTTGAACGAAAATGGAATAAAAATATTTACCTTTGCAAGCCTCAGAATCCAAACATTCTCAAAATTTTAAGGAGCCACATTAAATTTTTGAGATACAGACAATAAAAAGTGTGCCTAAGTACAAGTGCACACTTGAGTGGTTGAGTGGCCAGCTGCGAATGCAAAAGCGTCCATAGCTGCTACCTCGAGGTAACTGCTAGGTTGCACGTGTGTTTCTCCTATAGCCCATGTACCTGGCAAGGGGAATGGTTATACGTAGTCCTGTGCTTTTTCTTTTTTTTTTTTCAATAGGTGGTGGCTAGCTGATTCCATCTGTTTATGTATTTATCATTTGTGTGCATCTTATGTGCATGTGTTTGTGTCATGTTCTGATTGTTATACGTGCAGTGATGCAAGAATCTTTTTTTAAATATGTTGCACTACAGTCATTTCTTAAACTTTGTGTTGAAATGTACAAAATGTGGCCACCCAGTAATGGTTAGGACAGACAGCAGGATTGACAAAAAATATGATGCAGATCCAATGCACTTGCTTGAATCGACATGAGGCGAAGCTTTCACGCAACGGTCAGTTGAACTCTAGAAAACTAACTGCAGTGTTTACAGTTGTCCTTATTTCACCCGATGCAACACGTACTCATAGACAATGTTTGCTTATTCACCGCACAGGCCACATAATGTAATGTATACATAGCACGGTGAACTCACTCAAACGTCGGCTCACTAAGACTTCGAACTAACCGTGAGTCTGAGTTCGTTTCAGCCTGACTGAGTCAAATTTTGGTGAATACGAGTAAGAGCAAGCTCAGTTGAGTAAACTTTCAGTGAATATTGTCATGTGGTAGTCGGGGAAAGCTGATCCAAGTATAATTTTAGTGAATATGAGTCAAAGCAAGCTCGGCAAGTAGATTTTTGGTTAATATGACTCAGTGCAAGCTCACCTGAGTAGAATTTTGATGAATATAAGTCGGAGCAAACTTGGCTAAGTAGATATTTGGTGAATATGACTCGGTGCAAGCTTGCCTGAGTAGAATCTTTATGAATATTAGTCAGATCAAGCTCGGCCAAGTACAATTTTGGTGAATATGAGTCGGAGCAAGCTTGGATAAGTAGAATTTTGGTGAATATGACTGAGCAAGCTCGATTGAGTAATGATGGCATATGGTTATACGAGTTTGTGCAGTAATACATGTAAGTGCAGACTCATTAGCAACATTGCCTCCATCTTGATGGGCTATACCTACGCCTCGTGATGAGTCTGCGCACTTTATGAGCTGTGGACATGCAAGACGCACCCACACTTGAAAAGATACTATCATTCATACGAAGGAATGCAACCGGCTGACTTCACTGCACAATTTTGATCTGCTTTTGTTTAATGAGTTATCTACTGCTTATAAAAACAAGGTGTTCGCCTGCTTTTCGCATTATTGCATGTGTTTTACAGGAAGTAGAGACAGAGAAGCAAGAAAAGGCAAGGATGTTTATGGCTAAGTAGTTTCTTAGAGTACTGCGATATGTTACAACCAGCATAAACAAAAGTAATTCGATGCACTGAAGTAAGCGAAATGTGCAATTACCTTTTAATGTGAGGGTTAATACAGATGCAGTAAGGATACAAAGTCTGCAACACACTGAAGGTTTATTGGTTTTTTTATTCAGGAGAAAAATGATGCATCAGAAAAATTAGAAAAAAAGCTGTTTAAATATTGCTTCGAAAATAAATTGGCAATACTGCTTATTCGCAGTCAAAGCGTGAAATATGCTATTGTAAAACATTCATTACGATATCCACTTTGCACGTTCGCTTTGCGTCTCGCAGCGGAAGTAACAGAACCTTGAAATGAGATAACTCATTGGGGAAAATGCGCATGAAAGCCCTAACCAACCAACTGCAACTAAATGGTCGCGCGTATAGCGTGACCAAGCATTTGGTCACGCAATACGCGCGACCACAGCATTTGTCCGTAGTTGCATATTCTTTAAATTGTTCCGTCCGTAAAAGCATACCGCAATAAAACTGTGGCGTTTTCGTATATCGCGAGTTAATTGTCTCCAGAACCAGAAAATTGGGACGACATCCGAAGGCCATGCCTTCCCGTGAGGGACACCTCGTAGTATTTACCAACTTGCAGCGCGTGTGAATAACGGAAAATCACGCAAAAGTACGTACTATCAGCACCCGAAGCCAACCTAAAAAACAGCGTGGCCAGATTAGCAACGTAGCGTGTCAACAAACTCGTAGAAATCACATAACCAAATCTGACCGAGTTTTTATCTGCACTGTTCGCGTGTCGGTGCTGATGTTACGTACCGATTGCGCAATCCAAGGCTCCACTCAATTAGTTGCACTGTTCGAGGCTCGTTGATCTAATATTTATAGACAAAAAAGTATCTATAAACGTTGCGTTGAGCGACCGCCGCCATTTTCCAAAACAGACCACGAAATACCTCTCGGCGCAATTTCGACGGAAAAATCGCAGCGATTGCTGCGACGTTGCGACGCTGCGACCAACCGGTTGGTCGCAGCCGAAAATCGCAGAATCGGCCCTGCGACTGCGATTTTCGTCATTTGCGACGAAAATCGCACTTCCGGTGCGATAATCGCAGTGCAAAATCGCACCATGTGAAACTGCCTTAAGACGGAACTTCACAGCAGACGTGTCCTGACAACTTCCGCCATGTCAACAGAAGGGGATGCGGCTTCAACTTCGACATAGGATTCTAGTCGGATTTCCCCAATTTGTGAAAAAATGGCAGTTTCGCCCAAAGGGCGAACCACTGACTGTGACAGCAAGGTTTGGTGTTGCGATTGCATTTCTCGGACGCGGGTCCGAATAAAGAAAACGCGACATACACGGGTGGGCCAAAATTTCTGGAATCTTTCAAAGCCTTAACACGGTGTGTGAGGCCTGTAATGACATCGCACAGGCGCCATTACGCAGCACGTAAAGTGCCGTGCCAGTAAACCGTGCCACATTCAGGTTTGAACACTGATATTGTTTTGCACTTTTAATAAGGCTGAGGAAATTTTAGTTCAAAGGCATGCGCTGTGAATATGTTTCATGAAATTTCTTTGCGGGCTGGAATTCTCAAAATTCTGAGGACGTAAGACCTGATATAAGAAACTTTAGTTATTGGATAATGTAGCGACATAAACAGCATGGATAAGCATAGACTATACCATAGATATGCCTAAATATACGGGGCCCCCGGTGACCCCGATGGCCACTACGACCACGACGGAGAAAATTCGCTTGGAGTGTCCATATAAATGCAATCTCGATAAATGTTTGCGTACATTGTCCTTCCTCTGACTGATCTTCTCAAGAAAGACGTTGTCTGGCCCACTTCTATGCGTCCACTCCAACTGAAATTAGCGGTTATGGTTCGACGTTACAGTGGTTACGGAATTGGCACTTTTGTTGCGATATCAATAATATCGACACTACAAGCCAATTCTCACCGACGCCGTCGGCGTCGTCATATTTGGCGTCAGCGTACGGCTCCGTATATGTAGAAGTGCATTTATGATAAATGCTTATCCCTGCCATACTTGAGGGCTATATTGCTACACTATTCAATCGCTAAAGTTGCTCATACCAGGTCTTAATGTTCTTGACTAAATTCTTCAGAATTGTGAGAATGGCAGTCGCTAAATAAATTTCATTAAACATAATATTCACAGCGCCTGCCTTTTATCTTAAATCTCCTCAGACTATAATCAAAAGTGCGAACTATCAGTGCTCAAAGATGTAAGTGATGCAAGTTTACTGGTGGGGCACTCTACGGGGAGCGTAGTGGTACCTGTATGATGTCATTAAAGGTCGTACACGGCCTGCTAAAGGTTTGCACCGTGCCAAAAATTTTGGCGCGTCCGCGTATGTCGTTTCCGCATTTGTCGGATCCCCGTATAGCTAGAACACCGTCCGAAAAGTTCAAGCGCAACGCTCAACCTTGCGATTGCAGTAGTGCTTCGCCGTTCGAGCGAAAGCGTTCGAGCAATTTTAGGGGCGAAGCTCCTTAGGGTGTGGGTCTGTCCCTCCTCTGTAGTAGTAGTCGTCGTAGTAGGTAGCCACGTCTACTTTTATGAGAAAAAAAAATTCCGAGAGTTGTAGCCGTAGCGGAATCGAACCAGGGACCCCTCGCTTCTGAACGCGTGGCGCTAACCACTACGCCACGAAGCGCACATGGATAGACGCACCCCGATGGCAATAAATACCCAACAAAAACGAAAGACTGCGCGTTTCTAACGCGTTTGTGCTAGCGCGTTACGGCCCGTGCAAGAAGCTGGTGTAAGACGCTGTGGGCCTCCGCCTTACCCCCGTATTCATAAACGCTGATGGCGTCGGCAAACGCGGTGCACGTTCCGGCATGTGTAAACGGCTGCGTAAGACGCTGTGGCCTCTTCCCCTTAGAGTACTGCACGTTTCTAACGCGTTTGTGCTAGCGTCCCCTTAAGCGGGAGATGGTGCAATTATAATGAAGGGCGCTGTTATAAAATAGGAATGACGTCACATATGGCGCGTGTCATTGGTGGAAGTCAATCGTTCGATTTAGTGCGGCGAGACTGGGCGAATTACACGGAAGATTCACGGTTTACCGATGATTCCCTCCGGAGCTTCGCCCACTCATCATCATTCACCCCGTGGATATGCGGTGTTTTTTTTCAGCCCAGTGTCAACATGGCCATGATCGAGTTCCTACGCACGTTAGCCGACTCATATATACACTCGTCAGCGTAATCCCTCCATTTGTTTTACTGGTCAGAAAATTGTGCCCGTACTTACACGCCCAGCCTTCCACCGTTACTGACGACCACCACGCTCTAAGTTGGCTTTCAATGATCACGGAGGAGGAAAGAGAGGAAGAAGGTAGTGATGTTAACCAGAAATGCGTCTGGTTGGCTACCCTGCTCATCAAGGATCCCACCAACTGCTAGGGTAGCTGAGCTGTACGTCTCTAGGAATTAACATACAATGTGGTGTACAAGTCCGGCTTATTGCAACAAGACGCCGACTCCTTGTCTCGGCACCGCGTTGATGACCGAAAAGTTTACAGGGACGATATGCTTGACGGTATCATCTCGCTCTCCGCTTTGCACCACGTGGATGACGAGCAACGGCATGACGCGTTTTCACTAGATCTCATTAAGCATGCATATTATAACTCGTTGGACCATTCACTTCATATGTTCCTCACGGTCTACGGCACCTTACATTGCCGGAACATGCACCCCGAGGGGCAGGAAAGGCATATCGCCGTTCCCTCTCATTTCCGGGTGACTGTACTCGAGCAACTGCATGATGTCCCCACAGCTGGCCCCCTTGGCATACGTACGAACGTGTACAGCGAACAAACGTGGCCAGCGATGCTGGACACGTTCACGTTCAGGCAAACGTTCAGAATACGTAAGTACGAACGTTCCCAGCGACACTCTTTCTGGCCTGGACTCTACCACTCTGCACGTTATGGCGCTGCCTTCGAGTCGTGCAAACATCGGAAAAAGCAAGCTCTTCATCCTATACTGGGCTTCTTCCAGCCGAGCCATTCTTCCGTATTGTCCTCCACCTCCTCGGCCTCTCCCCTCTCTCCACCATTCGCAATAAATTAATTGCTGTTGCTACACAGTATTCGACCCGCTACGCCATCACAAGACCACTCCCGACCAGTTGCGCTGCGGGCGTCATTGGCTTTTTGATGCAAGACGTCATTTTATATCACGCAGTTCCTCGCCAGGTTCTTACCGGGCGGGCTTGCGACAATTTATCTAAAGTATGCGAAGACTTACTTCGCGCTTTTAGCACCAAACACAAGCTTACGACAGCGTACGATCCTCGAACAAACGAATGGCCTTACAGAAAGCTTGAATCGCACAATCCATCTATACGTCTATATGCTCTCTAAGTACGTTTCGTTTGATCATCTCAACTTCTGCTAGGGCCTTTCTTCTGCTTCTTCACATTCCCTGCAGAGCAGCTTGTCGCGGGAAATACACTGGCTAATCACTCTGATTTTTAGCAAAGAGCATTCTCTCTCCCTTTGTCTCACTGTCATCGCAACTCAGAAATTCCGATACCTTTCGTAACCTTTGCGTATAACGTCTCGTGCCATGGCACCACTGGCTACTCTCGCTTCTATCTTGTGTATTTATTTATTTATTTATTTATTTATTTATTTATTTATTTATTTATTTATTTATTTATTTATTTATTTATCCACACTGCTAATCTCGCACGAAATCATAACAGGGAGGGCACGTACAAGAGTACAGTGTAAAAGAAACATACGACAAGTACTGTGAAACACAACGCAATACAGCCTTACAATAATTATGCATCAAGTCAACTGTGACAATATACAGAACGTAGTTACATCAGACATAGTATCTCAAGTAAGCAAAACAAAATTGAAAAAAAAGAAAAGAAATAATCGGTAGCACAAAATAAGATGTAGAATTAGTGATGAACAGCTATGCACGTATTACTTCCTCGACCAACGCTAGAAATTTTTTTGGAGTGATTGATGCGTCCAGATGGTTCAGCTCTCGGATTCAACAATTAAAATAAGAGTACTGAAAACAGTTTCAGTAGTACCAGTGTTCAACAAATGTTTGAGGGTGTTTATGACGTACAGGTCTTGTACGTGATGAAGACACAAATTTAGATGTGTCAACGTACGTTTATTTCGCCATGGATTAACTGAAACAGAAATTTTATTCACTCTAGTATAGATCGACATTGTAAGGTTAGCATACCAGCTTTCCTTGGTAAACTAGTTGGGAAGTCAATTAGTACATTAATGAGCCCAGTGGCTGCGTTCGCACTTAGAAATAGCTCGATGTTTTTTTTTTTTTTTTTTTTTACTGTAATTATACGAAAGTGTTGTTTACACAGGCTCAGTATTGGTTGAAAAGCCTTATTCTTGAGAAACAAACTGTGGTAAACGGCAGCTAATGCGTTGTTTTATATCAATTTGCTTTTCGTTGTTTTTCTTTTTGGGTTTTATATTTGAAGCCTGTAGCGGCCGCCTCACGGGCGTGGTGGCGCGAGCAAACGCAGTCGACACACAGCGAAGCATGGGGGAAACGCGCGAAGTGATAAACTTTCGGGACTGAGAGATAGAAATGTTTGTTTTGCTAAGTGAGGGCGGAAGTCCACTGAGGGACAAGTCCTTAGTCCAGGACCTCTGGGAGCCACGCGACTTCCAGGGCCCACTGTATCGCACGGCGCTGGCGTATACCGGGTATGTGTTTGACAGCGCAGCTTCTCAAGACGATAGGTTGGGGGAGGGGATAGCAGTTTCATCGGGAGGGTTGGGGCACGTCCAGGATGAATTAACGGTGCAGGGTAGCGCAGGAGCCACAATATGGGCAGGTGGGAGAGTACTATGTTTCGTAGAAGTCGTTGGCTAGACGCGGATAGCTTCAGAGCAAATCAGAGCGTTAAGGCGGGGGTAAAGATAAGCGGGCGTTGCGGTAGTAGGCGATGATGTCTCCATAGTCGTCGACGTGAAAGGGTGCGATGTCCGAAGCGGACGACTCATCCAGTGCGAGCTGGTTGCCAGGGATACAGGCACGTCCAGGCCCAAATGACGCGCACCTTAACAGACGTGGCAGTGGGCGTGCGGGGAAGAGAGGAATATTTGGTACGGTAGGCGAAGGGCGAAGGAGCGACAAGTAGCCTGGGAGTCGGTGACTAGGTTAGGTTGGGGGTAGGCTGTATACGTAAGCAATGGCCAGAGTTACGGCCCCAACCTGCGCGACACAAGTGTGTGTGGTAAGAAGCTTGCCGGGACGCATGCGACGCCTGTGGCGTCGGTGGCCAAAAAGTAAGAAATGGTTACCCCTTTGTAAAACGTGAAGGCAAAAGCCTGCCAGCTGGAGAAGAAGACGACGACGAACGAGCGAGCAGGGCACGAGCGCGTCTCTGTGACCACGTGACGTGTGCAATTAGGCACGCACTAGGCACACCTTTAATAAGCCGCAACTGTGGAGCAGCAGTGGCTTCAGGAATGTGTGCTGGTCTCGCACTGCGGAGGCCCGGGTTCAATTCCCACTGAGGCCGAAATTTACGAAATTTTCTTTTCAAAGCCACTAAGTTACTTTGTTTAGAGGAACCTCCCTGCGCATTTTAGACGTGTTTTTACTCTTTGCGGCGTCAGCCATTTTTCGTCACGGCGCAGCTTCACCAAGGTCCCTGCAAGGTCACCGCCAACATAGCCTGAATAGATTCATGGCGTCACGCAGGAGGTAGTGGGCGCGGCATCCGTGTAGAGGATTGGTGCACCTCTGGTGCCGTTCCAGAATACGTGTATCAGTGTTTGAGCATGGGTGCGTGGTCGGCCTATGTGGTGGTTAGGGTGCATGTTTGGGAATAAGGGCCACTCGAATGACATCGCCGATATATTCAAGGAGGGGAACACTGATGTCTGTACATGTAGTACGTATAAAGTACCCGATGCGCGCAAGAACTGAGTGACGTTTCGGTGTGCGTTGGAGGTGGTGTATTTGTTGCGTAGGGCCTCGATGAGTTCGCCAAAGGGTTTGTGCCTACCTAGGTAGAACTGGTGTGTGGAGGCATGAAGGGACAAGCCCAACGCAATCTCGATGGCTTTGCGGAGAACGATATTCATTTGGGCGGTCTCAGTATATGAGTGAGACTGCGCTATGGAAGGTCATATATGATGCGGCTAACAATGATACAATCAACGAGACGTAGGGTGTTTTTTTTTTTTTTCAAGGCAGCGTTGGTGACTGGCGATCCGACGGATCCCGTGGGTGATTCGGGTGATTTGCTGTCGTTGAACACCGTCGGTGAAAGGACTGAGTCTTGTCGAGTACCCCGATCCGTGAGGCGAATTGGATCGGAGCACGTGTCCGTGAGGCGAATGGTGGTGGTGCGATTGGAGAGGAAGTCACGGATATAATTGTAGATGCGGAAGCTGCACTAGGACGAGGCTAGATTGTCAAAGCTGAGGTCGGGTGAGACGTTGTCGAACGCCTTTTTCAGATCAATTGCTAGGATAGCTTGAGTTCGGGCTTCGCTCGAGTTGTATATTAGTTTTCTTTAAGCCTAGAAGAAGACATCCTGCGTGGAGAGACGTGGGTGGTAGTTGTGGGGATGCGCGACTCTCACGCGTCCCCTGATGTTGTTTTCCCCGCATGGCTCCTGTAATCCGGCTTCGCCGCGTAGCTTTACGGCGGCGGAGTTGCACCGTATTACGAGAGATGGCGCTAGTGTTGCGCTGCTAACGCCACCTGACGGCAGGGGTAAGGTGGGCGCAAAAGGGAGAAGGCTTCCTCTTTGGGTTGGGATCGGTGAGCGACGCGGACATCCCACGCGTGCGCCGATCCACAGCTCGCGAGGCGTCTCGCGTGGCTCGGAGCGGGGCACCGGTATGGACGAACGGTATGAACGGTATGGACGGTATGGCACCGGTATGCTTCGAACGCGCCACCGTACGCGTGGCCGTACACGTGAACGACTAGGCGATGGTGTCATTGCATGGGGCGAACATATTCGCTCGCTATCCGGTCGTGGTGAGCCGGAGTTCCTTGATTTTTCGCGCGCCCATTCGGCTAGTGTGCATTGGTGTATGAAAGGCGCAATAAATGCTCTTTTGATTGTTTGCACTACTGTGTTGTCGTTCCTTTGTCCCAAGAGCACGTGTGAGACCCCACATAGTCTACAAGAGTGTCTGAGAAAATGTTAGCAGATTCGAAGTACTGTTGGAGACATCGGAGAACTACATGCTCGAAGAGCTCACTCACACATGCGGACAGGGAGATAGGTGTGTTGGTGTAGAGGGCAAGGGGCTTGCCTGCTTTGGGGATCAACGTTATGTCCCCGTGGCGCCATTCAGATGGTAGAGAACCAGTGATGCAGTGGTTCTTCTTGAAGGTGGTGAGTTGTTGGATGGCTTGGTCATCGAGGTTGCGAAGGAGCTTGTATGGGATGCCATCCGCCCCGGTAACTGTGCTGCGCTGGATATTGTGCAGGGCCGCTCGTACTTCAGCTTCCCTGATCTCGTTGTCAAGGATTTGTGACGTGATCATAAGGACAATCCGCATGCTTGGATCGAGAAATAGCAAGGTAATGCTATTGTGACTCTGAGGATGGTCTGGTTGTCCACCTTTTTGTTGTGCATGAGAGTGTGGGTGCTGTTGTTGGTGCGAAGTCTGGTCTTTGTGGGACCTACGAGGGTGTGCAAAAGTCCTCGCGCCCGGGCGTGGGCCAATTCGGTGGAGTTGGTGATGCCGCTGATCGTGGAGCCCATATGGGCCGGGGACCAAATAATCTCGTGTGGAGTGACGGTCCTACCTCTGAGAATCCTAGCAACAAGCGGGGAGACCCTCCCAGAAGCAAAGGCTCTAACCGCCGAACGTGAATCAGAATAGATATGTTAACGAGTGGAGTCCAAAAGCCCTAATGCGATGATACTTGTTCAGCTATTGCTGGGGAAGCTGCCTCGACAGAGCATTCCCACATTAATGTACGTCACTCAGAGACCGCAACGGCCACACAACGATTCCTATCTGTGCGCGCTGCGTCCGTGAAGGTCGACGATCCCGAGTTTAATTGCACTTGCTCCAAGATTTTCTTGGCTCTATACCTACGCCTTGCGATGGTAAATTGAGGGTGCATATTCCTAGGAATAGGTTTAACGACGAGCACCTGTCCAATGGCGGAGTCAAGAGAGGTCATCCGCTCCTCCTGTAGTATTGTAGGAACTCCGGCACGTGCCAAAATCTCCCAACCCGCCCAGGTGACCGACAGGCGAGAGATCTGCGCCGTGCATTGAGCCTCTATAATTTCATCCAGCGTGTTGTGAATTCCTAATGCTAACACCCCTCCGTGCTAGTTCGGATTGGAAGGCCGAGCGCCCTTTTAACAGTTTTACGGATCAGTACATTCAGCTTCTCCCTTTCAGCAGTGAGCCAATTATGTATAGACGCAACATAATGAACATGGCTCATAAGGAAGGCATGGCAGAGGCGAAGAAGATTACCCTCCCTCATGCCTCCTCTCCTGTTAGAAACTCTGATAATGAGGCGAAGCGTAGCAGCAGTATGGTGCTCTAATCTACGTAGAGTTTCCGTGTTATGTCCGTTCGCTGAGATGAACATACACAACATTCGGATACAGGTAACCTTGGGAATTGTATCCCCACTAGCAGTCAATAATGTGACATCCACCTCCTCCGGGGGGACCCAGTCCTTGGGTCGCCGTCCCTTTCTGGTGGGCTTGTGCATTATAGCTCCGTTTTACTACTTGAAAGCTTTAATTACATGCGACTGATGTTCCTTTCGACCGTGTTGATCGCCTCCTGCAATCTGTCCTCAAGGTGCCCTACGGCACCACCGCGGACCCAAACCGTGATGTCATCCGCGTAGAGTGCACTTTCCAAACCCTCGAGTTTGTCCAGTTCCCGAGCAAGGCGAGCCATGCCAATATTGAAAAGAAGCGGGGAGACGACTGCCCCCTGAGTGGTTCCATGCGAACCTAATTCGTAGCTTTCCGTCTTCAGCTCCCTCAACCAAAGAGTGGTTGTTTGCTAACTGAGAAAAGCCGCAGCAAAATGATAAAACCGCTCACCCAGGTTCATGTCATTTATGGATTCCAATATGTGGGTATGCGATATGTGGTCAAATGCTTTAGCCAGATCGAGAGCAAGCATAGCCCTGGCATCGCGGGTGCTATCGTCAAAGATGTGAAATTTAAGCAGAAGCTTCGCATCCTGCGTTGAGAGATGCGGCCGGAAACCCACCATATTCGGAGGAAGGAGACCCTCGTCTTCGATAAACGCAGATTATCTGTTATTGACAACGTGCTCATAGACCTTTCCAACACAAGATGTAAATGAGATGGGGTAGAGGCTGTCAAGGCTGGGATTTTTGCCTGGCTTAGGGATGAGGACCACCTCCGCATGTCTCCATTCCTCGAGTAAAGTGCGATTGGCCCAGTGGTGGTTAAAAAGGTTGGTGAGAAAGTCAATCGAAGCGTCATCAAGGTTTCTCAGTGTGTGTTAGCGATCTGGTCAGTCCCGGGTGCCGACCTGCCATTGAGATGCATTAGCGCCATTCGAACTTCAGCTGTGGTAATATTCTCATCAAGCTTGGATTGCATCCGCCCGCTATAGAGGAGTTGCCGCGAAATGGAGGGGGGGGGGGGGGGGGGTCCACTTTTCTAAGCGGCAAATATTTGCCAGCAAGCATGTTGCAAACTTCATTTTCTGAGCTGTCTCTGAGAGCCGCGCTGACTATACGGTCAACCACTCTGTGCTGACTGCTCTTGCTTTTTTCGGGTCCCATCAGATGTTTAAGTACGGTCCATTTCCCCCCAACACGCATTTGTCCATCAACCATGTTGCATGTCTCCTCCCATCGCGCTCTCTCGAGCAGCACGGAGTAAGTCTCGATCTCCCTGTTAATTTCAGCAACCCTTCGCCTTTACCGCGGATTGAGCTCGTTCTGTTTCCAGCGCTCCTTAAGGCCATTTCTGGCCTCAAACAGGTGGGCAAGTTTGCTATCCATGCTCCCGATCTCTAGCGGCGTCTCTACGACCTTTGTGGCCCTCTTAAAGTCCCTGGATAAGTTTTGTTTCCAATCCGCGAAATTCTCCCAGCAGCCCCCGTCTTTACGAATATCGCGGAAAAGATCCCAGTCTATCACAGTGTGTTTACGGCTGTCTGCGACAGTTGCCAAGAGCGTAGTTTCGAGTATATAGTGGTCGCTACCTAAGTCTTCATATAAATTAGTCCACTCGCATTGATCCTGAAAATTTGTAAAAGTTAAGTCATGTGTGGTGTCCCTACAAACCGAGTTGCCAGTTCGCAACGGATAACGGGGATCAGTCAACTTAACCATGCCCAAGTCATGTGTGCTCTTGTAAAGTGAGTCACCCTTCCTTGTAGTTTTTGGATACCCCCACGCAGTGTGTGGCGCGTTGAAATCTCCACATACCAAAAGCGGAATGCCACCGCGGTTCGCGAGCCTCATAGCCTTTGAAATAAGTGCGTAAAAACGGTCCTGCGAACGTTTTGGGGAACTGTAAACATGTAAAATTAGCATGCCCTTGAGCCAGTTCGGTTGCTTATGTCGCCTCCCGGGGAGAAGTTCAATGCACTGATGTTCCAATTTAAATCGCTTGTCGAGATCGTGATGTACAAGAGCCGAAATTTGCTTTGAAACGCATACCGCTATCCCCCTGCCGACATCCTGTCTGTGGCAGAAAGTCTCATACCCAGACAGGGTAATCCCCCCTAGGAGAGTCTCCTGCAGCAACAGAACATGCGGCTTGTCTTCTCTAGCTCTAATAAACTGGCACAAGGCCGCCTTTTTTCTTTGAAACCCCCGGCAGTTACACTGCCACACGCGGAGTGCCAGGTGCTGCTTATTTCGCCCCGCCATTTTTACTGCCGAATTTTGAGTTTCGAGTCTGCCCCATAGGCTGTGGCGAAGGAAGCAGTGGCGTCCGGCCTTCCTCATTTGGTGTAATAACTCAGACCTCATCGGCCCTAGCCTCCAATGCTCTAAGTCGCTTACCGTGATCAGCGCTATGCTTCTTGAGCTCGCCTACATCTACTCGAGGCTGTTGGAGTATGCTCGTGATCTCAGTTAGCGACTTTTTCATGGTCTCTCGAAACGATTCGAAGCCATCCTTGTCTGAAACCGCTACATCTCCCACCGCTTTTCGTTTACGACCTACCGGTCTTTCCGAAGTCTCCATAGCAACAGGAGCCGGCTTATTAGTTTTCCTCCAAAGCTTTCCTGAGCGTTCCGATCTCCCCTTAGAGTGCCATTAGCATCCCTTTCAGAAGAGAATTCTCCTCTCTGATCTGCTTAAGTTCCTCACGGCCCGGCTGCCCTGTAGGACTACCCCCTCTTACCTGCTGTGCTTTCACACCACCAGCCTTCTGCGCCCATGTTGCTTGCGGCGGGAGTTGACCAGGCCCTGAGGTGGATCATGACCCAGGGCCAGCCGACTTCGAGCGAGGAGTAACGCCCTGGCTCCGCCGTTGGTCTCCCCGCTCCTCGATGGGAGAAAAAAATCGAACTCTCCGGGGAGGTTGTCGTTCCCGTCTTGACTCTTGAATTTGTTCTCTTCGTCGCTGTCGCACGATGAAAGGAGTCTGATAACGCTGTGTACAAGTTCGATCCCCCGTCGGGTGACCCTTTCCGCATAGCTTGCACGTCGCTTTACACTCATGTGAGTCTGTGGAATTTTCCACCCCGCATCCACGACAGATTTTCTTCTCCGGCATCGGACATACATCGGCTCGATGACCTACTTTTCACACATCCACCTGTCGCCTATACAGGTAGCACTTGAGAAGAACACCTCCCAACTTGATGTAATTCGGAACTTCACAGCCTTCGAAGACGGTGACCACGGTACCAGAGTCCTTTATGTGCTTGGCTGGCATGGCTGTCGGATTCGCAGAATGCACTCTCATAGTGTTGAGTTCCTTCTCGGTGATTTCCCGGTCCACGTTCCGAATGACACCCTTGCAGTAGCCGTCACCCGCGGAGTAGTAGGCGTTGACGTTGTACACTTTCTCTCCAACCTTGATTTTCTTGATGCATACGTAATTCTGCGCGTGTTTCTCCAGCGACCCACTAACCACGACGATATTCAGTTTAATGTTGGGGCAGACAACATCTTCCCCCGCAGCGTCGTAAGTGATCTTCGCAGCGGCCATGATTGCCTCAGCAACCTTGCAATGCCCTGATTTTCTGAGATCCAAACCATCCCGCGGTCGTATGACGATCCGTCCGTGATCTTCCGGCAAGTCGGGCATGCGAGAGGACGCAATAACCCGCTTTTTCAGCATCGAACAGCTGCGGCAGGAAGGCGCGCCAAAACCGCCACCATATCTTCTTCTTCTTTCTGGGGTTTTACGTGCCAAAACCAGTTCTGAATATGAGGCACGCCGTAGTGGAGGGCTCCGGATTAATTTCTTTAACGTGCACTACAACACAAGCACACGGGCGTTTCCATATCTTCTAGAACCTGCGTCGGGTTCGCACCCGGCGGTTCCTTGCTTTGAGGACTTGCCGCGCACGAAATCGCAGCCCAAATCACTGAATTCATCTGCTTCGATCGTTTCGCCTTCCACTTCGACAGGCATCTCCTCGGTAAAGCGGCGATCAAAAAGGGGGCTATGAACTTCACTGCTCACATCGTCACTGATATTGTCGCTGTTACTGTCATCATAGTCGATGTTTGTTGTTGTTGATCATTCTGTAGTGCTCTCGGCGAAAAGTACGCCCACAAGAGTGACAGCGCACAGATCAACCACTAAAAAATAACTCTCAAGTTTGGTAGCGAGTTGCATGTAAAAAATTTGGAGGACGCTTAAGCTTCGCCTTTACGAGTGGAACGCTATAGCGTTATCGGGCGCCGGTGACGCTGACACCGACACTGGATTTTCTGAAACACGGGGCCCGATAGAAAACAATGATGGTCCTAACCCGGCAGCAGTGCAGGGCAGAGCAATGGCTCATACCCCCGTAAGGCAGAGGCTACAAGCAGTTACGCATACCCCCGTTGGCAACGAAAAAGGGGTTTTTGTTTGAGTTTCCGCGCAGCAGAATTGTGTTTTCTCGAGTATTCAAATTGCAATCCCATGTTATCATGTCGGTAGGTTGTGTGTAAATCGGACTTTACAATTTTCTTGAGCATTTTACTTTGAGAAATTCAATTAGTTCAGTAACGCCTGTGCGCCACGCGGAGGGCCTGCGTAGTAGTGGTTCCGGATGATTTCTTGCGACCGAAGACGCCGCCGGTGGCGGACGCCGACACCGGATTTTCTGCGATACGGAGCGTTTCAGTGGGTCTATGTTGTTATATGTTAGTGAATGTGGACTCGGACATTTCTACGAAAACGTGCCGTGCATACGGTGCTCCTTAATTTGTATATGTTATCGTCCTTGTGAAATTGTGCCGTCATTGTGACTCAGTGTTCGTATCGTCTTCTGTTGAAATATACTTTTGCTCTCGCCGTTAAAAAAAAATACGACACAACTAATCTCACGATGACTGTCGACGGTTATGAGAACAGCAGTCGAGCAATGCAGCCACAGGCCCCATTCCTGAAGGTACGTTTGGGTGACACGTGTAGCGGTAAATGTGAGACTATCATTGCTTCGGCCATGTGCCACACACTCCGACATCGTCCCACTTTCCCATGTCACTCGCTTGCCAAGGTCGCCCATGAGGCATTACAACGACTGTATAATCCCGCCGCAGTGACGAAGGAAGGACGAAGAAGGAATGATATCCATCGAACAGGCAAAGGTGTATTACGACGACGGTATGACGACCATGAAATGTCGATTGTTAAGATATGACGATAATATGACAATGACAAAGTGAAAACGACATTAGGACAATGGGATGACGATGACTACATGACGACGATGGCGTGACGAGAATGGTGTGACGAAAACCGGATGAAGAAGCAGTAGTCACAACGATGGCATGACCTAAGACGGCATGACGACGGATAGCATGAAAGCAAGCTTATGACGAGGACTGTATGTTGACGATGCAATGATCACGGCCGCATAATCACGATTGAATGATGACAGTATCAGAATGACGAACAAGAAATGACGTCGATGGATCGACGAAGGCTGTATGACAACGGCGGCATGATGATAATTGAACGACGATTCTCTAGTGACGAAGACGGTGAAATGACAGCGTCACGACGATGGCATGGCGAGAGTCGGATGTCGAAGTTAGAATGATAACGATGGAATGACCGCGACAAGCGGAGAGAATAATAGTCTAGGTGGTGCAGCCGGTTGCCTTTAATCTTCCGGTGTTCCACACGGAGAACATGATATCTCATGCGAGCATTCGAAGTTGTCTAACCTTATCTGTTCTTGCTAACGGTATCAGCGCCCCTGTGCTACCTTGAAGAGCCGACTGGGCAGCATTATCGGCGTGTTCGTCACCTATGGCCCCGCTATTACTTGGAAACCACTGAAGTGTTATGTGGTGTCCTTTCTCAGCCCAGGTGTGCATCAGTTCTTGATCTCGCATACCAGTTGCTCGTGTGGTCCACGCAGCAGGGCTGATAGCAAATACAGCAGCTCTGCCTTTGAGTCACTGAATATTACCGTTTTCTGCGTTGTTCCTGGCTGACGCGACTAAGTGCAGCGCGCAGAATTTCATATTCCTCAGCCATCGACTTCGTTTGGTGACACGTCTTGAAACTGATGGTGGCACTTCTCACCGGGTAAACCACGGCTCCAGACGAACACTGGATATTTGGTGATCCATCAGTAAAAATATTAACGTTGTCGGCATACATGTCAAGCAAAAGGAGGAGAGATAGTTGTTTGAGAACAGGTGATGACAGCTCATATTTATTTTTCCTATTTCCTGCGGCAAGGTGCACTGCAGGTATAACCAAACACCATCATTGTCAAAGTAAATGAATAGCTTATGCGGACCGCGGAAATGAAATGAACACACTGGAAATACTTATGAAGTACACTGCAGGCGTGGATAACCATGCTTGATGATTTCGGCAGAAATTATTGTGAACCTCTTTTGATAGACAGCTACCGACATAGCAGGTTTATCATTTGAAATATGGCATGATCGTTAATATGTTACTTTGGGTTAGTTAAAGAGGTGCTAGGCTTAGCAGAATTGGAGAGAAAATATATTTTAGAGCATTGATAGTAATGGGAGTAATGGTAATCTTGACAGCAGGCCTGCATTCATAGCGGTGCTACAACAACATTAAAATCAGTTGCTGGGCTGGTTATTTCCTACACGAAAACCTATAGGACCTCACTCCCCACATCGCAAGCTGCCTTCGCCACGCCATCCTGAGCGACAGTAATCTTTACTGGGAAAAGTTTGCGGAGAGCGCTCCGTGCTTCGCATTGTTATCAGGAGCGCCTTATCATCAATTATGCGGTTCAAATGCTTGTTTTGTGCTTGTTCTTTAATGAAACGTATGCTGTTCTGTATGTTGTATGCATGATTCCAAAGAATGTATGCACTGCACGCTTCATTTTACAGAGTGCTTGTAGCCTTTGCTATACGGGGGTATGAGCCATTTTGATTGCTTATGGTGGTATGATCCGTTGATGACTCACTGTTTGTGGCTGGTGCTTTAGGGGGTATGAGCCATTACTGTGCCCTGCAGGGCCGCCTGGATTGTCCCACCATTGCATTCCTTCGACGTTACCTTACGAATAAATCCGGAGATCCTAGCCATAAACAGCTTTGCTGTAAAAAAAAAAAAAAGAAACAAGTCACACGCCTAAGCACTCCGTCCAGATGGTTAACCAGCGAAGCTGAAACGTGAGGCTGTGGTGGTTATCACTGGGTTAATCCAGACGACTCACAATCCGCAGGTCGTAACTACGCGCCGGGGCGCATTTCCTCCGAAGCTCTTCAGATCCTAAGGAAATCTGGTCGACAGCACTTCGATAGCACCGCGATCATGTGGTTCCCAGCGCACGTCGCCACCCCCACCGACTAGGCCCGCCCTAACTTGAATGAGGTGGCACACCGCTCTGCGCGAGAACTGACCCACCGCGCAGAGTCAGAGTTAGGACCTCCTGTTGGGAAACACGCGAGAACGCTTAGTCAGATGCAACGACATCACCAAGCGCGATCAGCAAGGCAAGGAGGATATTGCCTCCACCACACCCCAAGCTGAAACGTCGCCAGGCAGTCGTCTGGCGACAACTGCAGACACACACCTTCCCTAGTCCGGTGCGATTGCGGCACATTTTCCCCGCCCAATACCCGAGTGCTCTTTGCAAGTTATGTCAGGCAACTAGAGCGACACTATCACACATGTTGTAGGAGTGTCCTGTTACAGCAGCGAAAATGGCAGTAGCTCCGGAGGCTCTTGCGTCGAAGTGGGCCACCGCTCTGCGCAGCTCCAACCTCAAGACACAAGAGTGGGCAGTCCAGCGGGCCCGGGAGGCGGCGAGGAGGCAAGGCCTCAAAGTCCCCATATGGGAGACCCGAGCGCGGGTCGCTAAACTTGGCCGGATTTTTAATAAAGTTGTTTCTATCCATACATTCTTAATCAGGCTACACACACGTTCGGCTGCGACGGAGAGAACGACGTCAGTGATGCTATGTCCGCAGTCCGCCGTTGTCGCTTGCGTTCGATGTCTTGAATTTGCTCGGCGGCGTTGCTATCAGCATCCGGCTCGAGCGTCGTCGTCTCCTTCCGCATCTGACACGTTGGCACCCCTCGGGTTGCGCTCATGCTCGTGCTCGGCACGCATTCGTGCCATTGCACTTGTGCACTCGTAATGGGAGGCCGCGTTTACGGAGGTATGAGCCATTGCTTAAGGGGGTATGATCCATTCATTATATTATGTGAGAGAGAGAATAAAACATTTATTATGGAAAATTAATAGCCGTTTTGTGGTCGGACCTCCTAGTCCGGAAGACCATTGGCTTTTGCCGCCGTCCGGGCTCGGTTGACCAGGGCTTGTTGCTGTTCTGGGTCCGAGCTGGACAGGGTCGCCTCCCACTCGACTGTCGTCGGATTATGTTTGGCAGATATTTGCGGATTCTGTTGGCACGCCCAGACCATGTGGTATAACGTGGCCGTCTGGGTACAGAATTTGCATTGCGGATTGTATGTCATGGAATCTATCTTTGATAATACATAAGGATTTGGAAAGGACAATGTTTGTAAGCGTCTCCATGCTACCTGCGTTGCCTTATCTAATTTGGGATCAGGCGGGGGTAAAGTGCGTCTATTCAGCCGGAGGTGTTGTAGGATGTCAGAATATGAAAGAAGGGGCTGAGGATCGTCCTGGTCAGCGAGAAGTTGTGCTGTGGAGGAATCGGCGGAGCCCCGGTGTAGAAGTTCTCGGGCGGAGGCATGAGCAATCTCATTGCCTCGAACTCCCGCGTGCCCTGGTACCCACAGCAGCTGTTTCCACTGACCCTCTTGACGATTGGCCGCAGCCTGTTGCAGTATTGAGTGTGCGAGGTGGCCGACTTGACCTCTTGCGAAATTGCGATACGCCGCCTGGGAATCCGTGAGAACAAAGGTGGCTCTTGGATTACGCATGGCTAAGGCTATACCGGCCTCTTCCATGGCTGTGATGTCCATTCCGGTGGCCGAGATGCAGTCTACCACCAGTCCCCTGTGTACAACGGTTGCCGTGGAGCGGTTGTGCAGGGGTCCGGCGGCATCTACAAAGAAGGCACCTGCGTGATCCGAATACTTGTCGTAGGCTTTGGCTCTGGCAGTTCTCCTGTTTTCATGGTGGACGGGGTGCATATTACGTGGCAACGGGCGAGTGATGATATCCTGCTGCCATCCTGGTGGTAGTGATCGCTTGCTGGCGACATGAGTGGGTGGATTGATGCCCAGTGCTTCTAGCGTGGTGCGACCTGCTTTGGTGCGTGCGAGCCGAATGACTTGGTTCATGTAATGAGCTTGGAAGAGTTCTGACGCTGTATTATAGATGCCCATTTCAAGGAGCCTGTCATTCATGGCCCATGGTGGTAGAGTGAGGGCTTTCCTATATGTAAGTCGGAGTAGACGGTTCAGTTTGAGTTCGTCCTTTTTGAGAACGCGCAGGTACGGGAAGCTGTAAGTGACACGACTGATCACAAAGGCCTGTACGAGACGCAGTATGTCCGCTTCTTTAATGCCACGGTGTCGATTGGCAATCCTGGATATCATTCGGGAGATATTGGTGCAGGTAGTGCGGAGCTTTTGAATTGCTGCGTTGTTGTTGCCCTGATTATTAATGTATGCTCCCAGGACGCGGATAGTGTCCACTTCCTTGACCGGGGATTGATGGAGTTGGATATTCAACGGAATTTGGTTGCCACGCTTCCTAAATACCAGGAGTTCTGATTTAGTAGGGGAGCATCGAAGTCCGCAAGCGAGACCGATGCGCTCTACAGTTTCTGCTGCCCGTTGGAGTGCTTCTTCCATCTGTCCCATGCTGCCGGTGTTGGTCCATATAGTGATATCATCTGCGTATAGAGCGTGCTTGATTCCGGGTATCTCGTTGAGTGCCCTAGGCAGGTCCAGTAGTGCTATATTAAACAGCAGTGGCGAAATTACTGCCCCTTGCGGTGTGCCAGAGTCCCCCATTGTGATGGGGGCAGATTTTGTGTCGCCAGCTCGTATGGTCACGTGACGGTTGTGCAGGAAGTCGCGCACGTAGTCGTATGTACGCTGTCCGATTCCGATTCTAGCCAAGTTGTTCAGGATGTCTGAGTGCCGGACATTATCAAAGGCTCCCTGAAAGTCAATCGCCAGAATGGCGCGCTCCTGTTGCGTGGCTCCACTGGGGCGATCGATTATGTCGTACTTGAGTTGGAATAGAACGTCCTGTGCCGTTAAATGCGCTCTAAAGCCAAACATTGTATGTGGGAAGAGGTCATTAGCTTCCATGTATTCAGTGATCCTGATTTGAAGTGCTTTCTCCATGACCTTCCCTGCACAGGAGGTGAGTGAGATGGGACGAAGGTTGTCAATATTGATGGACTTTCCGGGTTTGGGAGTAAATACAATTTCAGCCGATTTCCATTCCTGCGGAAGCATACCTTCTTGCCAATACTTATTAATTTGGTCGGCAAAGAGCTCGAGCATGTCGTCACTTAAGTTGGCCATAAGGGTGGTAGTAATTTGGTCTGGACCTGAAGCCGTTCCTCGACGCATCCTGTCAATTGCCACTCTGATCTCTGCAGTCGTGAAGTCACGGTCCATTTCCGGGTTTGCAGTTCCGTTGTATGCGGAAATGTGGTCAGCGCTCACGGAGGTATTGATGTATTTGTCCTCCAGATCTCGAAAGAGTTGAGCTGTGTCCCCTGCATTAGCATGGATTGCCCGCTGAAGATTTCGACGGGCGGCTCCACGTGATTGTTCCGGGTCTATTAGATACCTGAGTAGGTGCCAGGCTGATTTAGTGTGTAATGCGCCCGTAAGTGCGTCACACTTGGCGAACCAATTTTCTTTTGCGAGTTTCGTGGCGTATTCCTCTGCCTGTGCCGTGACCTCCGCGATGCGCTGTCTGAGCTTGCGGTTTAGCTTCTGGCGCTTCCATCGTCTGGTCAGTTGATGTCTTGCGTCCCAGAGATGGAGCAGATGCTGATCAACTGCTGGTGTTTCCGGGGTAGTAGAGATTGTCTTGGTCACTTCCTGCTTTAGTTTTATAAGGGCTCGTGCCCATTCGTCATAAGAATTGGGCGGCTGGTGAAATGGAAAGTTTTCCGTTTTGCGAAAGGCTTGCCAGTCAACCAGTTGTGTTGATTTATTGCGGACTTTATGCCGACCATATGTTATGGTGGTATGTATGATGTAATGATCGCTGCCCAGCGCTTCCTCGGAGTTTAGCCATTTTGGTTGCGGAGCATTTAGAGTCATGGTGAGATCCGGGCATGTGTCTCGCGATACGCTGTTGCCAAGCCGCGTGGGATGGTCCGCGTCAGTGAATAACGTGATCCCTTCGAGCGTCATTAGGGTATGTAATTTACGCCCTTTAACGTCTTCAATGACGTAGCCCCAATCCGCATGTTTGGCGTTGAAGTCGCCTACCACTATCAAAGGAGCCCGTGCTGCCATGGATTTCGCCTTGCGAATGACCTCCGTAAACGTATGGTGTCGGTCCGCAGGCCGGCTGTATATATTTAGGACGTATATTGATTGATGGCATTTTTTGCGTGGCAGAAATTGGACGAATACATATTGTAAGGCAGCGGCCCTGAGGTCGAGGTCATGCTGTAAAGCTGCATATTGATTATGGACAAACGTGACTGCCGATATGCTATCGGCACTAGCGTAAGCCGTGTACGAGGATAGTTTTGCTGCCTGTTGCCCGACATCTTGTAGAGCTATAATTTCTGGTATCGATTCTAGCGTTTGAATATATTGATGCAGTGATGCTGCTTTACGGCGAAAACTGCGACAGTTCCACTGAATTACTGTAAATTGCGGATCGCGACTAGCCATCATGTGGCGTAGTGGAGGCGTCGTCGCTGTCTGGATTGATGGATAGAGCTGCAGCTGGCATATCACGTCGTCCCGACAGGAGCTTGACACCCTTGCAATGCTTGCCTTCGTTGAGTTGAGTTACTTGCCTGTTGTGTTTGGCTATGATTGATTGCATCTGAGTGATATACGGCATTGCAAGCTCGTGCAGTTTTTTTGCGTTGCGTTCTTCGAGCGCACTAACGTGCTTCATGATGGATTGCTCTATCGTTTGGGTTATGGTTGCCGTAAAGGCGCTTAATTTCTGCTCCAAGGCCTTGTCCACCAAGTCCACTATTGAGGCCTGTGTCGGCGTGGTCAGGGAGTTACGGCGTTGGGTGATATGAGTGTCTGGTTCTGGAGTCTCGGAAGATGCTGGGGACATCTCGCAGTCTGCTGAAGTAGCTGCCGTAGGGGTTGTCTGGGGACACTTATTTCCTTGTATTTCCTGTCGAAGGCGGGAAATTTCCTGCTGCTGTTGTGCGACTAGCTGTTGCAATTGGGCTAGCGTTCGATTTTGCTGCTCAATAGTGCTTTGAAGCTGTGCTATTATCGGCGATTCGGTATTGCGAGAGCTATTTTGAGTGCGAGGGGAGGCGACCACTGATGCCCAGCTCACCTGAGGTCCCGTTAACTTGAGTACCGGTGGCGTGGATGTCGTCTGGCCCTGCCGGGTGTGCTGCTGAGCTGGTCGGCGCCCACTGGACCGTGACCGGCGTCCCTTGGACCGTGACCGTGATCTGGATGGGGAGCCCACCCGACTCCCGGAGCGGGACCGGGAAGTCGATCTCTCGCGGGTTTCTTTGCCGGCCACGCTGGTGATGTCTCTCTGTCCGTTGTGGTGGCGAGTCGGGGTCCGGCTTCGTCCGCGTGTTTGGCCGGCCGGTGGGTTTGCGGACTTGGAGGGGGCTGGTTGGCGATATCTGCGCGGGCAGTCGCGAGAGCCGGCAACGTGCGGGCCGCCACAGAACACACATCTCGGGTGGCACTCGTGTGGTTGCGACGCGTCCACTCCAGTTTTGCCGCATAGCGCGCACCGTTCGTTCTCTGGCACGGGCGCGGGGCACACGTCCGTACGGTGTCCCGGCTTCCCGCACGTAGCACAAATTGCGTTGGTTTTCCTGTATTTTTGCACCAGGCTGGCTTCATTGAGGAAGAAGACGCACCTTGGGAGATTGCTGTGCTCAAATGTGAGCGCCACTACGTTTGTGGAGCCAAGCCTCCGGGCCCCGATGATTTGGTTATGCGGCGAGGTGGTGTTCTCCAGGATGTAATCCGTTGTAAATGTGTTGGCCAGCCGGATTACGCCCTTGCCCATGTTGTCCGTTGCCTTGAGGTAAGCTTGCACGTTGATGGTTCTGTCGGTCAACCGCAGCTTGTCCAAGCCGAGGAGGATGGGCAGCACACGCTCTTCCTTGGTGCCGACGACGACCAGATTCTGTTACCATATCGGGTGCAGGCTGTATTTATGTGCGAGATTTGGGTCCGCTTCTGCGTTGTCGCTACGCTGGGAGATGGCTGCCCGTATGGCGTTGCCGATACTGCCCGTACCTCTGTATTGAGTTAAGTGAATATTAAGTTAAGTTTATATTATGTGACGGGCAGATTTAATTTTGAAGTAATTTAATTTCGAAGAATTGCAAGAGGCAATGGCGGGCGAATGCTGCTAACCACGCCGCCGAGCGAACTCGAGAAATCGAACGCAAGTGACAACGGCGGACTGCGGGCATACCTTCCATGACGTCGTTCTCTCCGTCGCAGCCGAACGTGTGTGTAACCTCATATTTGAGAAATACTTTATTGAACCCTCGGGATTAACGCAGTGATAAACACCAGGGCTACACGTTTCAGCTCAGCTGCTTAACCATCTTCACGGAGCAGCAGGGCCGAAGACTTTTTTTTTTTTCTTTCTTTCACCGCTCATTCCATTTTTGTGTACTTAGGCCGCCATGCCAACATAAAGGCGCTGTAAAATGTGAGTTGGAAAGGGGTTGCCAAAATGAAAACGGGACGCGTAAAAATTACCCTCGATTCTTCATAGGGTGCCTCAAGTTGCAATTGACTCTAAAATCTAATGTCGCCAATCAGGGGAAGTGTTTCCGAAAGGTGCGCGAAGAAAAATCAGCGTGGGAAAGCGAAGCCAGGCACTCATCATTTTCTTTGCGAACGTGAGCTTATTATACATGTCACTGTACCAGTAGAGCACTGCACGGGCCAATTTTTGCGGCCCGGGCCGGGCCCGGGCCTGGAAATAATCTACGTTACCCGCCCGGCCCGGCCCGCCACCCCTTTACCTTAAGCCCGAGCCCGGCCCGAGCCTGGCTCGAAACCGGCCCGAACCCGGCCCGAGACCGAAAAATACATGTTTTTCAGAGTTGAGAAGCCCGAGAATAACTCGCAGAAAGCCCGAGCCCGGCCCGGGCCCGCGTGAAAAAACCCGAGCCCGGCCCGGCCCGGGTCAAAAAGCACACGTCGTGCCCGAGCCCGGCCCGAGCCCGTGAAAAAACTGCTCTACCCGGCCCGGCCCGGCCCACGGGCCGGGCTGGGCCCGGGCTTTCGAGTAAGCCCGAGCCCATGCAGTGCTCTATGTACCAGTACGTATTCGTTATATAGGCTTACGCGCTTGTAATGCTGAAATGCGCGATTTATTGTCATTGTTTTTCTCAATGAAGGTCGCAAAAGAGCTGCGTAAATAGTTATGCGATCTTTTCTTTCTTTTAGTATTTTTTTAGTTATATATTATATTTTATTAAATCACTTGAGGCACATAGCGCGATTCTAGTCCACCGTGCTGTGGATTACAATAAGAGGCCGACCTTGCTTCCAAGAAAAATGTAAATGCATATTTGGCTAATTAAAAAATACACTAAATAAGTTCTTGACTGATTACTTTACGGAGAGAGAGAGAAAATAAACAGCGTTATTAGGTAAATGAAGCCTTGGAGAGTCGTCCTCATTCCGGGATGCCTTGAGCTCGGCCCGCGTCCTGAGCCCTCGCAAACAACCGTTACTGATCCTCGATGTCGGAGCTGACCAAAGCTCTGTCCCAAAGCTCGTTGGTTTGATTAAATGCATTGCAATTTCTTAACGGTAACCGGTGAGTCTGAAAGGTGTGTATCAACTTGAAATAAATTCTAGCACCAGATACCGCGCCTTCCGCGTCTCCACAACTTAGAAAACGGAGGCAGATCGAGCTACCAAGCTCGTATACTGAAGAGGCTAAAGGCTCATTCACACCGGCGACTGACAGTGGTCGCGCGACCAAGTTGGTCGCAAAGCGACCAGTCGCAAATGGTCGCAAATGGTCGCTTTTCTTGAAAAGCGACCACTTTGGTCCAGTCGCTCACTGCTCGATTTTTCAGTCGCGCGACCGCAGTCGCAGAACAGCTGAACCAATCAGATGCGAAGGAACAGGACGTCCGTATACGCTGACGCTTATTTTACGCGGCGATGACATTTCAAGTAGACGTGAACGGCATATCGTGAGACATTTCGGTTTAGCGACTAATCGGTCACATTTGTCAGTGTGAACATCAGTCGCCTTCGGTCGCTTTTTGGTCGCGAGTCGCAAATGGTCGCGCGACCTCATCAAGTCGCCGGTGTGAATGAGCCTTAAGAAACGGAAGATTAGAGTTTTTGATCACTATGTCCTTATGAAGAGGATATGAATTACATTAATACTGCTTACAACATACTGGTATAGTACAGAGAATATTTAGCTTAGGTTAAGCTAACTGAAACACATGGAAATCATAAATTATTGTTCATTTAGTTTCTAGTGTAGTGCTATAAGGAAAAATAAAGGAGGGGAACGCTATCTTAAAAAAGGAGTCTTTTCTACAGTCGAGGTGGTTAGAGTTTATGCTTCCATGACGCGATGAGTTGAACTGCTGGACTGATCCATCCCCGCTTAAAGGTCCGATTAAAGGTCGTTACGGGTCGAACGCGAACACTTCAGTATCTTCACGCACAGGTCCTCCATTTTTGGCATCAGACAACCCCTCGGGCTTTTATGGAGGTTGTGGTGCCACGTGTACGCCTAAAAAAATAATAAAGCAATGAATCTTTAGATAGCTAAAATCCACGAAAAAGAAAATCAAGTGAGGGTCTCATGTATGATGCAGTGTTTCTGCTGAAGACATGACCAAGCGTCGTTTAGGGCATCCGCGACCCTTTATCTGACAATGGATGACGCAGCATGAATGCAAAGGCCCGAGTTCTTAGAGTGCTATCACTGCCATTGGCGAATATATTTCTATGAAGTAAAGAAGTTGAGGCGAAATATCTTAGTTTTGAAATTTGTGGAGAGAACAAATTATACAGAATAGAGCACTGCACGGGCCGATTTTTTCAGCCCGGGCCCGGCCCGGGCCCGTTTTTACGTTGGGCTGCCCGCCCGAGCCCGATCAAAACATTTATGGCGAGACCCGGGCCCGGCCCGGGCCCGGAAATAATCTGCGTTACCCGTCCGGCACGGCCCGCCACCCCTTTACCTTAGGCCCGAGCCCGGCCCGAGACCGAAAAATACATGTTTTTCAGAGTTGAGACGCCCGAGAATAACTCGCTGCACGCTACTTGCGCACCACCAGAAAGCCTGAGCCCGGCCCGGGCCCGCGTCAAAAAACCCGAGCCCGGCCCGGGCCCGGGTCAAAAAGCACACGCCGTGCCCGAGCCCGGCCCGAGCCCGTGAAAAAACTGTTCTACCCGGCCGGGCCCTTGGGTAAGCCCGAGCCCGTGCAGTGCTCTAATACAGATCGGCCCACGGGCCGGGCCGGGCCCGGGCCCTCGGGTAAGCCCGAGCCCGTGCAGTGCTCTAATACAGATCATACGCGCAAGTTAGAATCTATGTGAAGGGAAGCTTTGTTTATTTATAAAAATTATTTTGCTTTGTTTTGCTTCCCATTTCGCCGCAAAAGACAGTTTTTGCTTGCCTTCTGTAACCGCAGACGTTCGTCGTCGCATGGCCTTTTGTGCTGCGAGAGACTGTTGCCGCTGCTCTACGGCCATTGGAGCTGTTATACGGTGTCTCGCGGTAGCAGAATTCTCTTGTCGCTTGGTTTCACGCATACGCGAAAGGATGCGTTGGCATTCCCATCTCACGCATGGTGGGGGACCGATGTCATGAGACGCCTTTTGCAGGTTGGTAGATACCTAACTTCATTTGAGGTTCTTGTGCAAGCCATTACAGGGCAGAGCAACATGCTTGTGTAAAGCAATATGTTTGCGACGTGAACGTGTGTAAGACGACAGCAGCAAGGAGACGACGATAGGATCATAGCATGATGGTGACATCCGACGAAGAAACGTTACAACCTGTTTTATTGTGACCTTGACCGATGCTTAAGATTGCCCGATGCCACATATCGCCTCAAAACACTAGCTGCCACCAGAGAAACATGGGAGCAGCCACCGTGCTCTGACTATGCGATATGAGAGCCACGAAGAACAGCCGTTATATTAGAAAATTTCCCCGCTTTCAATTCTTGCGCCTTCTCCTAATATAAAATGACGAGCATGTGCGTTCGCTTTCTAGGCTAATTGTTGCTATGTAACTTGAAGCATGCGCCAATCCTCTCAAAACACTATAGTTACCGTTGGAACGGGAGCATTTTTCGTGAATATAAGGCTCAACGGGGAGAGAATCGTAATTGTGTGCTGGGGGACGGACAACTATTCGAAATTCACCATCGGACTCAATTCTTATTCATCTTATTGAGCAACACCTTGATGCTAGTAGAGCTCATTGGAACATGTTGTAACAAGCAACAGCTCGCAACAGCTTGCAACAACTTGCCTTGTTACAAAGGCTTGTCGCAATGGCGATGCGAGAAACAACTCAGATATGTGGCGTACAATGCACAATAACCCATACGTGCAATCTGCTGTGTACACACAGGATATAGATCTTATAAAGTCACAGGAAAGAACCTACTCACGGCATACATGGCTCCAATGCGCAGACGAACCCGACGACCGACGTTGGAAAAAAGCTGAGAAGGTGACTAAATATTTGTTAGCATTTTCTGTAGAATGACATTGCGTTTAATAGGCATTACAGTGACATCCCGTAAGTATATTTGCGCAATATTTCTGCAAAGTAATACGTTGAAAGAGAAAGGCAATACATTAAATAAATGCTGAACGATGCAAGGGTAAACGTAAGTAATGTGCACTTCTTATTGAAGCGGAAGTAAAGAACACAAGCGCAGCAAAAATTGGAGGATGCTTAAGCTTCGCCTTTAAGAGTGGAACGCGATAGCGTTATCGGGCCCCGTTCGCATCGCATTTTTCTTTATCAGTAGGTTTCACTGCAACACAGAACGTGGGAAAGCTAGCTTACAAAGACCAAGCTTACACCGATCACCTTAACGTGGGCTTCACTTATAAACAGAAATGCATTGCTAGAAGATGTTTTTCCAGGGGCGATATAAGTCCTCTTATATTGAAATGTCAAGGCCCTAGGACCTTTTCTTCTTATTTTAATAATTGTTTACTATTGCCGCGATGGGGCACGCGTGTCCAAAACACATTAGGCAGGCTAAGTCCCAATTTGACCTGCCGAGGATGCGAGCGCCATCTGGATAGTATTTACGCAAGTAAACTACCCGAGAGCACCGATGCTGGAAAGGCGGTTTGTGTTTGAGTTTCCTCGTAACAGAATTATGTTTTCTCGTACATTCAAATTATAATCCGACGCCACCATGTCCGCAGGTTGTGGTTAAGTCGTACTTTACCAGTTTTCTGATGGATTGTACTGTGCGAAATTCAATTTTTCTTCACTAACACCTTGCGCCACGTGGAGGGCCTGCGCGGTTGGGGGGGTTCGGGATGATTTTCTCCGCCACGGACGCCGGCGCTTACGCCGACACCGATGCCGGCTCCGACACCGGATTTTCTGCTAAACGGGGCCTTTTTAACGCTGTCGCGTTAATACGCACTGTCGATCAAAAAATTTTACGGACCAAGCGATCTGGCAAAAAACTGAATCTCTCCGCAGCCTCAAAATCCAGCCTGGTATTCCTATTTCCAGCCTCTACTGGATATGCGAACAGCATTGCGACGTAGGGTATCACTGGCTACTTTTAAATGCTGCTTGGATATTGAGCGTTTTCTGAGAACTCGTGGTTCGTAAACTTTTTTGGTCGATAGTACAGTACGTACTGTTTGCCTTCGTGTCGTTATATTAGGCTGCCACAAACACATTAGTACTTGCTTGCTTAAAAGTTCCACGAAAATTTTCCTTTCTCAGAGTCACGGGGTGTACTGTAATGGAAGAACACATATAGGCAAAGCGATGAAAAAAAAAAGGTAAAATAACATGGAACTGGCTATAATAAGAAAATATCGGTATACATGTTCGCTCAGGGCACGACACTAATACTCGCTCTTTAACAAGAGAATGCATTTGAGAGCAATTTTTCTGCCCCAGTGAAAGCAATTGCTAATTTAAGGCAAGAAAGGCCGATTAAATTAAGCTTACCACAAGGACATAGTAACAACAAAAGATGACAACAAAACCGACGAAGGAAAGGAAATAACCATTTGGTGAGTCTAATGGAAACATACGACGTCGTTACAGTGTTTTCCATTACCTTTTTAGCCTGGAAGCTTGCGCCAGCTACGGGACTAGGCAAATTATGCAAATGGTTGAGAGCCTCCATTGTCACACATTCACAACCGCTGAAAGCGTTGCACAAGTGGGCAGACTAGCAGAACATAGAAAAAGAGGGATAGATGCATGCTATTGTTGTTCTTCTCTCTTGGATGCATTTAGGCGGGTGTTGGTGCCTGTAGTAGAAAACAGCTGCACTAAAGCGCTGTAAATGCTTCAAGCAACAAGAAGAAAGAAGATACAGCGAGGTCCCCCAAAAATTTCGCAAATGTGGCTGTGTCAAACAAAAGTGAGTTCGCTCGGTTCTAAGCGGCAGGCGTGGATAGCCTCGTAGAATTACGACGCTAATTCCATCCATGCGAGGTCATCTGTGAAAAAATTCATGGTGACGACCACGCTCCTTGTTATAGGTTTTTATAGTACTACAGGGAAGCAGATATTCGGTACACGTTTAAAGCAGCGCGAACAAAACAGGCATGAAGAGGAACCCACAGGATGTGCGCTGCATGTATTTTGTGATCCTACATTGTCTATGTATGTATGTATGTATGTATGTATGTATGTATGTATGTATGTATGTATGTATGTATGTATGTATGTATGTATGTATGTATGTATGTATATATATATATATATATATATATATATATATATATATATCGCCGAGAGCTAGTGGGGCTATACTATAGTTCAGGTGCAACCAAACTAGGAAGGCCCACTAAGCTTCATCAAAGTCACTCCCTCACCAGAACAGGAATTGGCCTCCCTAGTGCAGTATTCGGCCACTACCTCCCTCATGACTCCGACAATTAACCCATGGCTCTCAGTTCCCAGTCGCTGCGGAGCACCTGACCAAGGCGGCGGTCAGACCTGCTACGCGGCAGAGGGTGCTAAGAATCTCTGGGTCAAGACAGGCCGCCAATGGAAACTGAATTTGGCAACGTTCAACACGCGCACCCTCTCGAGTGAGGCTAGCTTAGCAGGACTATTTGAAGAATTATCAGGCATTTCCTGGGATATTATTGGCCTTAGTGAGGTTAGAAGAACTGGTGAGGCTTACACAGTGCTGACTAACGGCCACGTCCTCTGCTACAGAGGCCTTCCAGTTAAGAAAGAATCCGGGGAAGGATTTCTAGTGCATAACAACATAGCGGGCAACATTGATGAATTCTACAGCATTAATGAGAGGGTAGCAGTCGTCGTAATAAAGCTGAATAGGAGGTACAAAATGAAGGTAGTACAAGCCTACGCCCCAACCTCTAGTCACGATGATGAAGAAATAGAACAGTTTTATGAAGATGTTGAACTAGCAATGAGAAAGGTGCAAACTCAGTATACTTTAGTCATGGGCGACTTCAATGCAAAAGTGGGGAAAAAGCAGGTTGGTGAGGAAGCAATTGGCAACTACGGCATCGATTCTAGGAATGCAAGAGGAGAGATGTTAGTAGAATTCGCGGAAAGGAATATGCTCCGAATAATGAATACCTTCTTCAGGAAGCGCAGCAACAGGAAGTGTACCTGGAAAAGCCCTAATGGAGAAATAAGGAATGAAATAGATTTCATACTCTCTGCCGATCCAAGCATAGTGCAGGATGTAGAAGTGTTAGATAAGGTTAAGTGCAGTGACCATAGGTTAGTGAGGTCAAGGATTTCTCTCAATTTGAAGAGAGAGGGAGTGAAATTAGTCAAGAGGAAACAGGTCAACCTAGAGGCAGTAAGGGTAAAAGCAGACCAATTCAGGCTGGTGCTTGCAAACACATATGCAGCTTTAAAAAATGAAGACAAAGACAGCATAGAGGTAATGAATGAAACCGTAACTAGGTTGATCTCAGAAGAAGCAATTGAAGTTGGAGGTAGGGCACCAAGGCAACCAGTAGGTAAGCGCTCCCAAGAAACAAAGGACCTAATAAAGAAACGACAGAAGATGAAAATGTCCAACTCAAGAGATCAGATAGACTTCGCTGAACTGTCAAAACTAATCAACAAGAAAAAAGTAAGGGATATTCGAAATTATAACGTAGGAAAGATTGCGGAAGCCGTAAAATATGGACGCAGCATTAAATCAGTAAGAAGAAAGCTTGGCATAGGACAAGGCAAAATGATTGCACTGAAAGATAAGCATGGTAATATCATCAGCAATTTCGATGACATAGTAAAAGCAGCTGAAGAATTCTATACTGACCTGTACAGTGCCCAAAACAGCCAAGCTACTTTCATTCAAAATAGTGATGAACCGGATACAGAGGCTCCTTTTATAACTAGCGCTGAAGTTAGAAGGGCCTTGAAAGACATGACCAGGGGAAAAGCTGCTGGAGAAGATGAAACAGTAGATTTATTCAAAGATGGAGGAGATATCATGCTTGAAAAGCTTGCGGCCCTTTATACGCAATGCCTCACAACTTCATGTGTACCTGAGAGCTGGAAGAACGCCAACATTATACTAATCCATAAGAAGGGAGACGTTAAAGAACTGAAGAATTATAGACCCATTAGCTTGCTTTCAGTATTGTATAAAATCTACACCAAGATAATTTCCAATAGAATCAGGGCAACACTTGACTTCAGCCAACCAAGAGAACAGGCTGGCTTCAGGAAGGGATATTCTACGATGGATCATATTCATGTCATAAAACAGGTAATCGAGAAATCTGCGGAGTACAATCAACCTCTTTACATGGCTTTCATAGATTATGAAAAGGCATTTGATTCAGTAGAGATACCAGCAGTCATAGAGGCAGTGCGTAATCAAGGAGTACAGGAGGCATACGTGAATATCTTAGCAAACATCTACAAGGATTCCACAGCTACCTTGGTTCTCCACAAGAAAAGTAGAAAGTTACCTATCAAGAAAGGGGTCAGGCAAGGAGACACAATCTCTCCAATGCTTTTCACTGCATGCTTAGAAGAAGTATTCAAGCTCTTAGACTGGGAAGGCTTAGGAGTGAGGATCGACGGCGAATATCTCAGCAACCTTCGGTTTGCAGATGACATTGTCCTATTCAGCAACAATGTAGAAGAATTACAACAAATGATTGAGGACCTTAATCGAGAAAGTGTAAGAATTGGGTTGAAGAGGAATATGCAGAAGACAAAAATAATGTTCAATAGCCTGGCAAGGGAACAAGAATTCAGGATGGCCAGTCAACCTCTAGAGTCTGTAAAGGAGTACGTTTATCTAGGTCAATTACTCACAGGGGACTCTGATCACGAGAAAGAAATTTACAGAAGAATAAAATTGGGTTGGAGTGCATACGGCAGGCATTACCAAATCCTGACCGGGAGCTTACCACCGTCGTTGAAAAGAAAAGTGTACAATCATTGCATTCTACCGGTGCTAGCATATGGGGCAGAAACTTGGAGGTTAACAAAGAAGCTCGAGAACAAATTAAGGACCGCACAAAGAGCGATGGAACGAAAATTCTTAGGACTAACGTTAAGAGACAGGAAGAGAGCGGTGTGGATCAGAGAACAAACGGGGATAGCCGATATTCTAGTTGACATTAAGCGGAAGAAATGGAGCTGGGCAGCCCATGTAATGCGTAGGATGGATAACCGGTGGACCATTAGGGTTACAGAATGGATACCAAGAGAAGGGAAGCGCAGTCGAGGTCGCCAGAAAACCAGATGGGATGATGAAGTTAGGAAATTTGCAGGCGCAAGTTGGAATACGCTAGCGCAAGACAGGGGTAATTGGAGATCGCAGGGAGAGGTCTTCGTCCTGCAGTGTACATAAAATATAGGCTGATGATGATGATGACATTGTCTATCTGTATGTCATCTGCAAATGCATGTCCAAGTGATGAGACGCGTAAGTTTTCGCATAGAATGAAGCGATGTTGCATCAACATCGGGAGCTGTGCTTTTGCACACGCAGATCTGTTGACGGACACGAAAAATGCATGGAACCCTAGCCATTGGCAGCTTCGCTGTAATTATAGATATCATCCTGTTACATCATGAAACAACAAGCGATGCAACAAATATATGCCTTCCGGCGCCTAATGGCTTAATTAAAGCGACGCTTTTTCATGCCTGGTTCTATAGGTCTTACTGCGTTGGCTTGGTTTGCCTAGAGTAAGGCCGATTCCGGAGAAAGTGTAATCCGCAGTCACCTGGACGACGTCACAGAGTTCACTACTGAAATTACTAGTGTGAACACTGGCACTGCGATTGTTCAGCTACCATGGGAATGATGGTTAGTACATGGATTTGTCTGATCTTTGTTTTTGTGGCCTCAAAAGTTCTACTGGCTTATTTACTACGCTTTATCTGCCTTCGCCGGCTTAAACTTTAATGTAATACTATATTTTGGAACAAACACACAATAAGAATCTGTGGAGATGTGTTATTGTGGCCCATTGTTGTGTTCATATTGCGATATTTGTTCAAAATTTTGAATACGCAGTCACAAATCCGTTGGAAACCCGAAGGACACAGTACAGGCCAATCCATGTAGTAACCGTCTTTCTCCAGCTCCCCGAACTTTCATGGTTGCAGCTATAATGTACGCAAGCGCCAAAGTTCCCGCTAGTAATTTCTTTAAAAATCTTTTTGGATCGCGCGAGTTGCATAGTGGGAGTTTCCGCCTCTTGCTGATCTCTCAAGCAGGCACGTAGATCGCTTTGCTGCAAAACGTGTTTGCAGAAGAACGGCTTTACAGCATATAATTAGCTGCTTCATGTATGCGTCGCTTGACATAGGTTGCAAAATGTGCGTTAGACTTGGATCATTTTTTTTTCTTCATTGATGTGAACGCAAACTATTTGACGCCAGGGGTGGTGTTCGCAAGCTGTTCCCTCTATCGCCTGTAATCATTCCATTTGGCCCTTAGCCGTCTTTGTGGGCCGTGTCTAAATACCCTTGTGCAGGGCAACCTTTACCGAGAAAGTCACACTGCATTTAGTCACACGCCTTTTCCGCCGAGTATGGTAATATTACTGGTCCTGCGCCAAATCCTTCAAAAGTCGTTATTTGTTCACTGGCTCATCGCAATCTCGCTCTAGTCTTCTTTTTTATCCCGCCTTGAAGTGAAGTACTCGATTCATATTTTAGGCCTTGAGTACACTTATTACAGTGTTTCAGGCTCTGTCTTGTTTTCAGCCCTCGAGATTGTACGGCGAAATATTCAGAATGCACATCATTACGACTTACCTTTATTAGAGTGAAGATACCTCAGTCGGTGTTGTGCGGCCATGTGAGTACGTTTGTCATGTTTTACGCCCCCTTACACGTCGATAGGTACTGTCTCAAAAGAGCGCCTAATCTAAACGCGCGCTGCGCGTCGCTCAAGCCAGCAAGGAACAAGCCGGATCGTGGTTGCTTCGACAGATGGAGAGATGCATATGCCAGAGACAGCCGACGCGATCAACGGAGTCTAGAAGCTACGACAAGATACGCGAAGGCGACGGTAACAAGAGAGAGAGCGCTGGAACACCCTCTCACCCGGCGAGTCGAGAAAGAGAGGGAGTACTACAGCGTGAGCGTGCGCCAACGGATGAATCACCACCCTCCTAGACGACGCTCCAACGGCCGCGGTTGAAGACGCGAGAAATAACTAGAAGATTCCCAGGCTTTGTTCATGCTACGGGATCACAACTTCCACCGAAGGTTCCAGAACCACCGGCGAAGGCAATAAAAGCTCCGTGCGGGAATCGGAAGCGGTATCAGACCGCGCCGGTGAAGAGATGTGACGTGAAGACCGACCGTATGCGTAAGAAGGGGATTCCCCGGCAAGCTAACCGACGAGTTCTTCGAGCGTCTGCATTTCCGGAAGAAGTTACTTCTTCGAGAAATTGCCTCGAGCTATGCCGAGATCGTCCGGTTCAAGACCAGCACGGGTGAATACGATTGGGCACTTTGTGTTCCCTATTCATTCCGTGCTTTACGTGTTGGACTCTTTGTGCTTGTCGTTAATTATTTTCCAGTGTTTTGTTAATACCCATCTGAATTGTATTGTGATAAGTCTAGCTGACGTGTGCACGTGTGTATGTAACTGCCTTATTTGAACAATATACTTTGTTGTGTTTGGACAACTCTGGGTTCTGACTCGGTCTTTGGACCACAACCGCCGTTCGCTGGCGCACCAGAGGGCCCCTTATTAATTGTCCTCGTTTTCGTGGGTTTTTTTTTCGGAAGCTGATAAGTCGGCTTTGGAATTTTGCCCGGTGTCGGCGCCTCGTTCACGGGGTGTGTGACAGCACCTACAGTCTTTTCTTTGCTCGTTCTTATTGTCCGGCGGTTCATGGTTGGTCTCTCGCTCGGCACTTGGGATACCACACTCTCGTGTTTGGTTCTTGCTTTCTTGGGTGTCCATTCAGGTGCCTGGTCTGCGATGCGCACCCCACCGGTTGCGCTGCGAATATTGGACTTCGTGTATCTGGCCTTCCACTGTACTTCCACTCAGGTCGACGGGCCAGTGCACCACCAAGAAACTACGGGACGCCATATCCTAAGGTATGGAAGTTCCTCAACCGGTCGGTCTATGCGATCCGGTCACCGCACCGAAACAAGAACTCACTAAAGTTATTCCTTTGTTTTCGGAAAATACCGAGAGCTACAAAAAAGTCACACATAACTAGTACATATATTTTGCCGTATCAAATCTATAGAATGAATGAAAGCGGTGATGCAAGGCAAGTTGAAGTCGAAAGTAGCACTCGACCACCAAAATTCAACTGAGAAGATCATCGCGCCTATGTCCACGGCCCGAAGCCGACGGCGCTGTGAATATCAAACCACCCACTTCTCTGCGTGAAATGGTCGTGAACGTCAGGTGATTTGTCGGCAGAATAATGTATTCGGTGATCAGTGACGGTCGGTTTTGAAGAGGGAGACGCTGGAAAAGAGCGAAACATAGAAGACGACAAGGCAAACGCTAACAAAATGGTGGCCTTTGATGAAATAAGATGAAACGATATCGCCAGACTTCAATTTTCTGATGATTTACCTGACTCAGTAGATTTCAGTACTTTCAGATTCACTCGTGACCTTTAAAATCCACCCTCCCTTGCACACTCCTTGAAAACCTTGAGAAATCTGCCATAAAGAAGGACTGTGGCGCAAAAGTCATACCGGTGAGAACCCATCGGGTTGAACAAAATATGGCGAGCGCTTCTTTTTCTAGCGTTTAACATAATTTTACTCGCAGTAATGCGCCATGTAGGGGGCCCGCTATATACTTCGTTATTGCTTGCGCACCCCCCCCCCCCCCTAACTTTCCCGTGCCTTGGAGTATTAGGATAGAAAACTGAGCGAGTTGGTAAGCGTTAATAGGAAAGCTGCATGATAACTCATATTATAGTGAATCCAAAAGGGAACTTTGACAATATATTCAAAGCCTAGAGAGGCATCTGTCCAATATGCTCAATAGTTGCTGATGTATTTTTGTGGAGCGCTCACAATTGGACGGAGAACAAAGAAGGTGCACTCATGGACAGGCATGAAATTACGTCATGAACCTTTGAGTATATTCGATGGGTGCCTCTGTAGTGTTGTGAACATATTTTCAACGTTCCCTTTTGGATTCACTATGTTTTCAGCCATCGTGCAGCTTTCGTATTAACCTTACTCTTATACGCGCAGCGTTCTCCAATTTGTGCGAAATTTCGAATGCATTTAAGACTCCCACAATACGCCGCAGATCCCTATTACCTCACCTGTGTATATCACGGGGCTAAGTGAGCTTTGTGTCGTTCTTTATTTATCTTGTATTGCATGCTGACGGTTTCTATGCAATCAAAAGATTACTTTAATAGTTTTTCTGTGAACACTTTTATCTAGTCACTGATTGCACTCGCATTATCACATTTAACTCTCAATTCAATAAACTAAACAATTATCACTAAACTCTCAATTCGTAACTATGGCAACAAACACAAATTTACGTGCAGTAGGCGAATAGCGGTATAGGTGGCATTTGCTGAAGACGTGCACGAGGTAGCAACAAAGAAACCTAGCTTGCTCTGCGATGAAAAAGGAATTCTTCGGCACTGGCCTTAAAATAGTGCAATCTACAGCCGCTTCTTTCGCTATATCCCTGCTGTGCTGAACCATCTCTTCGTCAGCTTTTTCTTTCTTTTTTTCCCCCAATTGAGGAGCTTCCTCGGAGTGGTAGATCCTGTTTCGCTGACACTTTTCCCGCCTTGAGTGCCACTCACTGTAACCAAAGGCGAGAACGAAGATCAGCGCTTCTGCCCAACTGGTGTGTCGTCCTGGGCGGTTGTCTTTCTCCCCGGCGTCTTGCTATTGAGTGTCTGGCGACTCTCTGCTGCTACCCTTGGCGCCCCGCCACGAATGTATTTCCGTCGCATTGATACTGGAGCTGTTGTCGAAGATCCTAAGAGTGAATGTAATATACAGTGTGATCAGGTACCATTGGGAATAAAAGGCTGTCCGGCGGGTGTGTGCATGTGATTTTGCTGCTTTGAAATCGTGAAGCCTTTCGTGTTGGACTAACGTAATGTATCGCGGTTGACCAAAGAACCGCACACGTTGTTCGGTGGCTTCTATTTTTACTTTATTGTTTTTGTTTTCTTTCCTTTAACTGGCAGCGCCTATGTTCCCGAAAGCGTGCAGTCCTCACTGAGGATTCTTGTTGTTGCCTCAAAACATTGCTCATCCCCACGGGGCGAATTGTCCACACTGGAGGTAATAAAAAGTGCACCAAACGAAAGACAGAGGGCTAAAAAGAAAACAATCCAAAAACAGTACGTAGGGTAACTTATGCATAACAAAAGTTTGAGATGGCTTATTTATAAAAAGTTGTAAAAAGAACGAGGTGCACCACAGTCCGTACCGTAGCAGCGTAATCTTCGGGACGCTTCAATGAACTTACGCATAGCAGTAATGACCCGTGCACGGGTTGCTCCTCATTGAAAGGCAGCAAAGAAGAAGAGTTTATATGTTGATATAGTGGTAAAGCCAGATGCACTAGCTTATCTACCGCCTTTTTTTAATTTGAAATGAGGTCAAACGCATAAACAAATGTCGCAAACACGAAGCGTGGACATAACGTCGACATAATGGATAGCGTGGACATAACGGATAGCGTGGACATAACGGATAGCGTGGACATAACGCAGGACTTTTATTTTGGAGGTTCTTGCGTTTCCTTATGCACATTTCATTGAGTCTCCGTAGGACACAGTTGTCGTTTTGCGAGGGCCTAGACAAGGAGGTTTAAAATAAAATTTAAACCTCCTTGGGCCTAGATGTTGCGCGAAACAGCTTGCAAGGCCGACAGCCAGTTCAAACGCGTTGCCAGCAATACCGCATTTGCAATGTGTTTACAGTTTGGCTCCTTTTAAATTTTGCAGATATCTGAACTGTGTTGATTAACGCAAAAAGCTTCTTCTCTTTTTCAGTCGGATGCGGTTAGATTCTGTGGCCAAGGTGTGGATTTAGTTGCTGGCGAGATAACCTTTCTGCGTTACTGGGGTTTCAGTGGAAATTAAAACGAAGCTTTCTTTATGATGTTACATGGGTTGAAATGTTGTTTTGTTAGTGGTTATGGTGGAACTACGGGGCGGTAAGGAGGGAGATGTGATCGGTACCGAGAGGCTGAAGGCGAGAGGAGGAGTAGAAACGTGCAACAATTGGTTGGCAAAGCGATGACGTTATGTGCACATTTTTTTCCACATTCACTCTGTGCGCGACGGACCTCGCGTTTGACGCTGTGGACAATGCATTGTCTCTCATGTATCGGGAACATTGCCGCGTCTCTTCAGCATCGTCGTTCTTCTTCTTTCTCGGGTTTTACGTGCCAAAACCAGTTCCGATTATGAGGCATGCCGTAGTGGAGGGCTCGGGAATAATTTTGGCCACCTGAGGTTCTTTAACGTGCACTACAACGCAAGCACACGGGCGTTTTTGCATTTCGCCTCCATCGAAATGCGGCCGCCGCGGCCGAGATTCGATCCCGCGATCTCGTGCTCAGCAGCGCAACGCCTTAGCTGACTGAGCCACTGTGGCGGGTGGCGTAGTCGTGTGATGAACCATGGGTTAATAATACGGTACCTAGGAGAGCTGCACTCCATAATCGCGGCTGTCGGACTTTCTTCTCCTCTTCCCTTTTCCTCACATTTTAGTCGCAGCGGCTTCATATTTGTTTTTTCGATTACTTTGTCCGATTTTTTGCCATGCGCCCCTTCAATCCCGCTCGCGCGGTTTGTCTATCCTCACTTTTTTGTCTCCCTCGGTACTTGTTAGCTCTGACGCAGTTATCGCCGCGCGATTAGTTGTTAACGCGATGTATGTGCAAGCCCTGTCTTTTGCGCCAGACGTCCTATTGTTCATATTGCTGCTGTCCTTTTGTACTTACAATCGCCAGTGGCACCGCAGGGTGTGGCTTGTACTCCCGCACCCTCTGTCTGTACACCCATTGTTCCTTTGTTCACCGCACTATCCCACGCTTTGTTCTACAGCTCCCTTTGACGGAACAATAGTTGGGAGACCGAGAGGAAACGACAGGGCGGAGCAATTGTTGCCTTTGGAATCCAGGCTATACGATCGATAGCTCAGGACTGGTCAGCAGCGTATGGTCAGGGCAGTTCCAAAAAATTACTGTAGGAAGCGGTTGTGGTTGTCATCTTGCTCACCCGACTGTCCTCTTCTCTACACCTGTAAGTGCCTGAGTGCACCGCCATCCCCAGCGGACGTAATTTTTGTGGTTTCGCGGCAATCTGCCCCGTCGGCGTTGTCAATGTCACCATATGTATTTTTTTATATGACTTTCTTCTCTGCTAAGGAATTCATCCTGAGCTGACATTCTTACCATAGCGTGCCCTCGACAACGTCGATCGTAATTTTAAACCGAAGTTTTATACATGGCTAGGCGAAACTAAGATGCGTCTGTCCGTCGCCTGTGTACAGAAAACTGTCATCATCGGGATTGGCTCGAGCATCGTCGTCTTCCGCAGCTGGCTCGTTGGCGCCCCTCAGGAATCGCTCGTGCTCGTGCTCGGTATACGTTAGTGTCACTGCTCCCGCGTTCGTCGTCGTCTTCTTCCACAGATGGCTCTGTTGCCGCTCATTATTCCAGCCTAGAATGTCACTTCTCTTCTGTCGTCGTAATGGGGAGGCTGCGTTTACGGGGCTATGAGCCATTCAATGTCTTACCGTGACGGACAGATTTCATTTTAAAGCAATTTAATTTCGAAGCATCGCAAGCGACTATGGCGGGCGAATGCTGCTAACCACGCCACCGAGCTACCTGCTGCTACCTCGCTGAGCCAAACGAGCTTCGCGTAGTAATATTCCTAACGTTGCATTGGATCTGCGTCTTTTTACTGCGGCGCTGTTTATGGCTATGGTTCCGTGCATTCTTTGTGTCCTTCAACAGAAACTATCATCAACAGCAATGGCTCGATCGTAGCCTTCTTCCACAGCTCGTGCCACTGCTCGCGCGTTAGTCGTGGTCGTCTTCTTCCCAGTTGGCGCCGTTGCCACTCGTCATTCCAGCGTAGAATTTCACTTCTCTTCTGTCGTCGTAATGGAGAGGCCGTGTTAAACTTTTTTATTCTTAAGCGAAGCTTTATAGGCTCACAATGTCGGTGGTGGTGGTGGTGACGGCGGTGTCATGCTGAAAAGTGGGCCGATCCTGGCGATAGTGCCGAAAGAGTCCAAGCTCAATGGCACATACCAGGGACAAAAAAGAGAGAAAGAACGAAAGAAAGAGAGAAAGGAAGAAAGAGAGAGAGCGAAAGATAAATAGAGAAAGAGAAGAAAAAAGCGTGAGAGAAACAAAGAAAGAAAATCATCGTGAAGGTCAGATACACACACGGCAAGCTTCGCTTACCCCCATTTTCTCGACAGGGGAAGAGCTGATGATTTTTATTTACGGGGTATGAGCCATTTCTTAGGGGGTAACGTGACGAACGCATTTAATAACAGAGGTGACACGAGAATGTGTGTGCCTACCTATACGATGAACACCGATCAGGACAATAAATACGTTCACACCTTTGTTCAAAATTCTGTGTCACCTCTGTGTCGTGTGCTAAACAGCTTCGCTGGTCATCCACCTTCACAGAGTGAAATGGCTCATGATTGTTTTTTCTTTCTTTTTGGCTCACTTTGCTCATGATTTTGACACATACGTGTAATTTCCTTCTCTGCTATCCTGTGTTTAACGCAAAGTTGACTGAAGGATCGTTCTCTGAGGCAAGCTAATGTCACGCTTCTAGCCAAACTTCTTTTTTTACAGCGTAAGCTGTTATGGGCTTATTCCAATAGCCGTTTTGGTTCGCGATGTCGTCCGCCGCGGCCGCCGTTGGGGACCGTAACCGCTATCGCCGGAAATGCGAAAGAAGTACCCGGTTCCCACGGGGATCGAACGCGCACGCGCTGCGTGCGAGCCAGATACTCTACCACTGAACCACGCAAATGCTTGCTATCGGGCAGCGGAAAATGCCCTATAAAGGCTCCCTAGGCAGGCGCGCAGGCGCAGACGACCCGAGCCTCCACCAGTATGGTGGCACCATCTAGGTAAGGCTACAGTGCCTAGAGTAAGGCGCCTGCAAACGCAGCGTGCGCATGCGCAGACGACGAGATGCGATTCAGACGAGGTGCGCAATCAACGCGATCCCGTGCTGCCCGAGCCTCCGCGAGTATGGTGGCGCCATCTAGTTAAGGTGCCTGCAAACGCAGCGTGCCCGACATGTAAGTTGCAGTTCTTATAAGGCTTGATCGGGCTCAGCAGACTGTTGTGCAGAGAGCATTACAAGCCGCAGCTCGCCATCGACGCCGGGCGGACAGTTCAGATCGTTCGTGTCAAAACGAGGCGAAGAGACTTTGCCGCGAAGACCCTGTTGTGCGTGGTGCCGAAATTATAGTTACTCTTGAGCCGCTCCACCAGCCTACGCTGTGACTGTTCTGCGTGTGCCGCGCAGTCCTGTGACTTTTATTGCGATAGCAATTATATGGACACTCAAAAGCAGATTTCTGCCGTCGCCGTCGTCGTCGCCGTCGCCGTTGCCGTGAGGTTCCGTATGACGTCAATGGAGATGAAATCGTCGCCGCGCGCCGAACGCTGTATGTGCGAGTGAAAGGGCGCGAGGGGCGCCCGCTTTCACGGGGAGTGAACGCACGGCGGAGAACAAACGCGCGTTCTGCGCCGTGCTCGCTTAAGGGCTGCAGAAGTAGGCGTCTCTTTCCTCCTTTACAATCACCATATATGTAGAGCAAGCGCGCCTTCTCCCGACGCACGAGAGGCCGTGGGGGAGGGGGGAGGGGGAGGGAAGGGAGGCGACGTTTAGCTGCGGCACCAAGTGCCTATTTATATCAGAGGCTCCGGCAACACTCACCAACGCAGCACGCATTTTGTGCGAGCGCGGGCAAAACGCCGACGGCGTCGACAACAGTTCTGCGTGCTGCCGGTGCTGCTGCATGTCCAAGTTTATACAGCTGATAAAGCTAATATCACTACTCCGTATAGCTCTCTACAAATTTGCTATCGCAATTGATGTTTCGCCTTTCAGGTGAAACTGCGACAACTTTTTTTAAAGCGACAGCTAGGCGCCGTGTCGTTGAAAATACGGCGTCGGTGTCGGCGTGCGGCGTCCGCGGCTAAGAAAATCATCCCGAACCCCCCAGACAACGCAGGCCTTACGCGTGGCGCAGAGGCACTGATGAACTAATTAAATTTCTCAAAGTAAAATGCGTCAGAAAAATTCTAAAGTATGACTTAACCACAACCTACAAACATGATAGCGTCGGATTCTTATTATTGCGATAGCAATTATATGGACACTCAAAAGCAGATTTCTGCCGTCGCCGTCGCCGTTGCCGTCGCCGTGAGGTTCCGTATGACGTCAATGGAGATGAAATCGTCGCCGCGCGCCGAACGCTGTATGTGCGAGTGAAAGGGTGGTGGTGGTGAAAACTTTATTGAGTCGTTTGAGCCTTATGCGGTTACACCTTAGGAATGGGTTGGCTCTTGGCTGCGTGCAGGGGCTGGGAGCTGGTGCTTCTCAGCGACGACTAAAACCCAGTCCGTTAGCTGTTTTTGCACAGCCGGATCAGAGCTGGACACCGCAGCCTCCCATCGCTCGAGGTCAGTGAGTTGCCAATCGGCAGGTGGTCGGAGCTCAGAGCATAAATATAGAATGTGGTGGAAATCCGCTTTAGGCGCACCGCAGAGTGTGCACTCAGGCGAGAAAAGTCCCGGGTGTATTAGTGCTAGATGGGCGGGGGAGAGGAAAATGCGGGATTGTAGCTGGCGCCACGTCACCTGCTGCAGTTTGGTGAGAGATTTGTGTGGTTGTGGGTACCGGAGTCTTTCCTCTCTGTAATGAAGGGAAATTTCATGATATGAGACCATGCGCTCGCGAGCGCCTCCCCAGTTGGTGGCCTGCCCTGCTCGGCTGACGAATCCTCGAGCTAGAGAATGGGCGGCCTCGTTTCCGGGGTCACCCGCGTGAGCAGGGACCCATAAAATTTGGATCGGCCTCATAAGGGGGGGGGGGGGGGTGATCCGAGCTAGAAGTCGTGAAGCCGCGCCCGATATGCGTCCGCGGGTGAAGTTGCGGACCGCGGTCTTGGAATCACTAAAGATGTGAGTGGCAGAGGTGGAGGAGATAGCGAGGGCAATGGCTGCCTCCTCGGCCTCCATAGAGGAGGTGGCGAAGACCGAGCCAATGACCTGCGGGATCAGGGAGTTGGAGACGACGCTTATGGCGAAAGCTGGGGATGAGGAGTAAGAGGCGGCGTCGACATAGACGGTATCTGTTCGCATGCCGTAATGCTTGTGAAGAGCCTCCGCACGGGCCGCTCTGCGAGCCGTGTGGTGCTCCGGGTGCATGTTTTTGGGGAGGGGATGTACCGTGAGTAGACGGTGGATGTGAGGTGGAAGAGTGTTCTGCGAGAGGCAGTATCCAGGGGCGTTGAGTCCAATGCGGGTCAAAATGCGTCGGCCAGTAGCGGTGGAAGAGAGCCGCTCGAGTTGGGCCGAGCGGTGAGCTTCATTAAGTTCTGCGAGGGTGTTGTGGACCCCCATGTGGAGGAGCCTTTCGTGTGATGTGTATCAGGGTAGGTTGAGGGCCGCTTTGTAAGCCTGTCGAATAAGGGCGTTGACTTTATCTTCTTCTACCCGGGAGAGGAAAAGGTAGGGCAATGAGTACACTACCCTACTGAAAACGAAGGCTTGTACTAGCCGTCTGAGATCATGTTCGCGCATGCCTCGGTGTCGGTTAGCTATGCGGCGGATGAGTCGTACCGTCTGGTGAATGGTGGCCGTGAGTTTGGAAATAGTGGCAGTGTTCTTGCCATTGTTTTGAAGGAGGATACCAAGGATGCGAACCTTCCCAACCTCGGAAATGGGATTGCCGTCAATGGTCACTGTCAATGTGGGTGGAGGTCCGATATCCAGTCGTCCCTTGGGGGGGGGGGGGGGGGGCGGAGGACGAGGAGTTGAGATTGAGTGGGGGAACAGGCTAAACCGACTTGGGCTGCACAGGCTGCCACTATGTCAGCTGCTGCCTGCAGTGTCTCTTCCATAGCGCCAACACTGCCTGTGGTGGTCCACAGTGTGATGTCGTCCGCGTAGAAAGATTGCGAGAGAGTGGGAATGGAGGCCAGGGCGCGTGCTATGGGGATTAGGGTGATGTTGAAAAGGAGAGGAGAAAGGACTGATCCTTGGGGGGTGCCTCGGCTGCCTAGGGGGAATGTAGGTGAGGAAAGAAATCCAAAGGTTATCTCAGCTGTGCGGTGGCGAAGAAAGGCCGCAATGTACTGATGTGTGCGTTTGCCGACCTGGAGTGGACAGTGCTTCCAGGATGGCCGCATGGTGTACATTGTCAAAGGCTTTGGTTAGGTCAAGAGCTAGGATGGCACGAGTGCGTTTAGCGTGTCGGGGGTGTAGGACATCTTCTGAAAGTTGTAGCATTACGTCTTGGGTGGAGACGTGCGGGCGAAAGCCGATCATGGTATCGGGGAAAAGGTTGTTGTCGTCCATATGGTTCTGGAGTCTACCAAGGACGACGTGTTCGAAGAGCTTGCCTAAGCATGAGGTGAGGGAGATAGGTCTGAGGTTCTTGATTTCGAGAAGTTTGCCTGGTTTGGGAATGAAAGTGATGCGGGCGTGTGTCCACTGCGCTGGGAGTGTGCCATTACGCCAGCATTGGTTGAAAAGGTCCTTAATTGCTTTGATTGATAGGTCATCTAGGTTACGGAGCATTTTGTTAGTAATTCGGTCAGCTCCCGGAGCCGATGTTGTTCGAAGACGGTGCATTGCCGCTCGGACCTCGGATGTGGAGATTTCCTCATCCAAGGCCGGGTTAGGAGCACCGGTGTAGGAGAGTAGGGGGATGGGCGTGCTGGTGGTAAGGTATTGGTCTTTGAGAGCCTGAAGGAGGGCGTCGTCCTCCGAAGGTAGCTGGTGTAGTATGCGGGTAACGTTCTTGCGTTGAGTGGCCTTTGTGTGACCTGGATCTAAGAGAAAACGCAGGAAGGACCAGGTGTCTTTGAGAGCAAGATTGCCGCTCATGCGGTCACACACCTGCCCCCATTGCTAGTGGGCAAGATTGCTGTCATGGGCCTCAATCTCAGCAACGAGGCGGGCTATGCGCCGTTTCAGGGATCGGTTGTGTTTTTGAGCTAGACAGCGCTTTTGAAGGCTGGCATGGGCTTCCCACATGTGAAGGAGTCGGCTATCCGCTGCCGCTACTTCTTCCGGCTCGGGAATGGTGGATGTTGCTTGTTCTACATGTTGCGTTAGCGAGGGTGCCCAAGCGTCGAGATCCGCGATTGTGTCCGGGGCCGTCTGCCGTAGTCGGCGAAACTTATCCCAGTCAACCACGCGGACTGCACGTCGCTTGGGCGGTGCGAGAGAGGAGATACTGAACTCGGTGCAGAGGATGTAGTGATCGCTTCCGAGGGAATGTATGGTGTTGGTCCAGCGACCATCTCTGATGTGTTTCGAGAGTGTGAGGTCGGGGCTGGTGTTGTGTTGGACGCTAGATCCAATGCGGGTGGGGAAGGAAATGTCATTGAGGAGTGAGAAGCCTTCATTTTGGACAAAAGTCCAAACGGCTGTGCCTTTACGACCGTTTTTGCGGTAGCCCCAACTGATGTGGTTTGCATTGAAGTCACCCACAACCAGAAGGGGACTGCCTGAACTGAGGACAAGGGCTTTGCGCATAGCCTCAATGAGGGCGGCTGGAGGGCTTTTAGGTGGGCTGTAGAGGTTGATAATGTAGAGGCTGGTGTTCTTGTGTGTGCGGGGGAGGAGTTCGAGTAGGATACCGTCAATGTCGGCTACCTCTAGGGGGTGCTCAACGGCGGTAAAATTACGGTGGATTAAGGTTGCTATTCTAGTTTGGGGTTGGTTGGTGGGTTCGTATACGGTGTAATTCCTGAGTTTGACAGAGACCAGAGTTTCCTGTAAGGCAATGTTCGTTGGGATTTCTCCTGGGGGAAGGTTTTGAAGGTGGAGTTGCAGGTTGTCCCGTTTAGCACGGAAACCCCTGCAATTCCACTGCCACACTCTAATGCTGTGATGTTTCGCAGCCATGTTGAGCGATTACGGAGGGATCGGAGGGCGTGGGGCGCTGAATGCGACCTCTGGAGAAAAGCTCGTTTACCTGGGTTTGTAATTGAGACTATGAAGCTTCTTGTGCGCATTGGCGCTTTTTAATGGCTTCGAAGTGGGTGGATATATTAGTCATCCAGCTAGCTGTGTCTGAGCGGAGAGAGTGCAGAGCACGTTCGAGCGTCTGTAGTGACGTCGTTATGAGTGCGAGCTGCTCGGCAACCGGCTGAGGCGCCAGTTCATTCTAAGTATTGGATTTCCTTTTGGCAGGAGGACTGCGTGTGGGTGACGTGGCGCGCGAGGGTGAGGCGGATGAGGATCCAGGAACGTCGGGACGTGTCCGGGGCTGCACCACTGGCAGCAACATTACCGGGGAGTGATCTCGCCTTAAAAGGGCCTGTAATTGCTGTTTTAGTTCGGAAATTTCGCGGCTTTGGTGAGTTAACTGTGCTCTGAGCTCCGCGTTTTCTTTTTCGAGCGAAGAAATTGCGGACGCCAGCTCACCTGTTTCTCGATGTTCTGGTCTTTTTGCCCTGGGAGTGGCGGGAACGACACTGAACGGCTTCGATGGCGGCCTTGTCGGGAGCTCGTTCTCGAACGGCTTCTGGACCTTGAAGGGGATCGGTGGTGACTTCTTGAGTTTCTGGAACTCTCGGGTGGAGACACAGGGGGTGGACTCGCTGGTGGTGTTGTCCGGGTGGTGGATTTGGCAGTGTTGTTGCTTGAGTTGCCGGAGCGGTCGAAGCGGACCTTGCAGCGCCTGGTCCCCGTGAAGTGCGCTCCACCGCAAAGTATGCACTTGGGTGTGCAGTCCGGCGTTGGCTTTACTGGATGGGCTATGCCGCAGCGTGGACAAAGACCGGTGCGCTCTTTTGGGCAGGCGTCGGCACGATGTCCTGGCTTGCGACAGTTGAAGCAAGCCTCAACTTTAGCCTTGAATGGGTGGCAGGAGTAGACGGCGCCGTAGAAGTTCAGCTGCCGTGGGACTTCAGTGGTGTTGATGAAAGTCACCAAGATGGACTTGGTGCGACCAAGCTGGCGTGCGTCGGCGATGGTGAAGGTGCGGCTTGGGTTAAGAGCCACTAGGTCTTCGAATATCTCCTCTTGAGACTGGTTGTACACGGCGTTGTACAGGATTCCCTTGATTGCGTTGTCGGGGGCAGCGACATACGCCTTCATCGGGTACTGTTGGTCGTTGAGTTGTAGGCCTTGGGGCTGAACGTATCGCTTCATTCGGGGTTCGGAGGGCGTACTCACAGTAAGAGAGTTGTTGTGTGGGTTAATCCGGAGCTTGTCTTGGCTCCTCGCTTGATTGTAGTCAATCTCTGCTCCAGCGCAGAGGATCGGGAGGAGAGCACCTCCGTTGATGGGTCGGAGATCGAGGCCCCCGCGCGGTCGGAAAACAATCTTGAAGTCCGTGGCCGGTAGCCGGGGTAGAGGATGGTGTTTCTTCAACTTCGGCGAAGCAGACTTGCCTTGCGGCGGGGCGGCAGGCTTGCCTGGACCTGCTGGGGATCCGGATAGCGCTGACGCGTCACTCGCCGGTGCTTGCTTCAGCGCGGGGTAGATCTTGTTGCGGGCCCGAATAGCTCGGGACCAGCGTGGGTCATCCTCAAATTCTTGGGGCGAAAGCTCTTCTCCCTCGACGTGGTACGGCATCTTGCGACGCGTACCCGGAGGTGAGACGGGGCGATGAGCAGCCGGCGGCGTTTGTTAGGCCCGGCGGCCCGGGCCAGCCCGGCGTCGGAGGAAAATCGACGAAAAATAGGAAAATATGGACGGAAATGATCCAAACACGGAGCAGACCGGTGCCGGGCACCTTCACAGACCGATTCTGGTAGAATTCAGGCCATTCGTAGTCGATTATCCGCCACGAAGAGTGAAAAAAGTTGTCGCTGTTTCACCTGAAAGGCGAAGCATCAATTGCGATAGCAAATTTGAAGAGAGCTATAGGGAGTAATGATAGCAGCTTTATCAGCTGTATAAACTTGGACATGTAGCAGCACCGGCAACACGCAGAACTGTTGTCGATGCCGCCGGCGTTTTGCCCGCGTTCGCTCAAAATGCGTGCGGCGTTGGTGACTGTTCCCGGAGCCTCTGATATAAATAGGCACTTGGTGCCGCAGCTAAACGTTGCCTCCCTTCCCTGCCCCTCCCCCCCCTCCCCCACAGCCTTTCGCGCGTCGGAAGAAGGTACGTTTACTCTACATATATGGTGATTGTAAAGGAGGAAAGAGACGCCTACTTCTGCAGCCCTTAAGGGAGCACAGCGCAGAACACGCGTTTGTTCTCCGCCGTGCGTTCACTCCCCGTGAAAGCGCGCGTCCCTCGCGCCCTTTCACTCGCACATACAGCGTTCGGCGGCGCGCGGCGACGATTTCATCTCCATTGACGTCATACGGAACGTCACGGCGACGGCGACGGCAGAAATCTGCTTTTGAGTGTCCATATAATCGCTATCGCAATAAAATAACGGAGCCTATGTGGAGCGCGTCCGTACCCTCCGGAGGCAAGCGGCGTTCTCCCCAGTGAAAGGGCGCGAGGGGCGCGCGCTTTCACGGGGAGTGAACGCATATATATTCGTTACATATATATATATATATATATATATATATATATATATATATATATATAACGAAATACTACCTTTGGCTATCATGTCAGACAAGTTATAGAACAGGCAAGTGGCCCACAGTAATTTCATTCCTAAAAACTGGCTCAACGCCCTCTCACTCCGTAAGCCTTTCTTTTAGAACTATACCTTGGACAGCTCCCTCTTTCTTGCGTTTTTCTCATAAGCTCTTCAATAAAACTTTCACAAATGGAGCAAGAAATCAAAAGTAGATTGCCTCCGAACTTAAGAAGAAACATGGCGATCTACACAATGCTGATACTCTGCGGCAATGACAACTGGGTATAATAAGACCGCGCAAAGAAAGAAAACTATAGCTTTCGCAGGAACAAAGCACGTCCTGAAAAGCTGAAAGAAAGTGAAGAGTTCATCCCTAAAAAGAGCCGAAATGCAAAAAGCACGACGATAATATTACTGGAAAAGAAGCCACGCCAATGAAACGCGCTCTATCTCCAGTTCCCTGATTGTTCACTGTTTTTCTCTCCTTCTTTTTCTCCTCGCAAAAGAGAGAGTGACAGAGAGAGAGAACCAATGGTGAAAGGGCGGGAGCAAGGGTCAAAGGGTGCGAGAGAGGAGAAATTGTTAAAGCGTTCCAGTTTTTTATTTTGAGTACTGTGGAGCAGCCGCTCCGGCTTGCACGCAGAGAAAGAAGTGAAGTTGAAAATGCCGCGACATCAACCGCAGCGGCAGCTACTGTTCACTTTTCTGGGGTGTACGTTACATTGCTTATATAGTACTGTATACCTGTTTTACTTTAGTTTTACGGAAAGCGAGCAAGTTCGGTCTTACCAACAAAGCAAAAGGACAAAGTTCGCAAAGAAAGAAAAATGGCAGAGATTGGAGGCTTTGCGGCGCAGCCTGTCAATTTGTCACGATGAACACCGCGTCCGTATTCGCCATCATTGTGGTTCAAGACAGCTAGGGGGTGAAGACTGAAACAGAAGAGGCGGGTCGAGTTTTCTCTTGGCTATGAGAAACATGAAAAAGAAAACGTGAAGAAGAAGACAGCCGTCACGGCGTCTTTCTGTGCTTGTGAGTTTCAATAAGACACGAGCCGGAAAGAACAAAAAATGATTATGCTCATAAACCGAAGTTATCACTGGCAGTAGTGGTATACAGGGAGTAGTGAGCCACGAAAATTGATGGAAAGAAATGCAGCGCTCGTCGACGAGAAGAATTACGGTGACCGGCGCATAGACTGCTGCTGTACAAGACATTTAATCTCGTCGGTCCTTAATCTGAATGTATGTGGGACACAATTTGATTGATATTTGTCACTTTGTTCCCGGCCCACTTTGGAGGGCACTTGACGACATTTGACTTTAGTGACGATGTCGCACGCCACCTAAGTAGTCCTGAGAAGTGTGTCGTATGCAAAAGACACACGATACACCAAAGGCATCAAACAGGGTGACAATAATGAACACAAACATTAAATATAGCGCTGTTGCCAATGAACGTTTCCTTAATTAGACAACTCAAAAGCACATATGACATGTGCTAGTTAAAGGCTTCCGAGATGAGGCTTTACAATTAGTCTAAACAAAGAATATTTCCATCGCATGTAATACAAATGAAACTACTCAGCTAAGATCATCATCATCCACCTGTATTTATGTCCGCTGCAGGACGAAGGCCTCTCCCTGCGATCTCCAATTACTCCTGTCTTGCGCTAGCTGATTCCAACTTGCGCCTGCAAATTTCCCAACTTCATCACCCCACCTAGTTTTCTGCCGTCCTCGACTGCGCTTCCCTTCTCTTGGTATCCATTCTGTAACTCTAATGGTCCACCGGTTATCCATCCTACATGGCCTGCCCAGCTCCATTTTTTTCTCTTAATGTCAATTAGAATACCGGCTATCCCCGTTTGCTCTCTCATCCACACCGCTCCCTTCCTGTCTCCTAACGTTAGGTCTAACATTTTTCGTTCCATCGCTCTTTCGTGCGGTCCTTAACTTGTTCTCGAGCTTCTTTGTTAACCTCCAAGTTTCTGCCCCATATGTTAGCACCAGGTATGGGGCAGAAACTTGGAGGTTAACAAAGTTGAAACAGTTGAAAAACACAGACAGTTGAAAAACACGATCAATGACCACTTAGGAAGTACGACTGGAATAAATCCATCAAAGCTTCCTATCAAACGAAAACGACGCCTACAAATCCTTTAATGATAGTCACGATTAAAGGATTTGTAGCCGGAAAGCTCAAGTATACATGGGACGCCAAAAGCTTAAGTATATGCCAGCAGAGTTGATAACTAGACGTAATAATTGTACCCAAGATAAAAGGATCCATGCCTATGACAAGAGACGAGCACGTGCAGACGCGCTGAAGAATGAGCGGAAGGAATCAAGGATACCAGCAACAATCTATTTAAAATCAGACGGACCGACATGCCTCTGATGTGACGCATAGTGGAGCGCGTACGCAGTTCGCGTAAAATTATACTAACAAGAACGGCAAAAACTGCCGTAAGCATCAGCACGTACGCGCACGCAGAAGCGCGTCACCGCAGGCACGCAAACACGCACAAACGCTAGAGTACACAACGCAGATGCCAGCGCCACCTGCCTCATTCTCGCTGCATTGGACATCAGATAAGTGCGAAGTAAAGGCGCAACGGGTTTCGAAAGACGAAGATTGATCGGCTTCACTGACAGGAGCGTGCATGAGCTCCAAGCGAGCACGTTAGTCACGCGCTAGAGCTCCGCACCCTGAATGCGTTTGAGAGGAAGCATCAGAATACCACACAGTCGCCATCGCTACGTGATGAAGGCGCCGAGTGAGGCGAATCGACCCCCACGTTGGTGTCCTGAATGGGAAGCACGTAGCGCCGCCCAGACCATACCCCGGGCGTCACGCGAGGCCCCCCTCCAGAAGGTACGACGATGCTGGCAACCTTATGCTGGACTCCCACAAGGAGCACGTTAACGTAAAATGAATATGTTGCCATGTAGACGTGGTGATATCTATCTACTTGTGTGAACACGTAGAGAGAAATGGCAACCGACCGTACGCTTCCGAAATTCAATGACAGCTTGCCACGCACTGAAATCACTGCGTAGCCCCTCTGAACAGCGTCACTATAAAACAAAATCATAAATAGCAATGCAAGAATGCAAGCAATGGAAGGAGTGCCAGCTATTCTGCTGAAGTCAAAAGCATGTGCCGTAGAGAAAGACATTCATGTGCGCTCATGATACATGCTTGCTATTCCTTCCAACCAACAAACATCCTCCGACCATTTAGGCGACTTTTACCTCGATATAATTTTTGTGTACTTGCGGCATCAACACAAAAAAGAGCAGTTATTTGTATTTTATGCCCGGCATACTTGTTTTAATCAAGATTGCTTCCAAAAGCTACACAAACACCCACTAGGCTGAATATTTTCAGATATTGTCGTCGTTGGAACGATACAATTACACCGATGATTTTTTCAGTGGGCACTCCTGTCCCTCGAAGGGAGAGATTGGTGGTACAGAGGAAAAAGAGCTATTTGCTACATATTTTTAGTGAGCTAAGTCTCAGCGCCTTTCTCTCGAAGTTTGCAAGGGTTCAAGAAAATTTGTTTACTCTCTCTGAAGAATAAGCCATTTTAAAGGGAAATCAAGTGTTACGCTAAATCACCTTGCCGTATTCCAACGTCTATGCCGCGCTACTCAGCTCAGCCCTAAAGACGAGCAACTCTGGGCAATCCAGCGGGCCGTGGAAACCGCTAGGAGGCAAGACCTCCTGGCCGACACCTAGGCGGGAGCCCAGTCCACAAATACGCCGGATATGAAATAAAGTTTTTCTGTCGGTCTGTCTAAGACATCCGTGTGCTGCCACGCAGTTCAAGATGATTTCTAGCATTCGGGCTGTTGTGAAGCCAGAAATGTTTTCTGAAACTTTTGTCTTTTGTTACGTTTAAAAGATATGTAGCCCTTGATTATCAGTAAACAACTAACTCAAATCACTGTGCACCTGACGACATCGTTTGTCTTGGCTCCTTTTCTGGCTCACTAAAGCGCCTCTCACGGCCAGCATGACCGGTCTGTTATATCAGAAACATAACCTATATCAGCCGCCGCCGTGGCTCCCTGGTTGTGGTTTACTGCCGGTGAGCACAATGTCATGAGTTCGAGTCCCGGCTGCGGAGGACACATTTTTACTAGCGTGGAATACACAACGACCCTTCCTGAACCCTGCTTTGACTTCATCCTACGTGTGTGAAACATAGCCTGAATTTTATTGCGATAGCAATTAATGGCCACTACAAGCGCATTTCTGCAGTCGCCGTGTTGTTCCGTATAAAGTCCAAACCCGATAACATCGTCGCCGCGCGCCGTACGCTGTATGTGCGAGTCCAATCGTGCAAGGATGAGCCGACGATGGCGGCTCAATCTCGCGCACTCAAGGGAGGAAAGTGGGTAGAAAGCGCGCCGTCTTCCGACGCGCGCAAGGCACCGGGGGGAGGGGAGGGGAGGGGCGTTCTATTCCGGCGGCTGCTGGGCATGGCACGGCCGCGCGGGCCCTATTTTGAAAGCGATCTGAGATGGGCACAAAGTGCGCCGAGTGCTGATAGCTTCGCGGCCGCTATGTTTACGCCGCTTAGTTCGCGTTGAAGCGAGAGACAGCACGAAGGTCGTTTTCGCTCGCTGCTGCTGCTGTGTTTCCTCACTCCAGTGTTTTGACAGCGAGTTTCCGTGGTCATCGAGCGAGATGTGTTCATGCTTACCTGTGCGCGCGTGACACCGTGCTTGTTGATTTAGTTAGTAAGCGAATGTTGCCAAGTTTATACGGCCGATAAAACTAATGTTCTTATTTCGTAGAGCTTTCTACTAACTTGCTATCGCAATCGATGATTAGCCTTTCGGGCGAAACTGCTACTTTTTAACAGCGAAGCTGTTCTAGCTAACCGTAAAAAGTGGCGTCTGCTGTCGCAAAACCTCGCCGAGCTATGACGTCACTGCGTTGCCTAGCAACCACCTCGCGGAGTGGCTTGTGCCTCGCCTCCTCTCCGTGCCGTGCAATATGTTGCCTTGACTGATTCCTTGACTGAGTCCCTAGATTTTCTGCTCAAAAAATATCTAGGGACTTTAGCTTTGACATGGGACGTTAAGGAGAGGGAAGGAGAGCATGCACGCGGTACGCGCAATCCTCGGGAGAGGGAAAGAGAAACTGAGAGCGAGATAGAGAGAAACAAATTGTAGCAGCACCAACAAAGCGACGCGCAGAGCTGCTGCCGACGCTGCCCGTGTTGCCTAGCCGCGCATGCGTCGAAGCAGTATGAAACTGCTTGCCCTATCAAGATGCTCTATATCAAACTAAATGAAAGTTAGCGGTTGTCTTTTGAGAGAGTTATCCTTGCGTAAATGTTTCCTAACTTCTTGTTCCCAGCCTCTGCACAAACTCTCAGTTCTGTAATGATTAGCGAATGTGAAACTAACGCTTGTATGCAATAGATCAGCTTCGATAACTTTCGCGGACAAGGAAATAAAATCACGAAGAATGGCACCTTCCCCAGTTTATTTATGGGACACTGGCCAGAGAAAAAGCTTTCACATTCCCTAGATTATTTGGAACGATACCTTCTTGTATCAAAACAAAATTTAGGCAAGCTATATATACATGGCAAGAATTCCAAATGAAAAAAAAAACGTGAAGCCAACGACAACGCCCACAAAAGTCATGCCTTCCTGTATGGTTCTAATAAATGCTCTGGCCTCGTTCTCCGTCATACAGAGCGCATACTGCGAGAGCCGCCATCAAGCGGAAGCCAGCGACGAATGAGCATGCCGGAGTGCCTCCACGCAGTTCTCCCTAGTGGGTTTCCCCTTCAAGTTCTGCGGGCGGCTGGACGCGCCTGTATCATGTCTTTTCCAGAAACCAATTATTCTGCCCGTCTAAGGAGGGGGCAGTGGTGGTTTCTTGGCGAGCTCTGAGGACGTATTATACGTATAGTTCCGCATTCCGAAGCCGACTGGCAGCTGTCATTGCTACGCCGGTCTACGTCCGCGCAATCGCAACTTTCAGAGCTATTAATCGTACCGTTTGCTAAACTGTTCTGAGCTGCGACTCGCGCGCACGGAGTGCCGGCTGACAGGCGTGAGGCACTCCACTGGCCACGCGGCCGCTTGCACGCCTGTGATGCAACTCACAAGACTCTGACTTTCTAGTGAAGTCGGGTCTCGCACCTCGGCTACTCTACGAACAGCCACTTCAGTTACCGCGGGCGGAGCTGTGCAGGTTTTGTGAAACAAATATAATAACAATAATAATCTTTATTTTGGCAGGAAACATTAAAAAAACACAAAACTACCACAGAGACACGTTCCTACCAGAGTCAACTAGGCAAAAGGCGCCTATTTGGTGCCTGCCGAGGCCTTGTTTCTCAGACGTACACAGCGATCAGCGCTGTCGAAAAAAAAAACAATTTGTAGTAGTACAAGAAAAAAGATTATGTGGAAGTATAAACTGCATACATTATAGGACACGAATAAAAAGTTGGGGGTGGGGGGATTTGATCTGGAAGCACAACATATAGAGACAAGCATTTTAAGTTCAAAATGCACTGGATAATAATAATTAAAAGATATTGTGAATGTTACAGAGCAACAAAGCAATGACAATGTGGCACTTAGCGCGTAAAATTTTACAACAGGAAACAATTCGGTACTTTCATACATTTTCTCCATTACATACATTTAGGTACACGGGACTGATCACACAAACCGGGCTTTCACACGTGTTTTAAATGAAAAAAAATTGACTTTGATTGTTGCGCGATAGCAACTAGTTCCGGGTAGAAATTTAATAATTCAGGTTTCTGGTAATCTAACAACTGCGTCCCGTAACATGTTCAAATTTTTTTCTTCACTTAAATATTCTGCCTAAGTGCATAATTAGATTCGGGGCTCTTATATGGTTCTATAAATGTGGTCGAATCTGCCTTTAAATTGGGGGAAATCATGAGCGCAAGGCGCTGGCGAGAAAATATTGGAAATAGTCAAGATAGCGTTTTTTTTTTTTAAGAAAGGTAGTGAGTGTTGTCGCCATGATAAATTTGCGATGAATCGAATACACTTCTTCTGTAATACTTGAAGGTGATTTATATTACCCTGAGGGATGGTTCCCCAGACTAAAATACAGTAGTGCAAATGCGAGAATACCATGGAGTAGTAAAGCTGTCGTTTAAACCATGACGGTAGCATGAAACACAACCTGTGTAGCATACCTACTGTTCTGGACACCTCAGCGCGAAGATAGGCGACACGTTGTGTCCAGCTGAGATGTTCATTGTAACTTATGTGTGGGTACTTGATTTATTGTTTTACCATTAAAGGATAGCTTTATATTATTGCTGATTGCTTTATTTTTGCTCTGAAAATAATATGCTTTGTTTTTTCAGTGTTAAGAGCCAGCTCATTGTTCAGTAACCACAACGACAGCTGTTGGAGTCAAGCATTAGCCTGACTGTTAATACTGTTCATGTTAGCACCATGAAAAAATACATTAGTGTCGTCAGCGTATAGCACAATGTCAGGTGTATCAGGTTTGAGTACAATGTCATTTGTATAGAGAAAAAACAACAGCGGGCCTAGGATCGAGCCCTGAGGAACACCGTATCGTATTAATTTTTAACTTCTAATCAATTTAAGTGCATTGCCGCAGATACCGTACTTGTTAAGTTTATAAAAAAGAACGTCATGCTTGATTGAATCGATAGCTTTCCTGAAATCTAAAATTATACCAATAGAAAAGAGCCTATTTTCAATAATTATTATAAGTTTTTCTTTGATTTCCATAAGAGCTGTTTCCACAGATTTACCTCTCTGAAAGCCATATTGCTGTTGTGATATTATGCACCTCTTGTGTAAAAAATTGTTTACCCTCCGAATAATTACATACTCCGCTATCTTTGAAAAGATGGGGAGTACAGAAATAGCACGATAGTTGCCGAGACTATCCCTGGCGCCACTCTTATGCACTGCGCAGACGCGAGCAATTTTCATTTTCTCTGGAAAAACGCCTTGAGTTAGGATACCGTTACAGATATGGCCGAGGGGCGCGCACAGTACATCTGACAGCGCTTTTACTGGGCGGACAGCGATATCGTCATATCCACTTGCGCAGTTCTCTTTCAAGCTTCTGATTATTCCTTCTATTTCATGCGGCGTGACCTGAGACCAGAAAACGGAGCTCATTTTCTGCGTTATGTAGGTATGCGGGTAGGCACTTTGAACATGTTCGGTTGCACCAGCCGAGAGAAAATGGCTGTTGAACTTATCTGCCAGGGGAACACCGGTATAGATTGTGCCGTCAACAACCAGTTCATTTAGAGCATTACATGTTTTTTTAGAGATAAGAGATTTCATCAGCACAGACGTATGTCACCGAAAACTTATGCAGATAATATGATGTTCGGGCTTTCTTAAGGTCAGGGTTTAAACAGTTTCTAATTTTTTATATTCTTCTAGTTTGCTTATGTCCTTGGTTTTTAGGAATCTATGAAATAGCTCGTTTCTATTTCTAATTCTTGCAAGTAATTCCTTTGTAATCCGTGGCTTCCTAGCTTTACAACATTTAACGAACGGTCTGATGGGAAATGCGGTCTCATACGATTGCAGAATCTTATTTAGAAGCAAATTATAAGTATCACCGGGGTTCTCAGTGCTGAATACATTATCCCAAACAATATTTGACAATAAATTACGGAAATGACTAATGCCACTGTCTGTAATACATCTACGAAAAACACTGCTTTTTAGTTACTTTACGTTTAGAGTATACAGGCATAAAAATAATGGCAAATGATCACTAATACCTGTCGATAGAACACCAGCAAATACATTGTCATCGAAGCAGCTTGTCAGGCACAGGTCAATTAATGTGTTACTGTTCATTGTAACACGGGTTGGAGCAATATTAACATTAATCAGGCCAGCGGAATGTACCAGATCAAGAAAATTACCGCAACTAGTGTCATAAGAAAGCAAATTTATATTGAAGTCTGCAACTATGACAACTGGTACATTATAGGCTAATAAATATTCACTTAATTCTTCAAAGAATTGTAGAACGCAGGTAGGGAGCCAGAAGGCGGACGGTAAAGACCCGAGGACCACAAACGAGGAATTCGAGAAAGCCAAAGATTCATAGTCGTCAGTAATTACTGAATATTTCGGTATGACGTTGCACGAAATGGACTTCCTAATGTAAAGCCCTACGCCGCCCCCTCTACGTTTATCGCGGAAGAGGGCTTCGCATTGGTAGTCGTCGAATTGTACTATATCTTCTTTGGATGAAAACCAGGTTTCTGTAAATGCGAGAACGTTAAGCTCGTGTTCAAGGACGTTAAATATGTACTTACTTCAACATGCTTATTTCGCAAGCTAGCGTGCGTTTAAGTGAAATAAGGAAATTTTATTCTGTAGCTGCCGTGCTTGTGTTGAAAAATTCCTAAGCGAGATACCGTCAACTGGGTTAAAGTTAGTAGTCGGGCTGGGCATCAACGGGGGGAGGCAGGAGGAGGGAAAGGCACGTGCCTTTTAACTTAAAGGGACACTAAAGAGAAACAGGCAGTTCAGCTGGAATAAAAGAGGGACCTTCAGGAATGCATGCAGTTTTTGTTTGGTGCAAAAATATGAGTTATTAGCTGACAAATTCGTAAACAAAGAGCAAATATCTCTTCCTCAATTTCTCTCACCCCAGATTTGGCGCTGAAGCGGTGTCGTCACAGATTTCATTGCTCTCAGCGAATCAGAATGAGCCATGATACGTCACCGCTTGCGTAAACGGTCGAGGCGCTGGCTGCATCATGGCTGCATGGCCGCTGCGTTTGGGTTCGCCGAGATGGATATCGTTGCTGCCGCTGAACCTTGCGACGAAGAGCTCGCCAGAAAAGCAGGACTGCATTTCAGCGATATTCAGTGAAACGGAGCGCGAAATGATCCTCCGTGCTCGCGCGGTAGGTGTTTCCGCGTGCGATGGCGGTGAGCCGCCGGCCGCGCCGGCGGAAAGCAGAGCTTCGTTTTCGTTGACAGAAGGTGTGTGTCCGGTCCGCCAGGCGATGATGTTCCCGACAGAACAAGCGTAGAAAGTTGCGCACGTACTCTGTATGGTTATTTCGTGGCTTTATTTAATGACATTCAGCACTCACCGAGCCGCCAGTTTGCTGCTGCAGGGGCTCCGGTAGGGGGTTTAATGAAGGCCGCATTGAGGGAACAGCTGCTCGAGAAAGGACTGGCCTCTGGGGCACGCCACGATACTTTGCGAGAGTGGGATTGTACACATAATCCGAGGGCGAGAAATCCAGAGAGCACAAGATCGGTTTCTCTGGCTCTTTTGCCGTTTTATCATCGGCAGAGCACTGAGTCAATGCGAACGCCGGGGAGCCGGGGCTCACCGCGCGGCACGACATGAAAGGACACAATCGAGTCAACACTGCCGCTGCCCCTGAACAAGCACCTTGGGCCATTTATGCAGCCCTCAACATTACACACACGAGACATTTCCTGGCTGTTTCCCTGCGAAGTCAACGTTTTTCGAGCCACGCAACACGCAACCAAACACTGTAGAGCGGAACAGGCGCGCGCGATGATGCATGTACAGTGCCTAGAATATACTCAATGCATGGACCAAAAACGAAACTACGAAACTATCACGACCGGATGTATCGCCATGCCATTTTTTCTTATTTAATTTTGCAGCTAAACTTGTACTTCCTCGCTTGAAACGGTTTAAAAAGTTGGCAAATGCTGTTTATGTACGTTTAAGGTGTATTTCATTTTGCGTTTTATTAACAGCGATAAATCGCTCTCGACCAATCGCGACCGGCCTGCGTTTGTTATCTCCGACGTCACGAACGTGTAGTGCGGGAAATTCGAAGCGGCGTCAGCACCTATCCTTCAGTTTTTCGCTATTGTCTCGTTTATTAAACATCTGTTTGCCGTAAGAATGGTATGAGTGTGATTCTGATAGGATAATCTAGCATTCAAGCGCAACTCCCGGTTTCCTATTAAAGTGTCCCTTTAAGCGATTTTAACAAGGTCGCCTTCTGTCTTTATCTGAATGGCTTGTTCACTTTCCCTCGCCTTCTCTCTTTCTGACAAATATGGCGAACATTCTGTCATGGTCGCAAATCTTGGATATATATATGCATGCTTTGTTTTTTTATAAGTTCCAAGAATTTTGATTAAGAAAAGACAACACCTGTGGCATATTCTATTTCTTGAGCTCGACTACATTTTGGAAGACACGCCCAAAGCTTGTACAAACATAAATATGCATAATCATCTAATTACTTTTATTTCGATCATTTACATTTTAATAATGGCCTTACGGCAGTATTGAAATTTGCGAATTGTAGCGTATATCCACTTGAAAGAAATTTTGAGGAAGAGACCAGTTTTGAGATTTGCTGCAAAGGGAAGCGCTAAAGGAGAACGGAGAGAAACAAGAGTAAATGAACAGGAACGTAGTCTCAAGTACTCTTGTTTCTTTCCACTGCCACTTTAGGACCCCCTTTGCACAATATATCACGCCAACAAGCCGTGCGATTCGCAGTACTACCGGTATCGCGAAAGTCGTTATTGTTCCAATTATATTTTAGCTTCAATGCAGAAAGAAAAGGGTTTTGTAAAAAAACGTGAGTGGTACAACGCTGCAATTCTATCACAAGGTTGACGGCGCCTAACTGAAAATGGCTGCTAGTTCTCAAAATACGTTCCAAGTAGATGTGCCTTGAGGCCTCAATGGCATCAATGCCTAAATCGCAATATGTGCCGCGAAGTAATATTAAAATATGACATCGAAATGTTGTGAAATATTTGTTTTCAATTTTAATTTCCGGCGGCTATTTACGTGCGCCTCTATGAGTAATCCAGCTGAATATTTTTTTTTATCTGAGAAATGTCCAAGGTAGTTTTTCAATATTCTGTTAACGATAAAAAAATTTAAATATCTCGTAGAATGTCAACCTCTTTTTCTTACACCATTATCTATTATTTCAGCTCACCTATTCTCCCTCTCCCGTAATTCCCCTTTCCCATATCCTTTGTTGGCCGCTGTTCAGGTGTCCGTCGCTCGAGTTAGACAATTACAGTGCGCCCACCAGCAATTCTTTTCTATTCATTACAGAGTGTTTCAACCGCTTACTCAACCATTATAGTTTAGCGTGTTTAGCGTAAGAGTGCGATTAACGGAATAGCGTGATCGAAATGCGCACGCGCAGAACGCTTAACGACCCATAGCACTTAGCGTACGCTTTTTTTTTCTCGTATTTAACGTTACCGTCTTTGTGTGGCTTACGTAGTCTGCGCGAAAACATGGCGGCGGTCCCAGCCGCCCGCTTCAATCTGAATTTGGCGTCGCCTTTGCATAATTGACTTCATTCGTAGCAATTGTCTGGGTAAACCGCATTCGCTTAGTCTCAGGCCGCTTCGACGGCAGCTTATTATGAATAACCTTGCGTATTTTTCGAGATCGCTTGTCGTTTCGAAGGAGTCAAGGCTTAACAAGAGAAACCTTCGGGATGACTGCGCCACCTATCGGCGAATTCAATAAATAGGCACATCTGCACATGGCCCCGGAGATTGGGGATTCACGCAGGCCTTAGATGACAAGCTTGTACTGATTTCGCCGCGGATTGGCATACATTGAAAATACCAGTACAACACGCCCCCGGCTGTCATTGCGCGGCTTCTCGCACTTATCGGATGCATAAGCAAGGCTTCTGGAATAAATAAAAATCACTTATGTCCACTCTGTATGCAAAGTTCAAATCATAGTTGAATAGCGTCCGCACGAAAAGTAAGCTATCACGCTATACTAAAACTCGCTTCCAGCAAAGTTCGTATGAGGAACGGTAATGCTATTTCCCTTAACCCCGCTATTACGCTAACGGTGAACTAAAGCTGTCTACTACTGCTAAGCAGTTGGAAAACCTTTTCCACACTACCGGACAAATTTAGCAGCTGCTTTTTCAGCTTTTCTTTTTTTCGCAAGATGGCCAGCGCCCGTGGTGTCCTGGAATGAGGAAGTTGCCCACCAAGAGCGAACAACATTTCGCTTGCTGGGCAATAAAAGCTTACTTTCTCTCTTTAGGGTAAGAACGTGAGAGAAAAAAATGTGAGAAAAGAAAAAGAAGAAACTGCCGTGAGAAAATAACGTGAGAACAAAAAAGAAACAATGTGTAATTCGATACAAGAAAAAATAAGGGGGTGTGGGGGCGACGCTCTATAATTAAATAGGCTCCGCCACATTGGAAGTCGCTGTGAAGCTTGCCCTGACAAGAAGGAAACGGTGGTCAGCGTCCGCTCCCCTCTCAGTTACTCGCTTAACCTGTGCCCTCATTACATTCACCATTTGTACAATGTAAAACAGGCAAGCACGTTCAGTCGCTGTGGGCAGATTCCCGAGCACTATTTGCGCAGCTGTTTGGCCCCACTTGGTATACTTATGCATGCGTGACAGCGTCCTGACCTTCGGGACGGCACGTACCGGTAATAACGGAAGGCTGAATGTTAGGGCGCGTGTATGTATCAGTTTCCTTTAACTCGGTTCGCTGCACATATATGTCACCTCAAGGGTGGGGATCGAATACTTTTCGGAAGCTGCTCTTCTTGCAAGTTGTTTCGCTTCGCGGTATATAATTGTTTGTGCAAATATTAAATGACTCCTGATATTGTGCTCAACATATTAAAATGTAACTTTGCTTTTGCCTTCAAGCGCTCGTTCGAAATAGCCTAACTCTGAATTCGTCACATTGTCAAGACAACAACGACGACAACAATAACAAGGACGGCCACAAGAACAAAAACAACTCAAGACTTTCATGCTTCACTTGACGAAATGTAAATCGATAGCGTCATGAGATTCTATCATTCGGTTTTTATAGAGCGGCACCCGCTTGACTTCTTCTAGCTCATGGTATAACCTAGGAATTATTAAGGCGGAATTATATGCTCCTGCTTTTTACTTGCTGCTGGATACGAGTCTACAACTTAATTTATGGTCAACTGGAACACAACAGCGCATCAACTGTTTTTTTTAATGCTCCTAAACACAGCACGTACTCGTATACACAAATGCTGTATAACACACCACGCAACTATTCACATAAAACTTACTACACACTTGCTATGCATATCGCTTTAGAACTGTTCACCCAAACATATATACTATGCATTGCAAAAAAATATATCAGTTCTTTTACAATGCTCCACCTGTCACCGTGTCTCTCTACGTTCCATCCGTCCTCTGCGTGTTCTCCGATCTGCGCTTTCACGGTGACACCTGGTCCATTGGCCCACCAAAATCATGCCTTGCCACTTCGCTGAAGGCCAAATTTTTATCAATGCAGTGCTATTACATTAAAACCCTTGTGGGGATGCATATCTTGCTGTAGTATCAGCGTAAGGCCACATAAGTATCTGATTAATCTTTCCGTGGTTTTTGCCCATGTTACAAACCTGACTATACAAAGGCGACGGTAAGTTTTTTATCTGCGTAGTGTCGTCACATTAAATTGTGATTTCACACTTGCAGTCACCGCGGCGTGATACAGTGTCACATGGTTTAAGCAAGGTGTCATACATTTGTAAAAAGATTGTTATAAAACATTATCTCCCATTTCCCCGCCGAAATAAAAAAAAGATTATTTTTCATCCCCAAGATCGACTTCTCGCCTTCGCTAATCAAGTTTACTCTTGTCGTAAGCGGCAACCGTGGCATAACCATACGTCGCGGCTGTCTACTTTCGCTGCGCTTATAGTCTTTTTAGAAAATTCTGAATAGTCAAAAAAGAAAAACACCCTGTCTTGATTCAATGCTACACGCTTTACTATCGACAGGAATCGCGAGATGAGTTACACCGAATTTGTTTATGGCATTTCGGCCTATTCATTGCACAATCCGATGTCTGCGGAAAGCCACGAGTGAGTCACCAACGTTTCGAATATTATTAAATAAGTCGATCAGTAAAACCTGCCAAACACGGGTGGAGCCAATAAAACTTAAGTGCTGTCCTAGAACACTCTGATAATTCCATCACTAGACTTAACTACTTTCATCGTTCTTTATTTGAAGGAGTTTCCCAGTTTTTCTTCCATTCCAGGTAATATGTTCTATCCTGTTTTATAGTTCTTCCATTCGTTCCTCCTTTATATAGTAATTGAATTCTGGGGTTTTACGTGCCAAAACCACGATTTGATTATGAGGCACGCCGTAGTGGAGGACTCCGGATTAATTTTGACTACCAGGGGATCTTTAACGTGCCCCAAATGCACGAAACACGGGCGTTCTTGATTTTCACTCCCACCGAAACGCGGCCGCGGCGGCCGGGATTCGATCCCGCGACCTCGTGCTTAGCAGCGCGCCATCATTGCCGCTAAGCCACCGCGGCGGGTTCCTATATATCGTATACTGGCCTACACTTTAATCCTTACCGAAGACAACATTGATATATTTTGCTAACTGATAGGGTGGAGAGGTTAGAAGTATACGTTCTCCTTGTACTTCGTTTCCCTCATATATGGAATAAGGCGCTATAAGGGACGGAAGTTGCCGCATTAAAATGCTGATTAGCATAGAACAAGGAAGAAGAACGCTATGTTGGCTGAGGTGAAGTAACGCTTAGGCGGGATGTTAAAAAAGAAACATAAACGCATGCACACCCAATACAAAGTAAAACAAATATTGCAGATGCAACGTGCATTTTGGGATCTGGGTGAATTGACGCTTCACTGAAGCGTTTATTAAATGCTTTACAATTAACGGAAATGCGTGCAATTGTGTTTACGTTCAGCCAACACAACGTCTAATCTGATTCCGTGTCAATGTGTATGCACCGCAAATGTGACAACTTTCTTCTCATGCAATGGCAATGTTTATGCTCATGCACTACACCGCTCACACCCTATGCCGAACTGCGAACTCCCAGTAAAGCGTATGCTCAAAGAGAAACGCCTACGCAGCCATGTCACGACGACGAAGACGATGTCTTAGGCTTCTTTGCACAGAGAAATAAGACGCATGTCTATCCAAAATTATACCAATAACATATCTATAGCAATAACATATTCATTCCGAGGGATTTGCCATGAACAGGCACACACCCAGTGGCACATATATAATGGATAAATCAAATAACTTCTTGAGTATGCTGCGATATTCCACTAACAGATTGGTGTGCTTTAGATACACCTGAGAGCTGACATTGTTTGGTGAGGTTCGACGTAGAAGTTAATTTCGCAGCGAAGCTGATTAAGGGCGTTTTCGCAGCTGTTTTCGTGTAACAGTGGAGGCGCGCTGGTGGTTTCGTGTCTGCAGGCATCAGTCAGCGACGCAACCTGCGTCAAAGTCCAGAAATGTTGCATTGAAACAATTATCAATAATTAACAAACAAAAGTTACCTTTCCGCTCATGCCGTTTTTCTTTTCTTTTTCTTTGTTCTTTTTTTTTTGTAATAGGGAGCGGGCAGTAATCCGTAACTTTTGTTTCTCGCGTCGTAAATTACCGGTTCAACGTATTTTCGTGAAACATATATGTAGAAATAAAAGCGACAGCGCCCACTTTGAGCTGATAGTTTCCTACATGCGGCAGTTGCCACTGCCATGGCTTAAGTCCTTCGCTCGACTCCTTTCCACATGGCGTGGCAAAACAATCCCACTTTCTCTATTTTAAGTCAATGTCTGGGAAGCGGCGCGTTTGCTCGTACTTTCCTGTTTTCAGCCTTTCCGCCAGCACGCGAGCCCTTATTTGTGAATCGTTAGGGCGCTGGCCCGCGAAAGCTCTTAAGGTGTCACTTAAATCTACGAGGAGTGGAGAAACGCCAAGACAAATGAGCGGGAGCCGGAGTTCCGCTTGCAGATTGGCGTCTTCAAGAGAGTCGCGCAAATTAGCATGAAGCTTTATTCTGTACAAAGAAAAAAGTTGGGGAAACAAAAACAACAAAAATTGGTGACACAGTTTAGTGGATGGAAACACGCGAGAAAGGTAATCTCTCCTGGGCTTGTCTGTTGAAGCTCCAAACACAACAAATGACCCACTACTACAGAAACATGCTAATGACCATAGTTTCATTTTGCGCTTTCTGAGCTTGTTCTTTAAACGCCAGACGAGCCGCTATTGGAAAGAGAGGTCATTTGAATTACAGCCAGACCCAAGGTTACTAAACTGGTGCAGCGAATGCAAACAACGCGCTTGTGAGGCTGCCTGCTTTTTGTCTTTGGTCGCTCAATGTGCATTCTTGGCAATTTTGAAAGCCTGGAGATATATTGTAGCGAGCTCACTAACAACGAGGAAAGCATTTTCAGTCGACTGCTTGGTATAAAAGCATTTCCATGCACTCGAATTGAACACAGCTGATGGCCTTGTTTGCATGCGTGTCGTTTGAAATTCAAAAAGAAAAAGAGGGAGGAGGTGCAGCGCCAATAAGAGCACCTTGCTTACACACCCGTTTCTTTATGTGTTCTTTTTCTTCCTTGCAGTGTCGCCAAGAAAACTGACAATGAAAACATTGCAATAAGTTTTAATGACGCGCTTAGGGTCAATGCCTGCTCCGTTTGGAGCGTGTACGGTCTAAGTTGGTGGTCCGCGATGACGTCGAGCGCCAATAGGTGACGAAACGCGCGCTCCTTTTGCATAGTGTCAGTGTCGAGGGCATGGAGAACTATGAAAGCAGCCATGAAAGAAAAATGCAGAAAGAAGCCATGGCTACCTAGACTGCGAAAACATCGGTACTTAACATCCGTACATGCAAATTTCGCTGCCTGTCACACTTTAACGCCGTATCAGCGTTCATCGCTTCTCCCTCGCCTCGCCTCAGCTGATAAAACACGATTATGCCTCGAACCAAGTTAAGACATCATTTTGCAGGTTCACACAGCCGCATTCCGACAAAGGCGAAATGCACAAAGGTGCGTACACTGCACTTTTCGAGCGCGGTGATAAGCCTATTTTCATGTCAACTACAGGACGAATGCCTCTGCCAGTGATCTTCAGTTACCCCTGATCTGCACTACCTCATTTCAAGTTGTGCCCGGCGTTACTGAACAGTACACTATAATCTGGAAAGTGAGGGATGTTGAGATACTCGGCGTTGATCCTGACTCCTATAATCATTCCAAGTCTAATGTCTTGAAACCTTCTTCTAAGCATGTAGTGAATATCATTGGAGAGATTGCGTCTTCTTGCCTGATGCTTTTCCTGATAATTATTTTTCCACTTTTCTTGTGGAGCATTAAGCATGTGATGCCGAAAATATCACTAAGGAAGAGTAGAATCTCGTCTGAGCAGTTGCAGATTCGTGCGCTGTGGCTGAAAGTAGATATGACCATTCCACATAAATGAAAACGTTTTAATGCTAATACCATTCTTTGCTTAATTGAGCTATTTTGAGCATATCCGTCCGTCCGTCCGTCTTCTGTCTGTCCGTCCGTCCGTCCGTCCGTCCGTTCGTTCGTTCGTCCGTCCGTCCGTCCGTCCGTCCGTCCGTCCGTCCATCTGTCTGTCTGTCTCTGTCTGTCTGTCTGTCTGTCTGTCCTGTCTGTCTGTCTGTCTGTCTGTCTGTCTGTCTGTCTGTCTGTCTGTCTGTCTGTCTGTCTGTCTGTCTGTCTGTCTGTCTGTCTGTCTGTCTGTCGTCTGTCTGTCTGTCTGTCTGTCTGTCTGTCTGTCTGTCTGTCTGTCTGTCTGTCTGTCTGTCTGTCTGTCTGTCTGTCTGTCTGTCTGTCTGTCTGTCTGTCTGTCTGTCTGTCTGTCTGTCTGTCTGTCTGTCTGTCTGCCTGTCTGTCTGTCTGTCTGTCTGTCTGTCTGTCTGTCTGTCTGTCTGTCTGTCTGTCTGTCTGTCTGTCTGTCTGTCTGTCTGTCTGTCTGTCTGTCTTGTCTGTCTGTCTGTCTGTCTGTCTGTCTGTCTGTCTGTCTGTCTGTCTGTCTGTCTGTCTGTCTGTCTGTCTGTCTGTCTGTCTGTCTGTCTGTCTGTCTGTCTGTCTGTCTGTCTGTCTGTCTGTCTGTAATATTCCGATCATTTGCAGGTTTCTGTTATTGTTGTGCACCTTTAATATTTCAGTCTGAGAAGATTTAGCATAAAAGGCATGCGTTGTCGGTGTTTTGTTTCATGACATTTGTTTGTGGGCGGTCATTCTCAAAACTGCGAGGAATAACTTTGTCAAGCATGTAAGATAAGGTATGAGCAACTTCAGTCACAGGCTGGTGTGGCAATATAACCCGCATACACCGCAAGTCATATAGCAGGGCCTGACACATCATTATCATCAGCCTATTTTATTGCGATAGCAATTATATAGACACTCCAAAGCAGATTTATGCCATCGGCGTCGCCGTCGTCGTCGCCGTAGCCGTAGCCGTCGCCGTCGCCGTGAGGTTCCGTATGACGTCAATGGAGATGAAATCGTCGCCGCGCGCCGAACGATATATGTGCGCGTGAAAGGGCGCGAGGGACGCGCGCTTTCACGGGGAGTGAACCCACGGCGGAGAACAAACGCGCGTTCTGCGCCTTGCTCCCTTAAGGGCTGCAGAAGTAGGCGTCTCTTTCCTCCTTTACAATCACCATATATGTAGAGCAAACGCGCCTTCTTCCGACGCGCGAAAGGCCGTGGGGGAGGGGGGGGGGGAAGGGAGGCGACGTTTAGCTGCGGCACCAAGTGCCTATTTATATCAGAGGCTCCGGCAACAGTCACCAACGCCGCAAGCATTTTGTGCGAACGCGGTCAAAACGCCGACGGCGTCGACAACAGTTCTGCGCATTGCTGCTGCTGCTGCATGTCCAAATTTATACAGCTGATAAAACTACTATCCTTACTCCGTATAGCTCTCTACAAATTTGCTATCGCAATTGATGATTCGCCTTTCAGGTGAAACTGCGACAACTTTTTTATTTACACTGCAGGACGAAGGCCTCTCCAGTGATTTCTAATTATACCCCTGTCTTGCGCTAGCTGATTCCAATTTCCACGTGCAAATTTCCCAACTTAATTCATCACCCCACCTACTTTTCTGACGCCTAAACTCTGCTTTCCTTCTCTCGGCACCCATTCTGCAAGTATAATCATCTACCCTATGCATTACATGGCCTGTCCAGCTCCATTTTTTTTTCTTTTAATGTTGATTACAATATCGGCTATCCCCGTTTGCTGTCTGATCCACACCGCTCTCTTCCGGTCTCTTAAAGTTACGTCTAGCATTTTTCGTTCCATCGCTCTTTGTGTGGTCCTTAACTTGTTCTCGACCTTCTTTGTTAGCCTCCAAGTTGCGGCCCTGTATGTTAGCACCGGTAGGATAGAATGATTGTAAACTTTTCTTTTCAAAGATTGTGGTAAGCCCCCAATCAGGATTTCGCAACGCCTGCCGTATGCACTCCAACCCATTTTTATTCTTCCGTAAATTTCCTTCTCATGATCAGGGTCCCCTGTGGGTAATGGCTTAGTAAAATGCATTACTTTACAGTCTCTAGTGGCTGACTGGCGATCCTCAATTCTTGTTCTCTTACCAGGCTGTTGAACATTATTATTGATCTTCTGCATATTAATCTTCAAACCCACTTTCTCAGTTAAGTCTGTTTCTAAGTTAAGCGTTTCTCAGTTAAGGTACTGAATCATTTGTTGTAATTCGTCTCCAGCGTTGCTGAACAGGACAATGACTTCTGCAAACCGAAGGTTGCTTAAATATTAGCCGTTGATTGTCACTCCTAAGCCTCCCCAGTCTACTGACTTGAATACTTCTTCTAAACAAGCAGTGAATAGCATTGGAGAGATTGTGTCTCCTTGCCTCACCCCTTTCTTGATTGGCAACTTTATACTTTTCTTGTGGAGAACCAAGGATGCTGTGCAATTCTTGTAGATATTTGTCAAGATATTCACGTATGCCTTCCCTATTCCTTGATTGCACAATGCCTATATGACTGCTGGTATCTGTACTGAATCAAAATGCCCTTTTATATTCTGTGAAAGCCACATTGAGAGGTTGATTGTACTCCGCAGATTTCTCGATTATCTGATTGATGGCATGGATATGATTCATCGTAGAATATCCCTTCCTGAAGCCAGCTAATTCTCTTGGTTCACTGTTGTCCTGATTCTATGGGAAACATCTTGCTGAATATTTTATACAATACTGAAAGCAAGCTAATTGGTCTATAATTCTTCGATTCTTTAACGTCTCCCTTCTTATGGATTAGTATAATGTTGGCATTCTTCCAGATTTCTGGTACACTTAAAGTCGTGAGACATTGCATATAAAGGGCCGCAAACTTTTCAAGCACGACAACTCCTACATCTTTGATTAAATTTACTGTTATACCATCTTCTCCTGCAGCTTTTCTCCTGGTCAGGTCCTGCAAGGCCCTTCTAGCTTCATCGCTAGTTATAGAAGGAGCTTCTGTATACTGTTCATCCCTTCTTCAAATGAAAGTAGCTTGGCTGCTCTGGGCACTGTACATATCAGTATAGAATTCTTCCACTTCTTTTACCATCTCATCAAAATTGCTGATGATATTACCCCGCTTATCTTTCGGTGCACACATCTTGCCTTGTCCTATGCCAAGTTTACGTCTCACTGATTTCATGATGCGTCCATATTTTACTGCTTCCTCAATCTTTGCCACATTATAATGTCGAATATCCCTTATTTTCTTCTTGTTGATCAGTTTTGACAGTTCAGCGAATTCTATCTGATCTCTCGAGTTTCCATGCTGTGTCGTTTCTCTATGAGGCCCTTCGTTGCTTTGGAGAGCTTACCTGCTCTCTCCTCCCCATCTTTCATTCTCCCCCATCGCGCTCCCATGTGTAGTGTAGCAAACCGATTGTGCTAAACTGGTTAACCTCCCTGCCTTTCCTTGTCCACTCTTTCCTTCTTTCCTTCGTTCCTTACTCACTGGTTGCCTTGGTTCCTTACCTCCCACTTCAATTGCTACGTCTGAAGTCAGCCTAGTTACGATTTCATTCATTACCTCTATGTTATCTTCATCTTTCTATTCTAAAGCTCCATATTTGTTTGCGAGGACCAGCCTGAATTATTCTGCTTTTAGTCTTACTGCGTCTAGGTTGGCCTGTTTCTTCTTGACTAATTTTACCCTTTCTCTCTTCAAATTGAGAGAAATCCTACACCTCACTCACCTATGGTCACTGCACTTTACCCTACTTAACACTTCTACATCCTGCACTATGCTGGGATCGGCAGATGAGTATGAAATCTATTTCATTCCTTGTTTCTCCATTAGGGCTTTTCCAGGTCCACTTCCTGTTGCGGCACTTCTTGAAGAAGGTATTCATTATTCGGAGCCTATAATTTTTGCGAATTCTACCAACATCTCTCCTTTTGTGTTCCTAGAATTGATGCCGTAGTTGCCGATTGCTCGCTCACCAGCCTGGCATATACATATACCTAAATATCATTTTTCTCTAACGGACAATGCCGCCGACACCAACCCCGGATTTAATGCGACACGGGGCCCTTAACGCTGTCGCGTCAAAATTCAAGGAGCACTTAGTTATGCCTACGTGGATGAATGTGAAAGCATTGCGACCACCAAAGGTCGAGTGTTCGACTCCCACTAAATGTCGTGGGTTCGAGTGCCTTTCTTACCTTCTTCGTAATTTACTGTGCCTTAGTTACCTTGGCCTTAATTAAAACCGAAGTTCGTGAGTTCGAGTGTCGTTATGAACTGTACCTTACCTCTACCTTAAATAACTTTGCCTAAATTCATCATCATCATCATCATCATCAGCCTATATTTATGTCCACTGCAGGACGAAGGCCTCTCCCTGAAATCTCCAATTACCCCTGTCTTGCGCTAGCGTATTCCAACTTGCGCCTGCAAATTTCCTAACTTCATCATCCCATCTGGTTTTCTGCCGACCTCGACTGCGCTTCCCTTCTCTTGGTATCAATTCTGTAACCCTAATGGTCCACCGGTTATCCATCCTACGCATTACATGGCCTGCCCAGCTCCATTTCTTCCGCTTAATGTCAACTGGAATATCGGCTATCCCCGTTTGTTCTCTGATCCACACCGCTCTCTTCCTGTCTCTTAACGTTAGTCCTAAGATTTTTCGTTCCATCGCTCTTTGTGCGGTCCTTAAATTGTTCTCGAGCTTCTTTGTTAACTTCCAAGTTTCTGCCCCATATGTTAGCACCGGTAGAATGCAATGATTGTACACTTTCCTTTTCAACGACAGTGGTAAGCTCCCAGTCAGGATTTAGTAATGCCTGCCGTATGCACTGCAACCCAATTTTATTCTTCTGTACATTTATTTATCGTGATCAGGGTCCCCTGTGAGTAATTGACCTAGATAAACGTACTCCTTTACAGACTCTAGAGGCTGACTGGCGATCCTGAATTCTTGTTCCCTTGCCAGGCTATTGAACATTATCTTTGTCTTCTGCATATTCATCTTCAACCCAATTCTTACACTTTCTCGATTAAGGTCCTCAATCATTTCTTGTAATTCGTCTCCATTGTTGCTGAATAGGACAATGGCATCTGCAAACCGAAGGTTGCTGAGATATTCGCCGTTTATCCTCACTCCTAAGCCTTCCCAGTCTAACAGCTTGAATTCTTCTTCTAAGCATGCAGTGAATAGCATTGGAGAGATTGTGTCTCCTTGCCTGACCCCTTTCTTGATAGGTATCTTTCTACTTTTCTTGTGGAGAACCAAGGTAGCTGTGGAATCCTTGTAGATGTTTGCTAAGATATTCACGTATGCCTCCTGTACTCCTTGATTACGCAATGCCTCTATGACTGCTGGTATCTCTACTGAATCAAATGCCTTTTCATAATCTATGAAAGCCATGTAGAGAGGTTGATTGTACTCCGCAGATTTCTCGATTACCTGATTTATGACATGGATATGATCCATCGTAGAATATCCCTTCCTGAAGCCAGCCTGTTCTCTTGGTTGGCTGAAGTCAAGTGTTGCCCTGATTCTATTGGAAATTATCTTGGTGAATATTTTATACAATACTGAAAGCAAGCTAATGGGTCTATAATTCTTCAGTTCTTTAACGTCTCCCTTCTTATGGATTAGTATAATGTTGGTGTTCTTCCAGCTCTCTGGTACACATGAAGTTGTGAGGCATTGCGTATAAAGGGCCGCAAGCTTTTCAAGCATGATATCTCCTCCATCTTTGATTAAATCTACTGTTATTCCATCTTCTCCAGCAGCTTTTCCCCTGGTCATGTCTTTCAAGGCCCTTCTAACTTCAGCGCTAGTTATATAACCTAACCTATGGTCACTGCACTTAACCTCACCTAACACTTCTACATCCTGCACTATGCTTGGATCGGCAGAGAGTATGAAATCTATTTCATTCCTTGTTTCTCCATTAGGCCTTTTCCAGGTCTACTTCCTGTTGCTGCGCTTCCTGAAGAAGGTATTCATTATTCGGAGCCTATTCCCTTCCGCGAATTCTACTAACATCTCTCCTCTTGCATTCCTAGAATCGATGCCGTAGTTGCCAATTGCTTGCTCACCAACCTGCTTTTTCCCCACTTTTGCATTGAAGTCGCCCATGACTAAAGTATACTGAGTTTGCACCTTTCTCATTGCTAGTTCACTATCTTCATAAAGCTGTTCTATTTCTTCATCATCGTGACTAGAGGTTGGGGCATAGGCTTGTACTACCTTCATTTTGTACCTCCTATTCAGCTTTATTACTACAACTGCTACCCTCTCATTTATGCTGTAGAATTCACCAATGTTGCCCGCTATGTTGTTATGCACTAGAAATCCTACCCCGGATTCTTTCTTATCTGGAAAACCTCTGTAGCAAAGGACGTGGCCGTTAGTCAGCACTGTGTAAGCCTCACCAGTTCTTCTAACCTCACTAAGGCCAATAATATCCCAGGAAATGCCTGATAATTCTTCAAATAGTCCTGCTAAGCTAGCCTCACTCGAGAGGGTGCGCGTGTTGAGCGTTGCCAGGTTCAGTTTCCATTGGCGGCCTGCCTTGACCCAGAGATTCTTAGCACCCTCTGCCGCGTAGCAGGTCTGACCGCCGCCTTGGTCAGGTGCTCCGCAGCCACTGGGAACTGAGGGCCATGGGTTAATTGTCGGAGTCATGAGGGAGGTAGTGGCCGAATACTGCACCAGGGAGGCCAATTCCTGTTCTGGTGAGGGAGTGACTTTGATGAAGCTTAGTGGGCCTTCCTAGTTTGGTTGCACCTGAACTAGTATAGCCCCACTAGCTCTCGGCGATATATTTTTTTTCTTGCCGGTGTCAGGCACCACTCCATGCCTGAAAATGGGGTGGACTGGAGTAAGATTCGAACTTACGACCTTCAGATTTGAGGCCGGGTATTCTACCTCTGCTCCACGCACCCATCTCCTAAATTACCTTCGCCTTAATTGACACAAATGTTCGTGGGTTCGAGCACCGTAATGAAGTCTATCTTCATTAAACCTGCCCGGATTACCTTTCACCTTAATTAAATTTGTCTTAATTAACTGTGCCTTAATTGGCGTCATTTGCTGCCTCGATTGGCTCACTTGGGCTCACTTGACTTGTTGAACCATCGTGGTCACGCCAACGCCGACTATGCCGGATTTCCCGCCTCATGAGCTTGCTCAGGAAAGGGATTTCCTTTAGTTGCCTTTCCTAGTTACGGTTTTCTAGTGTCCATGTCTGGTTTTCCTGGTCCTGTAAACCGCCAGCAAAACGTAGGCTTATTAAGACAAAAGCAGAAGCCGCTTCGCACATGCGAGCGCGTGCGCCTAGCTTTGGCTGTGCTGTCACAGAAAGTTATCGTCGGGTATAGGCCACGATCACATGCATACTTGTCTCGTTCTTTTGTTTTTCGAAGGACAGCCAAGTCCTTGAAACACTCGGCACGTTCGCCACGTGCCACTTCCTAATCATCTTTCCTTATGACAGCTCGCGCTTGGAAGCGGCGTATTAATTAGACTGCAATATCTCTGGGACCGGCCCACTTTCCCTAGCACTTTCCTGGTAGCAGTTTACGCTACGTAGAAACTGCCACGTTGTACCGACTTCATGATCACCCAAGTTAATCATGCTGCAACATTTCTTCACCCGAGTAGCAAATACCATCGTTGCTTTACCATGCACCACATGACAGAGCCATAGGTTCAGTACGTAGGATTGTATAAAGCGTAGTGGCTGATGACGTCACAATCCGTGGTTTCTCTAGCTTACGCTCGCCCACTGCCGATGCAGAACCAATTAATTGTCAGGTCGAAAAGGCGGCGTTGATGCGCCTTTACTGCCATACGATCATCTTCGACGTGGTCATCGTCGTGGTGCTGTCGTCACACACACGCACGCTCGCGACCCACAAACACAACTACTCAATTTATACAAACACATTGGTTCATCTGGTAACGGTTTGCGGAACCCGAAACAATGCTGGATAGTCAGGTACCTGCAAAATGCTTCGCATAACATCGATTGCTGCAGTGTGTAAGGATCTGTACATTTCGACGTGATAGCGCTAAGGGTCCCATGTCGCAGAAAATCCGGCGTTGGCATCGGTGTCGGCGCTGGCGTGGTGCGCCGGCGTCCGTGGCTCAGAAAATAATCCCGAACTACTCCGACCACGCAGGCCCCCCGCGATGCGCAGAGGCGTTAGGGAACGAAATTTAATTTCTCAATGTAAAATCCTCCAGAAAAATCGTAAAGTGCGACTTAATCACAACCTGCAGACATGATAGCGTCTGATTATAATTTTAACCTACGAGAAAACATTATTCTGTTACGAGGAAACTCAAACACAAACCCCTTTTCCAGCATTTCTACCATACCAACCCCGGCGCGCCCCGATAAGTTACTTGCAAAAACACCATCCAGATGGCGCTCGCCTCCTCAGCAGGTCAAACTGGCACTTAGCCCTGCCTAATGCGTTTTCGACTGGCGCGCGCCTGGGGGCAACATCAAACAATTAATAAAATAATAAAAAATGGTCCTAGGGCCTTCACATTTTGATATAAGATGGCTTATATTGCCCCTGGACAAATGTCTTCTCAGCAATGCATTTCTGTTTAGCTGTAGGGGGTCGGTGTAAGCTTGGTCTTTGTAAGCTGTCTTTCCCACGTAGTCTGGTGCAGTGAAGCCTACTCATAAAGAAAAATGCGATGCGAACGGGGTCCGATAACGTTATCGCGTTCCGCTATTAAAGGCGAAGCTTAAGCGTTCTCCAATTATATTTTTTCGTCTTCACTTCCCTGGTGAGTGCCAGAAAGCGGTTGCTAGAAAAATTCCACAGGCCCCATCTGGCCGTGGTAAACGGTCGATGAGGAGAAGCAGGCAGGAGACCGCTCCTGCTCGGAGTAAGAGCGCTCTCCACAGAGCGCCCTCGTGGCTACTATTTTCGAATTAAGAATTCCTAACCCTTCCCCCTCCCCGACCCACTTGTTCCCCTTGAGATCTATCGACCAATGGCTGACCCAGCGTAGGCGAGGGGAGAGTCCCTGTGCAAACGAAAATTCAACTTTTGCCCACTCAGTCAAGCAAACAGATGAAGGCCCATTCATGGTGGCCAGAGCAGCACCTTTGCGGAAGCATCACCTGACGGGTCGTTGTGAGTTGTTTATGAGAGTACACATTGGAAAGTAGGCTCTGTTGCAAAAGCCCTTGCGGAAGTATCTACAAACAGCGACTGCGCATGCTTGGCGTTTTAGGCTTACTAGCGAGTGCTTGCAAACTTCTGGCAATATTGTTCCTCATTAGAGGAGAAAAATGTGCTCTTTCCTGTCCTGTCGTTTCTTTGCGTCGTTTCACGTCTTTTACGCCATACACAGTGAACTATAAGAATGGAAATAGTTTTCTAAATGCAGCAACTATAAGTAGGTTAGGAAGCGGTTTGCGCATTAGAGATTATTCTGCCGCGTTCTATGCTCAGTCGGGAGTGCGATTTGATAATTATGTTTGATAACTTGACAATTCTATAGAACAGCACTTGATAAATACGTTTAAAACGAAGAAACCACATTTACCCTATACACGCAAACGCAGATACAGGACTCATTCCTCAAGCGATGGTAGACAGAAAACCGTTGCGTAGATGATAAAGATATTCTTTATCACAATGAGTACTTTGGTACAAGAGTTTGTTACCGGTAAGAATATGTCCTTTTGCGCACAGCTTCGCAGCCTGTAAAACTGAACGAGCAGCTGCTAAGAACTTGTAGCCACCAAGAGGCGACAATTACTGCAGCCCCTCGGCACCGGTGACGTCTTCGATCGAATCAATGAAGCCATCTGCCGAAGTCTCCTCGGACACTACTAAAATTGGGAAGATTTGTGCCAACTTGCGGAATACGAACATAATATTCAGCAAGACAGTGTACGTCACTTGCTGCAGCTCCAACATTCATTGGAAGGCGTGATCACAGGGGTACGACACGGTAGCGCCAAGAGCTGCCGTCGCTCGGGTATTTATTATTTTTCTTAATGCGGGCGCAAACTCCAGGATGTACTTTCAGAACGCTAGCGCAATGGCCGCAACTCCTCTTGTCAAGTGTCTCTGTACGCCCCACCGTGCCACTGTTCCGGCTTTCCCGCTCCGTCACTGCTATTTGGCCAGTTGCTTCACTGCTTCACTGTACGTGGAGCCTTCCATCATGGCTCCCGGATACGACAGCTTGACTCAACCGGCTCCGACACCTACTGCCACTCCGACAACCTACATTGCACTCTCCGCTCCCCGTGATCCTGGCGTATTCTTGAAGAAAGATGGGGAAGACGTCGAGGACTGGAACAGCCTGTACGAACACGTCAGCACCAATAACCGGTGGAAACCTACCATCATGGTCGCTAACGTAGTAGTTTACCTCGGTGGCACACCTCGAGTATGGTTTAGGACACACGAAGGTGAGGTCACCAGTTTTTATACGCTTCAACAAAAGCTGCAAGACTTGTTCGGCGACCCTTACGGTCACCAATTTGCCGCGAAGAAGCGCTGGTGGGGCGCAGTCGTGGAGTAGCTGACTCCCACGTGGAGAGCCCGGATTCGATCCCGGAGGAAACTGGGTATATTTTTTCTCAATCCTGAGGATATGTACCTTGAAATTTTTTAATGGGTGCCATTTATATGGAGATTATCAAAAGCGATACGCGACATTTGCACCTCTCATCAACGTTGTGATATCTCCGTGGTGGTTTTTGCAATCATGAAGTATGACGAACCTTATGTTCCTTTGTTTTTGTTGTCTTTCCTTCTTGCTTTCCTAAAATTTCTACTGCTGCACAAACAGATTTTTCAATTTCTATGACGCATGTCGTCTTTCGTGTACCCATCTGCAATCCGGCGATCATGTTATGAAAAAGCGCCCAGTGCGAAATCACTTATAGTAAATTCCCATTTTACTTAAACATTCCGCAAACTATCGGCCTATTTCTTTAACGAGTATACCACGTAAAATTTTCGAGCACATTCTTTTTTATCATCATATTTCCAACTTCTTAGAAGCAAACTCTTTTTTTTCTGAATTTCAACACGGCTTCCGCAAAAGTTACTCATGCAACACCCAACTAGTATCCTTCACACATAACCTGAACCTAATACTTGAACACTCTTCAGTGGTGGACTTACTTTTTTTTTACTTTGCAAAAGCATTCGATAAAGTGTGCCATAGTTTATCAATTGCACCAATTAAATCTGGATCCCAAAATTCTGTACTAGCTTGAAGTTTTCTCACTAACCGCTCAGTTTGTTTAAGCTAAGGAAGTAACCACGAATCTAAGTCCAGTTTGTTCAGGTGCACCACAAGGCTCCGTGCTTGGACCTCTCCTATTTCTTATTTATATTAACGTCTTACCTTCCTGTGCTTCATCTTAAATTCACCGCTTTGCTGACGACTCTGTAATTTTCACCGAAATAACTTGCGAGGACGATGTAATCAGGCTTCAAGCTGACCTTAACGTCGTTTTTGGATGACGCAATTCGTGGTTAATCGAATAGAATATCAGCAAGTGTAAGTTCATGAGTGTATTTAATACTACCAATGAACTACCTCTACAAATGGTAAAATACGACGCAACTTTTCCAAAGCACCTTCTTCCTTAAACGTACTCCTTTATAAAACTCTAATACGACCCAAACTTGAGTGTGCCGCGTGAATATGGGATCCAGGCCAAATAAACCCAACGCAGTCATTGGAACTGGTTCAGAATAACTCTACTCATTTCGTTCTTTCTAACGATAACAGAACCGCGAGTATCAGTGGCATAAAATCTAGCCTTACCTTACCGTCCCTGTCATCACGTCGCAAAACGTTACGTCTTTGCCTTTTTCATAAGTTATTTCATCACCCGCTGTCACGCAACCAACCTATATTCCCGCCTCCGCAAGTGTCACCGAGACTAGATCATATTCACAAGGTCGGCATACCATTATGCAAATCCAACGCTTTCTTGCAGTCATTTGTACCACGCACTTCCAAAGAGTGGGATCCCCTTCCTGCCTCGACGGCCACCATTGCAGATCACCATTTATTCAAGAGCGTTGTACTGTATAACCAGGAACCTTTTAATGCGACAGCATTAAGGGCCCTGTGTCGCAAAAAATCCGGCGTCGACGTCGGCGTAAGCGCCGGCGTCGTTGGCGGAAATAATTATGTCTAACTACATCGTCCCGAACCATCCCGACCGGGCAGGCCCTTCGAGTGGCGCAAGGCGGTAGTGAACAAAAATTGAATTTCTCAAAGTAAAATCCCTCAGAAAAATCGTAAAGTACGACTTAACCACAACATATATATATATACCGAAGTTATAGCGTCGGATTGTACTTTGAGTGTACGAGAAAAAAGCCTGATAAGCAGCCAGAGATCTTTGTCGAATCCCTTTACCCCTCCCCCGGTACAGGGTAGCCAACCGGAGATAATGTCTGGTTAACCTCCCTGTCTTTCCTTTACCTTTTCTCTCTCTCTCTCTTGAATGCTATCGCGTCCAATCTTAAAGGCGAAGCTTAAGCGTCTTCTTTTTTTTTCTTCGCATTGTTCAACCTCTATCCACAAACGCCGCAGCTAACTTTGTATATCTAGGTAACATTCGTTTTTCTATATATATTGTGTTACCTTATTAACACCAGTTTGTTCAATTTACCCGTTTTGCCTATTTTACCCTTTGCTCTATAATCCTGGGGACATGCCAAATAAATAAATTATTAAATAAATAAATGGTACGATCTTTAGAAAAGAAGACCTTTGTTCATGCAACGACCTTATGTATCTCGGTTTAACTAAACATATCTGTGCTAGCAGCGCGTGTGAAATGAGTTCCTGAATAGTGCTTTGCTAGGAGTGATGTACAATGTACTTGACAGACGCGACAGTCTTCCATTGTCCAAACAAACACTAGTTCTGCATGTAAATGCTCCCATAGTAACCCCGCGTGGAAAGCTATATTTGCGCTGCTGCAGTTCCTGAGGTGTATACAGGCATACATGATAAGAAAGTAACTCTAAAAAGAAACCGACAATCGATTACAGTGCGAATGCACTGCAAGCGAGCAAGTATCATCAATCCAATGGCGCTGCACAACGCACTGGGTAAGCTAAATTTCTACTGGCAGTAGCGCCTCGTAATACGTTCGCTTGCAGACCAGGTGTATTCACTGGTGGCCTTCTCGCCGCGAGGAAAAACTTTTTCGCCTTTCGGTCACAATAGCCATGGCGTTGTTCGTTCAGCCAGTTAAGATTCGCATCGAAGTGTATGGACAACATTAGCTCCCCTTTTCCCGTTCAGAACCTCTTCCGTACCCACCGCAGCTAAAAACTAGGTTTTCCTTGTTGTTTTCTATTGCTCAGCCACAAGGAGAACTCTCATCTCAGTGGGGCAACCAGAGAAGCAGTGTTTAGACTGTCAACGCGACTGTGTGCTTGTGCGGGAGCGCTAGATAATCTCCCCCATTTTGCCTCCGCAACTAAAGAGGTCTCTCGGCATGTGTATGCATGGAATGCTTGCCAGTAAGCCCTCTGGGAACCTCTCGACCGAAGGTGCAGGGAAGCCAGTGGCTTCATGAGTCTGTTTGCAGAAAATCTGTTCGGAGCGTTTGTGCAGCGAATAGCTTGGTTTGTTGGCTGTGCTGTCGCGAACACCCAGATTGTACTTGGGAAGTGCGAAAAGCGCTAGAAAACAGCGATAAATTAAGCGACGAAGAAAGGGAGACTGAAGGACCCGGTAAGTATGCGCACGCAACGAGGAAAAAGCTAACTTCATTTGAGGTAGAAATCAGATTTACTGCGAGCTTAGGTGCGAGCAAGCGATGTACACGGTGCGAGCGATGTAGTGTAATGTCGCGCTTCAGGCCACTCTAGTGTTCTGTGGTCTTGGCTAAGGTTGCGGTACCGGTATACAAGCGCTCATTAAGTGTTTAATCTCTGTTGACGCGGAGTTCCCAGCGCATTACATGGAAAACACCGGGAATGTGGGAGATGAAAATTCAAGACCATGAGTAATACGAGAACAAGGTGAGAGCAGTAGCCAACGTTTCGACAAGCGGACTTGTCTTCTTCAAGGCGACATATGCTCTCCTCGCACAGTATATACAGGTAGGGTTCTTCTAAATGGGAAAGAAGGTAAGGCGGGTGGTTGAGGTAACGAGCGAGAGTGTGTTAGCGACGAGGGTGTAGAATTAAAAAGAAAGGCAATGCGGTACTGATAGTCGGTGGAGGAAATTTAGGCAGCGCCGTGTGTTAGCCGGTTGACGTGTCAGTGTAGGTTCCTCTTTTCTGTCTGAAAGAGAGAATAAAAATAGCGGCAGCAAAATGGTGTTTGTGAAAAAAAAGAGGGGGGGGGGTGTAAATATATAAATAAAAGAACGAGAGCAATGAGTGAAAGGAAAGGGAGGTTGGAATATTATTGACAATTGAATAAAAAGAAAGGAAACTAAGCAACTCAATGAAAAATAAGTAAGTGCTGTTGATTATACTTTGAAGTTTAACATAGCGAATAGATTCTAAAGCTCCCTTTGAAACGTTCATGCCAATTGGTTGCAATGTCTTGAACTTATGGACGAGGTACGATTCCCTATATTTCCTGTCTCGCGCAGAACGGAAAGTTGGCTGCAGTATGTAGAGTTTAAGTTCATTAAAGTTATGGCCTGGCTGGTTGAAATGCTCGGCGACGGCTTTGGGAAGCTCTTTAGCTGTGTCTGCGCGATGTCCGTTTAACCCGACGTTCATTGATTGTCCCGTTTCGCCGATATTTTTGTTTCTTACAGAAGGAACATTCGAGCATATAAATGACGTCGGAGATAGTGCAAGTAAAGGTAGTTTTCACTTCGTGTGCGTAGCTATTTGCGGTGCTTTTAATTTTAAGGTCACTTTGAAGGTGCCTGCAGGTTTTGCACCTGGGGCGAGAACATGCTTTTATTACGGGGGAATGATGTTGGCTGACTTTTACATGTACTAACATGTCTTTAAAGTTTCTATTGCGGCGACAGGTAACCCTTGGTACTATCGACAAAAAATGTTGATGGACCAAGGGATCTGACAAAAAGCTGAATATCTCCGCAGCCTCAAAACGCAGCCTGGTATTCCCATTTCCAGCCATACTGGTACATGCGAACAACATTGTGATGTACGGTTTTACCGACTACTTTTAAAGGCTGCTCGAATATTTAGCGTTTTCAGAGACCCCGTGATCCGTAAACTTTTTTTGGACGATAGTACATCCGGGAACACTTTTCTCAGACGCTCGTTACGTGATAATTTTGGGGGGTATTTTCGTAGGAATTTGCTTATGTTTGGGATGGCATTGGAATATTTTGTTGTAAAGGGTGTCGGTCTATCAGATTATGGTGTGGGTTGTTTTTTTTTTTTTTAGATATTGCCGACTGGCCTCTCGACTATAGATTTATGACGTTCGCGTCAAGATTAGAGAGGCAGTCGGTGTATGGAGGCATAGCTCCATACACCTCCATTGTGCGTTAAGTGGCAGGATTGCATATTCAATTCTCCGTGCGTGTCAGAAAGAAAATATTTCAGTATGAAAGCAGGCGTCGCGTCTGCCAGGCGAAGCGAAGCAAAGTAGCGTTCCGTTATGTACATAAAATGAAGCAGAACTGAGCTTCATTAGCTGCATGACAGAATTGCCCGATGGATCGCTCGGTAACGCTGCGTCCCTCGGCGGCAGGAACTGGACGAAGTGTCCTGAGACGAAGGAGAAAAGCGATGATAAGAATCTGCCCCTTTTTGCTATCTTGACAGACGCACGAAGGAAGATAAATGAATGATGAAGTTGGGGCCAAGGGTTGGCCGAAAGAAAAAGAGAGACCGAAAGCATGAGTTCTCGCTCTTTTGTTGTGATCAGAAAAGGGGGCTCGTGGTCGGCTAGCGAGCGTGGTCAGCAAGGCTCGAGGTGATCGCCAGCCACCTTTTCAAGGAAAAGTGCCTGTCACTCTTATCGGGACGACGCCGACAGCGTGGGGTGGAGGAAGTTGCCTCTTCGATAGGCGGTGATTCGCTGCACTTAGATTGAGAGTATGATATGTCACTTATTGAAGGATCGACGTTCCTCGAAATGTATTAAGCACCTGAATTATATAATATTAACGAAGGTATCTACATACAGCGAGGCTTTCATTTCCAAGTTAACCGCTAAGCATTGCCTGAAAATGTGTTTCATCAATTAAATTGATCCAAGCTTTTCAGAATGTCTACTACAAAATTCGATGGCATAATTGAAGAATTTCCGCCATATATAGAGGAAACAATAATTTGTATTTCTTCTTGACCGATCGCCAAATTCTGGCCACGTTTGCCGAGTGCACCTCTAATTAGAGCAGTCTGGCGTTTCACGGGTACTTAAATGAAACCTTTCTCATTCAAACGTTTGTGTTCAGGTGCACCCTAATATTAACAATTCTGTTAATATTAACTTTTCTGTTGTATGTGATGCAAATTTGGATTGTGTAAATTCCCCCCCCCCCCTATGTAATGCCCCTAGGGGCCCTTAGGGTATGTAAATAAAATAAATAAATAAATAATTTACACACGTCTAAACGCCGCGCGAATAGGCAAGTGAGCCTGTCCTATATTGTAGAAACCGCTAAAACCGCCAGAACCGCCATAAGGGCTTACGAATATTTACTAACGGGCGAGTAAAAGCAGGGTAAGATATTATTGGATTATCAATCCCCCTCCCCCTTACATATAATAATAATAATAATAATAATAATAATAATAATAATAATAATAATAATAATAATAATAATAATAATAATAATAATAATAATAATAATAATAATACCTTTATTCTTGAAAAGATCACCTTTCTCTTCTCCCATTTAGAATAACCTATACTTCGAAGGAAGGAAGGAAGCAAGAGAAAGGCAGAAGGCAGGGAGGTTAACCAGGATAACGTCCGGTTGGCTACCCTACACCGGGGGAATGGGAAGAGGGAACACAAAGATGACAGGCAGAGAGAGGAGGGAAGGAAAGAAGAGAAATCAGCGGTTAGTTCGCTGACGCGTGTGTTAGTGCACTAATAGTCACAGACGTTGACACAAGCCCGTCGTCCTCAAAAAGCTCAAAAGTGCCTTCACCGCTTTATGGGCCGACGAGCGATGGGGGAGGTGTTCCAGCAGCACCTGCACGGAAAGCGTCCGATTGTCCAGTTTTTTTTAGCGCGTTTGCAAGTTCTTGTCTTTCTTGGGAATATCGTGGACAGTGGCACAGCAGGTGGTCATAGCTTCGTCGGTGCCGCAGACCTCGCATGCTGCACTGTCGGTCACTCCAATTAATGTAGAGTATGCCTTTGTGAAGGCAACTCCTAACCAAAAGCGACAGAGAAGCGAAGCTTCACGTCGAGGAAGTCCGAATGGAGGTCGGTCGGAGTTGCAGTGAAGGGTTTAATTGATACAGTCGTGTAAGTCGTAGTTTTGGCGAGTTCCACTCGGTCAGTGAGAGACTGCATGCCAGGTGTCGAAGCTGCCTTGCGGCGTCTGTCCTCGAAAGTGGAATTCGAACACTGAGCTCTTCATGGTGTGATGTGCGAGCAGCGTTGTCTGCGAAATCATTGCCACTGATTCCACAATGACCAGGTACCCATTGAAATACAACCTCGTGGCCTTTTTGTTGGACGTGATGGTGAAGTTTCATGGTTTCGTATGTCAACTGTTCATGACAGCCGCGTCGGAAAACTGACTGCATGCACTGTAATGCCGGTTCTGAGTCTGAAAACACAGCCCATTTTGTAGGTCTTTCAGAATCAATGAATTCTAGTGCACGACGCAGAGCCGTTAGTTCTGCCGCCGTTGAGGTCGTGACATGCGATGTCTTGAACCGCAGTGTTGTTCCTCGCGTTGGTATAACCACCGCACCACCAGAATTGGACGACGTGGTCGATCCGTCGGTATAGATGTGCACGTGGTTGCTGTACTTTTCATGCAAGAGGAGTAAGCTCAGTTGTTTTAGAGCAGGGGCCGGTATATCTGACTTCTTCTGTAGTCCTGGGATCGTTATGTGTACTTGTGGACGACTCAAACACCACGGAGGAAGCACTGGCTTGGCCGCAGGTGCGTACCCTGAAATAAACCATGCACGATGTGCACTGACAATAGCGCTAAATGTCGAGCAGGTCCTTTCAGCAGTGAGGCTCGTCAGGTGGTGGGAAGGGGTCCTAGCATAGTGTCTGAGATGCGTACGCATTGTCTCAACGGTATTGTGCGTCGTGATTGGGTAATCCTGGGCAATGGCAATGGTTTCAGCCGTTGACGCACTGCGTGGTAGGCCAAGACATATCTTAAGGGCTTGGGCTTGAATGCTTTGAATCGTACGGAGGTTAGTCTTGCAGGTGTTGGATATTGCAGGCAGGCTGTACCGCAGGAATCCAACGAACAACACCATGTACAGCTGTAACATACCGCCTATGGATACTCCCCAGCTTTTTCCTGCGAGGAACCTGACCAGGTGACAGATAGCAGACAGCCGCTTTTTCACGTAATTCACGTGCGGAGTCCAAGACAGGTCTCTGTCAATTACGACTCCCAGGAACCTGTGACTTCTGCTGTATGGTATAAGTTGTCTGTTTATTGATATTCCGTAAGCAGACATTGGCTTCCTGGTGAATGCCACCATTGCGCACTTTCCACATGAAATTTCAAGTCCTTGTTGACGAAGGTAGCAAGATGTCATTGTGGCTGCCTTCTGAAGCCGAGCGCGAAGCTGAAGTCGTGTTACACTTGATGCCCAAATGCAGATGTCGTCCGCATAGATGGAAAGTCGTACGGTGCTTGGCAGGTTGCCAACTAATCCAATGAGGGTTAGATTGAAAAGCGTCGGGCTAAGCACCCCGCCTTGAGGCACTCCTCGGCTACCGTAATGCTGGGATGTCGGGCCATTTTCAGCGTGCACGTAGAAGGATCTTCTCTGTAAGTAGCTGCAGACCCACATATATATCTTACCACCAAGTCCTACTGCTTCTAACGTGCCGAGGATGGCTTCATGGGTGACATTATCGTAAGCCCCTTTAACGTCTAGAAACAGAGCAGCAGATACTTTGAACTAACCCATTAAAACGGCAAGGTGGGGGAATCGGTAGGTTAACATCGCTGAAATCCAATAGGACACTCATTGACGAAGCAGAAAAAAAATGTTGCAGCTGCGCCAAAGCTAAGTAACGAAACGTTCACAATATGGTCGCACTATGGCACTACTTATTGCAGTTATTGTCTTCACAGGTATGCGTAGAGAGTGAGAGAGAGAGAGAAAAAATGTCACAGTTTCGCCCTAAGGGCGAAGCAATGAATGCGATAGCAACACAGCAATGTCATACGAAGTAATGTGAGCGGCTTTGGTAGCAACAACACGCAGAACTGTTGTCGACGCCATCGGCGTTTTGCCCGCGTTAGCTCAAAATGCGTGCGGCGTTGGTGACTGTTGCTGGAGCCTCTCATATAAATAGGCACTTGGTGCCGCAGCTAAACGTCGCGTCCCTTCCTTCCCCCTCCCCCACGGCCTCTCGCGCGTCTGAAGAAGGCGCGTTTGCTCTACATATATGGTGATTGTAAAGGAGAAACGAGACGCTAATTCTGCAGCCCTTAAGCGAGCAAGGCGCAGAACGCGCGTTTGTTCTCCGCCATGCGTTCACTCCCCGTGAAAGACGCGCCCCTCGCGCCCTTTCACTCGCACATACAGCGTTCGGCGCGCGGCGACGATTTCATCTCCAAATGACGTCATACGGAACCTCACGGCGACGGCGACGGCGACGCCGACGGCAGAAATCTGCTTTTGAGTGTCCATATAATTGCTATCGCAATAAAACATTTATTTAGACCATCGAGTTGATCTTGAGGACGAGTGGGTGGTGTCCTCATTCCAGGACACCACTGGCCATGGCTGCTCGACGTACTTGCTGGACGAGAGCTTCTTGTCCCGCCAGGGTATCGCCGGTCAGCTGTACCTCCCACCGCTCAAATGACGTGTTAGGTGTCTTTAAATGTTCAGATCTGTTTTAAAGGTATGCGTAGAAGCTTTCGTTTTCGCTATGTCTAGGTGCTATAACTGACGTTTCAATCAATATATCATTAAGCTTTCAGCTTTTACAACTTTTGTTTAATTTCTGTTTATGTTATGCTAAGTTTGATGTCGCATGTATCAAGAACATCGTTATTGTTTCCGTCACGAAATGAAATTTTAAGCATACTCTAAACGAAGCTTGCTTAGCCTTTTCCAGTGCGGCTATGTAATAGTTTGCTTTGCGTGCTGTCATAGAAGTTGTCAAATGATGCAAAATATAAATAGAAGACGCACTTGCGGTAATGTCTGCGCTTGTGCTGGGACGTGATAATTACCAGTATTTTAAAGGTGTTTTTAAAGCGGCCTACTATTTTTATGATTTCAAAACACCATGCATGCTGACGGAGTATTTCTTCGGCAAGACGACATGAAACTCTGAGCAGCAAATACCCGCAGTTTATATTAAACAGGGCCAATCAATCATCGCTGCCACTTTTACGTCAGGCGTCATTACCGCGCCGACCACCAGGCGTGGTTACTAAGCGACTGTGGCCAGCGCGAATCATCAGGCGCCTGGGTACACACCCTGCACTCGCTCCTAATCGTATCTAAATTACTTTCCTCCAGCGAGCGTGGTGGTTTTGTACATAGGCACTTGTTATATTTCTTGCGCCGTCCAACATGCAATTAGAGGGCAGAACCGGATAGTGGTGTCCTGTTTAGTGCGTGACCGGCTTCACTGATTCGAAAGGACATGGTCCTACGAATATGGGTATAGCAAAAAGGCGTAACTGCAAGCTTTAGAGAAATGTAGATCGAGGTTAAAACGAATAAATGCAGGTCACGATTTCAAAACGAATAACTTTATTTCATTCTTTCGGCCGTTTTCGTGATTGGAGGCAGGTTGGTCTATGGTCGGTCGATAGACTCGGCAACGAAAACATTTATTCGTTCGCTGTATCTCGCTATCTTTCTAACTCACTATCTATCTCGCTCGTTCTGTTTGCGCGTTCATGCGTTAGCTCGTGCGTTAATTCGTTCGTTCCGGCTATTGGCTTCATCATTGATGTTATCTGCTGGATTTTTTGGGCTGACTAAATTTTCCGACTGCAAAGAGTCAAATGTGCTTGGGGTAGATGCCTGATATATTACAAATTTATATATGTTTCTGTTTACATGTTCCACGTAGGTTTTCTGCAATTTTATTTGTTGTGTCTCATAGCTGTACTAGCCGTCGGGTCTCGCTAATTTAGAGTTGTTTTGGGCACTCAACTCGAACCTCGAACCACGCGGTACTAAAGGTCAGACCAGACGCGCGCTTGATAGCGTGCTCACTCCTGGCTCTCCTGGCTAAGTGCCTTGCAGACTTCGCTTCGTAATGATCGAGCTATTGATACCAAGAATAGACGGATTCAGTTTTGCGGGTAACTTCTGTTAATACAAATTTCTAACGAAATGAAAGAATTTTCATGGTCCCTTTGAATTGACCTTCACGGTTGTCAATATTGTGTTGCTGGAGGACAGCTATAGAAGGCGAGTGGCGTCGGTCTACGTCAAAAAAACCAAGGGTAAGTTAGCCGCCTGTAGGTCGCACAGGGCAGCAGCTCTGGACGTTGCTTCGAGTTCTCGGCCAGTGAGGTTTGTAAAGATTTCTGTTAGCGGGTGTTGGTGTCGCAACAGTTGGTCGAGACATGAACATGCCGCTGCATTATTCGGCAGCCTGCTGAACTGGTGTATTAAAGAGGCCCTGAACCACCCCTCGGGGCTGCTGAAAAGCAGTCCGCGGATAGGATACGCTGATATATGAACATCTGAGCCAAATTTTGCAGTTGTGCGCGGCGCGTGGATCTCGAAAGCGGAGCGCGAAGTCAGCTTTTTCTCAAACGCTCTCTATTCAACAGAAGCCTGCTCCTCACTCTTTCCTGGACGCTTTATTTCGTAATACAGCGTGTCGCATACGCGGCTGCTATTGGCCAATAGCTGAGATCAATCAAGAAGGGTGTTTGTGTAAGTTCGCTTCTTCCTACCGTTACTGTGTATATTTATTGACGCCAGTGGCGTAGCCAAGGGGGGGGGGGTTCAAACCCCTCCCCCCTACTTACCCACCCTTTGTTTTCGTCGCTTCGCGCTGACATAATTCATGAAACCGGAGCTACTATCACAATTTAATTCCTGGGCGCTTCCGTTTGCGTTGGTAATTTACAGCGAATCATGTCTGCATATGGAAAAAAACTGTCACGGTGTTTGTCAAGGCTTTCACACTCTGTGGAGTTTTGGGCGAGAATGTGGCGGCCGCATTCTGAAGCAACAAATGCGCAACAAATGAAGCAACAAATGCTGCAGCCACATTTTAGATGATGGCGAAAACGCTCGACGCCCGTTTACTTAGATTTAGGTTGCACGTTAAAGACCCCAGGTGGTCGAAATCTCCGGTATACATTTCCGCCGCTTCCCTTCAAGTGCCCGTTAGGCCACGCTCGCCCAGGATTTTAGGCTACGTTCACACTTGGTCTCGAAGCTGTAGGAAGCGGCAAAATCTCGCCTAGGCGGCAAAACAGGCAGAAAAACAGGCTGCTAGCCAAATCAGTCTCGGGCCGATTTTTTCGCCATGGCGAAGCGGAAACGCGTCGGAAAGTCGTTCTGCTTCACTGGAAGCTACACTAGCATGTAAACAACCGGTCGTAAAATGGCACCGGGCACCAAAACCATGGCACCAAAAGTGTAGGCTGTAATGCTGATCGACGCGATCAAGAAGCAGCCCTTGCTCTACGACAAGAGTGGCACTAAAACGTACTGTCAGCAATACTCGCGATAGTATTCAACGTCGCGCGACCGGAGGTGCGGCAACGAAGCCTTGGCGTGACCCAACTTCTCGCGCTTTTGCAAAGCCAGGTGAACCCACCACCGCCGTTTCCGAGGTGTCCGCGTCTTCCGTTTATTCATTGTCCATTTCTAGAAAACAAGTAGGTAGAAGTATAAATCCCATTTCTTCTTCCACTTCCATGCCAGACAATAGTTAGGCAGATTCCTCGTTGGCGCTCCATAATTCTCCTCGCACGTGTACGGTATGTTGCAGAAGTCGCGGGGTGCTTTTCTCGTCGCGACGAAAGCTTGGGAGCGTAGGTCTCACGTAGGACGCGCAGGCTTTGGCGAGCCCCAACGCAAGGGCCAGCCCAGGTTTTAGCTGTGGTGTTCCCGTTGCCCCTTCGGTGTCCTGGAGGCGCCGACAATACGAAATGATGAAATGTTATTACAACTTGTAAATAAAAGCTATTAAAGAAATATTATCACGCCTAGGCACCAACCTGTGACTCAGCGCTACCACGCCCGTGTGCGGAGAATTACGGAACGCCAACGAGGAATTTACCGAAGGTTGCAGATGACACGCGAAGTTGCGTAAAATTATCACTTTTGATGAAGGTATGTGGGTCAAAGAATGAACATACTGCTCGAAATAATACGATAATGAGCGCCACCACGCCGACAAACGTACGCAGACTAGATGGATCTGGACGAAAACGGCAGCGGCGGCAGCGGCGGTAGCAAAACAAATGTGAACAACTTGGACAGGCGCGGAAAAAATTTTACGGCCGCTTTGGCCTTTCCGCCCGCTTGTCGCTTTCCAAGTGTGAACGTAGGCTTAAGTCTGCGCGAGAAACGTCTCTTGTTTGCGATTGCGCCCCTACGGAAGGCTGGTAATTACTGTTGTGTTGTTGAATCTCAAACCCGCAATTACGGAAGGCTGGTAGTTGCTGTTTTGTTGTGGAATCCCAAACCAGCAATGTACACACGAAGGGGTTGATGACAGCAGTGAAATTCCACCGACTCGCAATAGAATGCACGAAACAGACAGCCGACAAGAATGAATTACTGCTGTGCGCAGTACAGCGTAAGTAAACTCTTGTTGCAGACGCTGACAGTTCTCTTCGGAGTTCATGCGTCCTGAGAAATTGATTATGTGCACTATGCACTGAACAATACCGGAGTTCATTCCTGCATCACTAGTACACCAATCAGTCGAGATTCTGTGAGGTACAAAGCCGCTTCCTGTTTGCACCGGCGTAAGTGAAGCAGAAATGAGTTGCACGCACTACTTAAAATGCGTACACATGCCATATCTATGCTGTGCGGTGAAATATTCTGTACAATTCTGAATCTGTTGACGTAAAGGCAAATGACGGCTGCACGCTCGCACACAGCGGAAGACACAGCGGCCCATGCACTTGCCGCAGGAAATGCAAACCTCTCGTATGAGGGAGCAGGGCGACGAAAGCTTCGAAAAAAAAAACGCCTTACGCGTTTTTGCGCGTATTTAAGTTTTCTAGCGCAAAGACACAGCGAACAAGCTATTGCTATGGGAGTAGGTATAGCCTGGTCACACGTGCATTTTCACGCGTATAGCCGTCCTTGACCTGTGAAACGCACTTCGCCCCGACGACGACGACGCCATCTACGCTTAACGGAAATTAACAATTAATGATGTCTTCTCCGATCGCACAGGTCGTCTCAATGATGCGTTTTCGGAGACTGGTCCATTCAGTGGCGCGATGAGAGACCGTTGCTCCAAACGCCCACTGTACCTGTCGTACTTACTGTATATACTGAGCTTACTTTACTTTTTACTTTATTTATTCACAAGCACACGCACACGCGAGGGGGGGGGGGGGGGGGGTAGGGGCGGTCCCATGTCTTTGATATACATGTATATAGAGCCTGCTTACACTACCGCTATTTATTATCGATCACGTGACCTAGAGGAAAGCAGAAGCTTGCCCCCCCCCCTCCCCCCGGTCGGACCGGCGAACCCCCCTCCCCGAAAAAAATTGCTGGCTGTGCCCCTGATTGACGCAACAGGCTGCGGTAAGCGAAAATCTGCTTTCGAATTTAGAATAAATACGTACTTCCGGAAGAAGTCGACTTTCGCCAGCTGACGCTCTGCCGCGGTCACCCGCCTAGGAAGTAAACTTTGGCCACCCTTCTTATCGGTGTCGTAGCCATCGGGTCTCGCTAATATCGACCAGCTTTGAGCACTCAACTAACCTCGAACCAGGCAAAACTTAAGGTCTGCAGACCACACGCACGCTAGCAAACACGCTCACTCCTGGCCGCTCCTGGCCAGACGCCTTGGCAAACTTCGATTCGTAATGATCGAGCTATTGATAGCGCTTAAAAATGCGTATGTTTGATGTGGCTACTACCCGTCGGTCAAGCGGATGCAGGACAAAGCTGGTCCGCAGCACTTAGCCCAGCCAAAAAGGAGCATATTGACGCGAGATAGGCTGGCACCTGCGGACGCCGGCCACTGCAACGAGAACGACGAAGTGTGTTCTGGAACGCGCGCTCTCCGAGTGTCAGCCTACATTGAAAAGAACACCGTTTTGCCAAGGTCTCGAATGCTATCTTCGTGACATTTTCTGGTGGAGTTGCTGGGTAAATGATACGATCGCCCGAGACGGGGCGTACTCCTGACTCGTCACCAGTGCGTAGTCCGACAGAGCTCACCCCGGTACACGTCCGTACCAGCCGTCGTCTTCAGGGGCTCCAGCCACAGCACGGTCTGCTACCTGATCCTAGCAGGACGATGCACCAACCGTCTACTGCTGCGCTTGCCGCGCCGACACAGGTCCTTTTGCATCAGCCGCAAACACCCAATGTGTTCCACGGAGGTGCTCTTGAAGACGTCGAAGACTGGCTCGACCACTTCGAAAGGGTAGCCGAATTCAACGATTGGTCCCAAGAGCGCAAGCTGCGTTATGTGTACTTCGCTCTCGGGGATTCCGCAAAGACGTGGTTCGAAAACCACGAGACGACACTGACATCGTGGGACGAATTCCGTCGGCAGTTAGTTGCCGCCTACACCGGCGCCGACAGAAAGGAGAGAGTGGAGTTGGCGATGCAGGCAAGGATTCAAGCCCCTAATGAGAGCGTCACGACATACATTGAAGATATGGCTCGGCTCTTCAGACGTGCAGACGCTTCAATGCCCGAAGACAAAAAAGTTCGACACCTAATGCGAGGCGTAAAGCAGGAAATCTTTGCCGGCCCTATCCGCAACCCACCGACTACGCTTGCGGCCTTTCTCGCTGAAGCCACTGCAATGGAAAGGGCACTACAACAGCGCGCCAGGCAGTACAATCGAAACGTGACTTCAATTTCGAGCGGCGTCCCTAACGTGACACTGGGAAGCGACGTCAGCGACCTGAGAGAATTAATAAGAGCGGTCATAAGAGAAGAACTCTAAAAAATGCAGGCGGTCGAGCCCCCGGTCGTGCGACTTTCTGTGGCGGAGATGGTGCGAGACGAAATCAGGCAAGCCATCCAAGTTCCTGAACGCTTCGGGGCACCACAGCCGCAGGAGCAAGTTAGGATGACATATGCGGAAGCCGTACGACGTCCGTCGCTGTATGATACATCAAACGTCGTGCGCACCACGGAACAGACAGACGTCGGGTTCAGCCGTCGTAATGCGCCGTTTATCAACGAGTCCAGGCCAAGAAAAAGTGATGTCTGGCGCTCTCCTGACCACAGTCCGCTCTGTTTTCATTGCGGCGAAGCCGGCCATATCTACAGGATGTGTCCCTACCGACGCGTGGGTCTCCGTGGGTTCTCTCCGAATGCGCCGCGTCCACGACCTGGTGAGCGTCCGGTGGAAATCGAGAGCTTCCTGGCGAGTCGTCCCAATTTCTTCGAACAGCCAAGGCACGAGCCTCGCTCGTCGTCACCGGCTCCATCACGATACCGGTCGCCAAGTCCTACCTTCCGTCGAGACGCCCCTAGGCGCCGTTCGCCCAGCCCTGCAAATCGGGAATACTGAGTTCAGCGACCTCCGCAGGTGAGGCCACTGACGCCGAATGTACCGAATATCCTCCATTACGACGCAAGCGACGACAGCGACGACAACAGACCGACGTTAAAACGCACTCAGGTGATCCAAGGCACGTCGTAACATCGGATATACCAGTCAGCATAGACGACGAAGAAGTCACAGCTTTAGTCGACACTGGCGCGGACACCTCTGTTATGAGCCGAGAACTTGCCGCTAAACTGAAAAAACTTTACACGCAGTGGACTGGGTCGCAGGTCCGTACTGCCGGAGGACACCTCTTAAAGCCCGTGGGCAGGTGTACAGCACGAGTGAATGTTCGCGGCTTTACGTACGTCGGAGATTTCGTTATCCTGCTGAGTTGTTCGCGAGAGTTGATCCTTGGGATGGACTTCCTGCAGGCTAATGGAGCCATCATTAATTTGCAAGAGTCGCGGGTAACGTTTTCGACAGCGCATGCCATAGCAAGCAACAAGTACGACAGTCATGACAACGCCTTCCGCATCGTCGACGACGTCACGTTACCGCCGAGGAGCAGCGTATTAACCCTTGTACACTGCGACGCGTTCGACGACAGTGAGGGCATTGCCGAGGCAAATATTCCGCTGCTGCTCGAACGGTATATCGGCATAGCTCGAGGCCTTGTTCAGTTGCAGAGCAAGCGGTCACTAGTTCTTCTGACGAACTTCAGCAACGAGTTTCAGCACGTCCCTCAAGGCACGGCTGTCGCCTTCCTCAACCAAATTGCGGACTTCTCCGACGTCGGCACTTTAGAGGTGACTTCCCCAGACGTGACAGATGCTACCACGCTTTGCAGCTGCATTCACATTAATGCCGATTTGTCGGAACAACAGAAGCAACGACTATTAGGCCTCGTGAGCGAATTCTCTAGCTGCTTCTCTACGGAATCTAAAGTTCAGCGCACCTCCGTTTCGAAACACCGTATTTTCACAGAGGAATCGGCGCGCCCAGTTCGTCAGCATCCATATCGCGTGTCGCCAATGCAAAGAGAGGCGATTAAACGCCAGGTTAAAGAAATGCTGGACGATGACGTGATTCAGCCTTCGACAAGCCCGTGGGCGTCCCCCGTTGTTCTGGTAAAAAAGAAGGACAATACACTACGCTTCTGTGTCGACTACAGACGGCTTAACAAAGTCACCAAGCGCGATGTTTACCCTCTGCCAAGGATTGACGACGCCTTGGACCGTCTACGTCATGCCCAGTTCTTTACCTCGTTAGATCTTAAGTCACGGTACTGGCAGATCGAAGTCGACGAGCGCGATCGCGAGAAAACTGCATTCGTGACACCTGACGGGCTATACGAATTTAAAGTCCTCCCATTCGGCCTGTGTTCCGCTGCCGCCACATTCCAGCGAATGATGGACACTGTACTCGCTGAACTGAAGTGGCAGACATGCCTCGTCTACCTGGACGACGTCGTTGTGTTTTCAAGCACGTTCGATGAACACCTGGCTTGGCTGAAGAGGGTTCTTGATGCTATCCGCAAGGCAAACCTCACCATCAAGCCTGAAAAATGCCATTTTGGTTTTCAGGAACTCAAGTTTCTGGGACACGTGGTCAGCCCCCAGGGCGTTCGACCAGACCCTGAGAAGTTGGCTGCCGTTGCTGAGTTCCCTCGTCCTACAGATAAGAAGGCTGTTCAGAGGTTTTTAGGACTCTGCGCCTACTACCGTCGTTTCGTTGAAAGTTTCTCCAACATAGCTGAGCCTTTGACGAGATTAACGCGCCACGATGTGCCTTTTCTGTGGACGGAAGAACAAGAACAGGCTTTCACAGAATTACGCGCACGACTGCAAAAAGCTCCGGTGCTCGCGCATTTTGACGATGATGCTGAAACTGAAATCCACACGGACGCCAGCAACATTGGTCTCGGAGCCGTTCTTGTTCAGTGGCAAGACGGTACGCAACGTGTAATCGCTTACGCGAGCCGTAGTCTCACAAAGGCAAAGGCTAACTACTCGACCACTGAAAAGGAGTGTTTGGCAGTCGTTTGGGCCATCAGTAAATTTCGACCCTACCTGTTGGCCGGCCATTTCGAGCGGTCAGCGACCACCATTCACTTTGTTGGCTTGCCAATCTCAGGGATCCATCAGGCCGCCTCGCTCGTTGGAGTCTCCGCCTACAGGAGTATGACATAGCTGTCGTCTACCGATCTGGACGAAAGCACAGCGACGCTGACTGCCTGTCACGTGCTCCGATTCCACTGACATCATCAGATTTGGAGCAAGATTTGCCGTTTCTTGGTGTCGTTGACACGGTGCAGATGGCTGACCTACAACGTGCGGACACAGACCTGCTTGCTCTTATCCAGTATCTTCAAGGAGCTGACGTCGTTATCCCACGACCGCTGTCACGAGGACTGACATCGTACTGTCTGCGGAATAATGTCCTTTATAAGAAAAACTTTGAAAACAGTCAGGAAACGTTCCTTCTCGTCGTCCCTACGGCATTGCGCCAAGAAGTTTTGCAGGCATGTCACGACGACCCCTGTGCTGGACACTTAGGCTTCACCAAAACACTAGCACGCATACGCCAGCGATACCACTGGCCACGGCTATTTTCGTCTGTTCAGCACTATGTGAAAACCTGTCGTGACTGCCAGAGGCGTAAAGTACCACCTGTCAAGCCTGCCGGTCTCCTCCAACCTCTGGACCCACCTCCAGCGCCGTTCCAACAAGTGGGCATGGAAATCCTAGGTCCATTCCCTACGTCATCTTCGGAAAACAAATGGATAATTGTCGCAACCGACTACCTAACCCGTTACGCCGAGACCAAACCTGTACCCCGGGCAACTGCTGCTGAAGTCGCCAAGTTTTTCGTCCTCAACATTGTACTGCGCCATGGTGCACCCGCTGTCCTCATTACTGATCGCGGTGCAGCATTTACAGCTGATTTAATACAAGAGGTGGTCACGTTGACGCACAGCAACCATCGGAAAACCACGGCTTATCACCCCCAAACTAACGGATTGACAGAGCGCCTTAACAGAACACTGGCCGATATGCTCTCGATGTATGTTGATGTAGAGCACAAGACATGGGACGAAATTTTGCCATACGTGACATTTGCCTATAATACAGCTGTGCAGGAGACCACCCAGCTCACCCCATTTGAACTTGTCTATGGACGTCGCGTCACGACACCTTTAGACGCCATGCTTCCAGTAGGCGACGGCACCACGACAAGCGAGGGCGCTGATGACTTTATCCAGAAAGCAGAAGAAGCTCGCCAGCTTGCTCGGAACCGCATCCGTAGCCAGCAGAGTACCGACGCCCGTCGTTACAACCAGAGCCGACGGAATGTCCAGTACAACCCCGGTGACCACGTGTGGGTGTGTACACCTGTCCGTCACCGTGGGCTCTCGGAGAAATTGTTGCGACGATACTTCGGACCATACGAGGTTGTGCGCCGGCTTAGCGATGTGAATTACGAGATCCTGCCCCAAAGTGTTGATCCTCGCTTGAGCCGACGACGTCCCCGCCCCGAAGTTGTACACGTAGTACGGATGAAGCCGTACTACACCCGCGAGTGAAGTGCACCTTTCAAACCCTTCGCCGTCCTACGCAGTGTTGTGTGGTTATCCTTCGTTTTCTGTGACCACATTTGCCATTAGAGCTGACTTGCCCCCTTATGAACTTTATTCTACCCAGCCGACCGGGACGGTCGCTTTTGGAAGGGGAGAAATGACGCGAGATAGGCTGGCACCTGCGGACGCCGGCCGCTGCAACGAGAACGACGAAGTGTGTTCTGGAACGCGCGCTCTCCGAGTGTCAGCCTACATTGAAAAGAACATCGTTTTGCCAAGGTCTCGAATGCTATCTTCGTGACAATATGAGCGTGAGCTCGCACTCTAGCCCTATCGTGCACAAAGCAAACACTGCAGTTGCATATAATGTGGTCTGCTGCGTAGCGTAGATACCGCGGCCGCCGTGGGGTGGCACGACGAGTCCACTGGCTGAACGCCCTGCGGCTAGCTGAGGACCACCCGGGACAACCGCGTTTGGCACGTTTGGCTACGTTTGGAGCGTCTACGTGAAATAGAGGCGTCTACGTGAAGATCCAAAATCAAATGGGAACTACGCGCCACGAGGACGTTCCGTAGGCGGAACGTTGTGGGCGCACCCCGTTCCGCCATATCCTTCGCAGTGCAAATCATTGAAGCAGGAACCGCTAATGGTATGTTTGAGTGTCAATGAGTCCGCACTTGCTGAACGCACTGAAGAATTTTTTTTCGGCAAAGTATTTCTCAAATAGTCTAATTTATCTTTAAATCCATTTCTCGAATTAGATAAAAAGTGGTTCAGGGCCCCTTTAAGCGACACCTCTTGGTTTGCTCGAGACTTCGACATTCGTTCAAAATGGCATCAACCGTGATACACTATCGGAAGATTAGGACATTGAAAGCCGTGTCCACAATGCGCTTATATGTCAGTTTCTGCTATTTTGTTGTCAACCATGCTGAAGAGAGGCACCATTTCCGTTATATGATGCGTAGGGCTCTGTGAATGTCACAATGCGAGACGCATGTTTCCATTTAGCCGCGATCTGGCGCCCAACATTATTCCGGACCAGGTAAGGGGTTCCTGTTTACAAGTCTGCCAGCTCCCAGAGTCTCTGAAAGGCGAGCCATCCATACGATATAGAATATCATATACGACAACATGCACTCAGCGTTGCACTTGTTAATTGTGATCGCTGACATCTTCTGAGATGAAAATCGAGTGCTCCACCTTCACATCGTCCGTTCGGAAACATTTTTGGGGATCCCAGGAGTGTGCACATGTGTGGGGACATAATTACGGAAGGTGTGCACTGCTCGGCCGGGTACCGTTCGAGCACCATCAGGGGAGGGCTACTAAATTCCCGGTCTGGTCACGCTAAAGCCAATTGGGTGCCATATATATATATATATATATATATATACTGTCAACCTGCCCTTAAGATTACAACTCCGCTCTCACACAATTACTGGCAATTTAAATTTTAGGTTGTACTTTACGACAGTGCTTCATTGTACCAACCTGTTTTGCAAATAACTGCCCTATCGATCGTTCACTTTCCCATATTATATATATATATATATATATATATATATATAAATAACTTTATTTTGATCACCCTGTTTATATATATATACCAGGTGTTCAAATTTAAGTTTTATGGTTTTCTTAAAATTAGGCACTGGGACGCACGCGAAGACCACCTGTGGAAATAAGTTATGTGGCCTGGGGGTCACAAAGTGAGATGATAATCATCGCTGTCAGCAGCCGAATTAACTAACATTGAATAATTATATTGACTGCAGTAAGTGTGTACGTTTGCATTCAAAAGTTCGAGGCAGTCGTGTTTCTACACAGTTTCACTTGGAAGAATTCTTCTAGCATGACTATGCTCCGAGATTTCCGACTCCAAATTTTTATTGTCCTTCGCATGATTACGCATGCAAGAGAGTGAGGATAGGCGCAAAGCTCCTCCCTGATTTGAAGCAACTGTGCGGTTGGCGTTTAGTCTGACAACAGGGCGGAGGCATAGGCAAAGATGATAACTGTTTCCCTATATATATATATATATATATCCCACTTGAGCGGACTCCCACACTTCACACACGATTTTTTTGACATTCACGCTACTAATGACAACGCAATCAACATCAATATCTGAGTTTAACACCAGCGATACGACAAACGATGATGCGTTTCAAGTTGAATGTTCAAAATTTTGTTAAATAATAATCGTGTAATGGTGATCGCAACGCAAAGGCCGATATCGGTTGCATGCTAAGAAAAGTGGTCACAAAAAACTATACCTTGCCTCGAATTCTTTTCTAGAAGGTCCGAAATCGGAACCAATCGTCTGTGTTTGTGCTAAAAATTTAGAAAGAAGAGATTTAGTTACACGTGAAACAAGGGAATACGCCTAGCGCTGCGCACAAAGGTCCATTTCGAAGAAACAAAAGGAATAAAGAAAAGGAGTGGCTTATAAACCCTATCAAAAGAATAACATTAAAGGAATTCCTTAAACGTTATTCTTTTTATGTGGTTTATCAGTCACTCCTTTTCTATAGGGAGCTTTATGACAGTATGTAGGGTCACCAACTTGTACGCCGCAAGTAAGACAGTCACACTTTTTCATTTCCCGCAGGGCCCATCATAACAATTATAAACTATATACAGCAAGTTGACAGTTGCTCAAAAAAAAGAACATCGCCACCAGCTGAAGAATTCTCAAGTGGCGCTATAGCGTTTCCGCCGTAAGCGCTTTGGGAGTGGGTATCTTGATTATCTTGGTTTCTTCCTAATGTACTCTGTATGCGTTTTCTTCATTTTCTATAGAGAATGAATGCTTACACTCCCATCTCGATAAAACTCAGTTCAATACAGGATAAAACGGTGTGAAAGACATAAAACGAAAAAAAATAATAGCGCGGGAACGGACCAGCAGCGAAGACTATCGATATACGAGCCTCACGTCAGCCGCAGAAACAATGGTCCCAGAGCGGAGAACAAAGGACGACACCATGATCAAGGACTGTTCTTCCACCACGGTCGTGAAAGAAGCTCAGGGATCGACCCGACCACATAGTTTGGGACGGCGTCGTATACAGCAGACCTAAAGAAAAGGGCAACGATAAATCGGGATGCTGAGCTGAGGCGCGCTCAAACCGAAACGAGCTTGAGTGCAGGTGTCCGCTAGCAGCGCACAAAGAATTGAGCAAAACGTCATCCCTATAGCTTCCACTTTATATTATACGAACGTAAAGTCCGCGGTAAGCGCACGCGTATTACTGTGCGCGGTTTCGCGCATGCGTGAACCCTCCACTTTCGATATCGTGAGGAGAGGAGCTCCCATTGTATATCTTGCACGTGACCGGATTGAAATACGTTTATGACCGACGTAAAATTTCAAAATAAACTGAGTAATGGGAAAGTGGTGAAAGGCCTACCTGGTGGGCTCTACGAGAATGATTCTCATATGGGACGCATTGAGAAGGGAAGTAACGGTCGTTGCTTTGTTATTATGATCTGGCAGTGTAGGCTGTGACTGCAACCATTTCCCCTTGCCGCTTTATTGAAATGGCTGCGAGAGAATAAAACCCTCAAATGTCACCTTGCATCTCTGCTGTATCACTTGCATTACGATTCTGTTACGCCTGGTTGCCTATAAAATAGAAATACTGCAGAAAGAGAAATACTCCCGTGACGTGACTGTTGTTCAAACTGTTGGCGCGGACAGAAAATTTTGCAATGGAGAGAATCGTCTACCCATCTCCAAGTCGTGCTTTGTTCAAGATAAGCGTAGCAACCACGTGTTTTTCAATTTATGTAGGGCTCTAAGCCTCGCCAGCCGTCAATCTACGGCAAGTTGCAAGTGAGAGCTGTGCGTCGAGACTCTGGATGCAAAAATTCAGAGACAATTTATTGTTCTCCACTGGAACTTCTAGTAGTTTTTCAATATCATCGTCATCAGCCTATATTTATGTCCACTGCAGGACGAAGACCTCTCCCTGTGATTTCCAATTACTTCTGTTCAATATGTGATAACTTAAAACACTGACGAACGTGCTGAAGGTACACTCCCACATCACCAAATCCATAGCAATGCCCATTATTATCATGAGAGAGAAAGTGAGAGTTTATTCGAAGAAACGAAGAGACGTGAGCTTCAACTAGCATGCTTGCACCTGCTTCCTTACACAGGCGCGGTAGTAAAGGCGATGCTAGCGTGTGATGAGGAATCACGACAACAGTTACAGCTAGTTCGTTTCCGTGAAGAACGTTTTTGTCACCTGGCCGATACCGACGCCATGTGCATCAGACGAACTAACAAAGAAATTATTAGGATTTTTCGCTTACTTAATGAAATCTGCTCGATCGGTGCTAATGTCTTGCGCATCTTTTTCTCCATACAGCTACACATATCGACAATGTGCTTGCTGTCGTTGTCCTTAAACTCAGCGCTTGAGACGTCGCAGGATTTCAGCTTGTCCCATATTCCAAATGCACGTCATCAAAGAAAGACCGATGAGGTGGACGACCCGCGTTGGCAAGACTGTTGAAAGAGCCTCTTTTCGCCTTAGGCGAGAGTGCCATCACTGAAACAATATGAGACGGAAAACCACAAAAAACGACTAGAGCACACGTGGTGACTATTATTATTATTATTATTATTATTATTATTATTATTATTATTATTATTATTATTATTATTATTATTATTATTATTATTATTATTATTATTATTATTATTATTATTATTAACTCTTTAAACTCCTTCATGGTAACCTCACATGTCCCGAACTTCTCAGCTGTGTCATGTTCCGCATCCCACGCAAGATCACCAGAGAACATAGACCTTTCCATGTTCCTGCCTGTCATCACGAACACTCAACTGTCCACAGAATACAGAATCTTTATAACGCTTACTTTCGTGAACTTGATATCTTTCATAATTCCTTGTCATCGTTCTTTTCCGAGCTTTGCCTTGTATTATAATTTCATGTATTGTTCAAGCGCCCTTCTCCTCCTTTTTCTTTTGTATTTACTTTGCGCTTTGTTGTTCGTACTCTCTTCTTTTCAGAATTTTTATTTTTATTCATTTATTTTTTAATGATTTTTCCCTGAGTGTCTTGTTTTTGCTTTGTAATGTATGCGTGCGCCAGCACTCAGACCTTAGGGTTGTTCCTGGGCACGTTAAATAAACATGATTGATTGATTGATTGATTGATTATTATTATTATTATTATTATTATTATTATTATTATTATTATTATTATTATTATTATTATTATTATTATTATTATTATTATTATTATTATTATTATTAGTCCCGCAGCATGGCGCCCAGTAAGGACGCATGCTTGCTCTGCTCGTGCCGTTTTTTCGGAAAACAGCAGTTCTTTCGCTGTGAAAAGTGTGACAAACGTGTGCATGCGAAATGTGTGACCTGGCCAGACGACGAACTGGATCTTTTGAAGTCGCGATCGCGCTCCTTTTGCTGCAATTTGTGTGAGTTAAACCAGCAGGGTGTTAAGCCTAGCGACAACGACCCGACGGCGTGCTCCCCGCAGCTTTCCCTTTCCCAAACTGGTTCCCCCTTCTCCTCTTGTGCCCCACCGGGTGACCTTGACGGCAGCATGGCAGGTCTGCGTCGCCTCCTCCTCTACGCGCTGGAGGGAATCTCGTTCCTGAGCGAAGAAGTTTCCCAAGTGCGAGAGGAGAATGAACGCCTTCGTAAGGACCATTCCCGCGGCGTGGAGCAACAGACCCAAGTCGTCGCCTCCCTTCGAGCGGAGGTTCGTTGCCTGCGCGACGAGCTGTCGCGACGTGCAACTGCCATGCCTGTGAAGACACCTGCCGACTCCGGAAAGTCATCCACCCTTACTACTTCTTCTACTCCTGCCTCAACGCGAGCTAATGTACCTGTGTTACAACGCACTGCTGAACGACGAGCTGCTGTTTCCCCACGTGATTTCGCTTCGTCCACTGAAAAAGCACCCGAGACTACACAAAAAAACAAGAGTCCTGCCTCGGTTGGAGCGCGAAAGACTTCGACATTATCTGTAGCTCAACGGCAGCACCGACCTAAGGCTATTTTTGTGTCTAATTTGAGCTCTGAAACAACCTCTTTCGACTTGACCTACCACTTAAAGGCCATGAACATTTCTCCCCTCTCCTGCCGGCGACTTAGAACTAAATATCAATCGTATTCTTCTTTTCATGTAGCCGTCGATGAAGAAGCCCTTAAGCGCCTGAACGACCCGTCAATGTGGCCAATGGGTTGCTTGTTCAAGCCGTTCCGTGGTGTGCTACACGATGACATGATCCATGCTACTGAAATAACAACCCCCAAGGATCAAAGTGGCGTGTAATTTGGACATTTTTTACCAGAACGCTCGCGGACTTCGCACCAAAGCACGTGAATTTTTTGGCAATGTGATCTCAACTTCTTTTCCTATTTTCGTTGTTTCTGAAACTTGGCTGTGTGGTGACATTTCGTCTTCAGACTTCTTTCCACCGCACTACAACGTCTTCCGCAGTGACCGGGACTTCAGTGGGTCTCAACAAAAAGGTGGTGGCGTGCTGATTGCAGTTGACAATTCATTGAAATGTGTACGGCGCATCGATATAGAAAGTGTACGGGAGTCGATATGGCTAGAAGTCAGCCTAGCCCGATGTGAAAAATTGTTGATTGGATCGTTCTATGTACAGCCGAATATTTCCCCTGTTTTGTATGATGAGGTCATCTCTTCCATTGAAAGTGTAGTATCCTCCCATAGTAAGCACAAAGTAATTCTTCTTGGTGATTTTAATACACCAGGTATTGATTGGAACACACTTAGACATTCTCATTACAATCATTACACAGAGAAAAAATGCAGCCTGTTGTTGGACTTTCTGTCTTTCTGTTCCCTTCAACAGCATAACTTAATCACCAATTCCTGCGGCAACGTCTTAGATCTTTGCATCTCGAATGCTCAGGTTTTAGATGTCTCTCGTTCCGAAATTTTCCTTGTGCGTACCGATAAGTTTCATCCCCCACTAAAGATAACTGCCTCTGTGTCAGCACTGAGGCAGAGCTCCTCTAGCGGCGTAAATGAATCCCCACGCTTTGCTTTCAAGCGTGGTGATTATCTTGGTTTATATAATTCCTTGTCCACCACCGACTGGTCACTGGTTACAGACAAAAGCAATGTTAATGACCAAGTAGATCAGTTTACAGAGCTTGTTCTGAGCAGTATGCGCAAATACATTCCCCAGTACAGGCCTAGACGCTCTAGATATCCCCACTGGTTTTCGTCTGAACTCATAATTGCCCTAAAGCGTAAAGATCGCGCACACCGAAAATCCAGAATTCCGTTGCCTAATGAGTACAGAGAAGAATTCCGCGTTTTTCGATCTCTCTGTAAACGTCTCTATAAGCGGGATCAAGATTCATATATGGCATTCTTGGAAAATAGCGCCTCCGACCGGCCGGCGGAATTTTGGAAGTATATCCGCAAGCGTTCCAATAAACATGGCGAGGGTTTGCGCTTACTTGACTCTAGAGGGGCAGAAGTCCTAGCAGTCGCGGATTGTTTTGCATCCCATTTCTCTTCCATATATAAAGATGCAGGTTTCAACGCTGGTGTCAGTCAGCAGAACACGACGGTTCCTACATCTAGTGCTGTGTTGTTTGATGAAGAGCTTGTCCACGAATGCCTTAAGCGCTTGAAGCCTTCCCTATCCTGTGGCCCTGACGGCATCCCCTCCGCAATTCTAAAAGCTTACGGCAGTATATTTGCTCCAGTATTGACATCTATATTTAATAACTCTTTGACTACTTCCACTTTCCCTCACATGTGGAAAACTGCTCGTGTTTTTCCTGTATTTAAGTCTGGATGTAAATCAGATGTGTCGAATTATCGCCCAATTTCTCTTCTCTGTGCTACGTCCAAGATTTTTGAGCTTGCTCTTCACAACATATTGTCTTTTACTGTGAAGAACTCGCTCATTCCGAACCAGCATGGATTTCTCACCGGCCGCTCCACTATCACAAATCTCGCAAGTTTCATGACACAGATCTCCACGCCGGTACTGCAAAGGGGGCAAGTTGACACCATTTACTGTGATCTCAGCAAGGCTTTTGATGTAGTCAGCCACTCGCTGCTTCTGATCAAGCTTACGCACTTTGATGTTGACTCGTCAGTTGTGAATCTCTTGCGCAGTTATCTTCTTGGTAGATCCTGTTATGTTAACGTCAGTGGCCAAACGTCTTCTTCTTACATGGCAACTAGCGGCGTCCCTCAAGGATCAGTATTAGGACCACTCCTTTTTTTAATTTTTATTAATGACGTTCTCTCTGTTATTCGGAACTCTTCTTTCCTTCTATATGCCGATGACATCAAGATTTTTAAGAAAATTCACACTGTTGATGACTGTCGCGCCCTGCAGTCTGACCTGTTTTCTTTTTCTAAATGGTGCAAGGATAATAACCTTACCTTGAATGCTGCTAAGACCAAAGTCATGACTTTCACACGCGAAACAGCAAGTATTTCTTTTTCTTATTCTGTAGATTCTGTGCCGTTGTGTAAGGTCTGCGAGATCAATGATCTTGGTGTACTTTTTGATGCAACCTTGCACTTTTCGGCTCACACTAAACGTGTTGCAATGCGGGGTATGCGCTCTCTTGGTTCTGTATGCAGACTATCGAGGGAATTCAAGTCTCCTACACCGTTCCGCAAATTATACACAACCATCTGTCTTCCCCAACTCGAATATGCGTCGGTCGTCTGGAATGGCTCATCTAGATCCAACAGTGACATTATAGATCGTGTCCAGAAAAAGTTTCTAAGCATATATAATCACCGCTTTGCAAACCTGGACATTGCACCCTGTACTAGCACTGTTGGATTGTTGTCATTGCCCTCACTTCGCTGATTGATTGATTGATTGATTATTATTATTATTATTATTATTATTATTATTATTATTATTATTATTATTATTATTATTATTATTATTATTATTATTATTATTATTATTATTATTATTATTATTATTATTTTTATTATTATTATTATTATTATAGGTGTTGTTGTTATTGTTATTAGTATTATTACTATTATTATTTTAGGGTGAAAGCCTAAATGTTTCATTTTGAGGTAACCTTGGAAAAGTGAAGCCATAATTCGGACAAAACATCTTTTTTAAATTTTTGTACAAAAAATCGATAACTCAATGAGATCATTACACACTGTATAACATTATACATATATCAATAGATAGGTGATTACACGAGGAATATAAATATATATATATATATATATATATAGATAAATGATCATGACATTCAATAAGTTATTTATGATAATTAGCATGAAAAAGTAGCAAAATAGGTCGGAAAACCCGGAAAGTGGTCAAGAGTCGAGAAACAATTATGGTAATGGGTGTAAGTATAGTTACGTTGGTAATGATAATGATAAAAAATTGGCATACAGAGAGGTGAATGCGGTGAATTAAGAGTGAATTGATGGTGAATTAAAAGGGTTTAGTTGGGCGATAGGAGTCAAACGAAAGGTATTGATGAGATAGAGTGAGCTAAGATAACAAGGAGTGAATGAGAGTGAATTAAGAGTAAATAAAGGTGAATCAAGTGGTGATAGGGCGAATTAAGAGCGATGAAAATTGGAAACTTGGAGTAATAAAGCAAACTAAGTGTGATGGAAATAAAAACAACATGATAGCGCGAATGATGGTGAATCAAGCAGTGAAAGGATGAATCAAGGGGTTATGGAGTGCGGGAGTGACTTGTAAAATAATCTGAGATTTGAGGGTCCAAGTGAGAGTGACTCAGCAAAACAAGTGCTGAGTCAGGGTTCGAGTTTGGTGAATCATGGGAAGGTTGACTAGCAAAAAAACTTGATGACTTGCAAAAATGACTGTAAATTTTGGTTTCAGGGTGATGATGACTCAGCAAAAAGTGCTGAGTCATGGTCCGCGTTCGGTGAATATCGGATATCTTGCAGAATTGACTGCATAATATGTGTTTAGAGTGACGATGACTCCGCAGAATTAAGTGCTGAGTCACGGCCCGAGTTTGGTGAAATATGGATAACTTGCAAAATTGACTTTGCGAAATATGGGTTCTGAGTGAAAATGACTTAGCAAGAAAGTGGTCGTTGTGTCATTGAGTTGGCGGTGCTCGGGCTTTCGCCTTAAAGTCGTTTTAGCTGTAGCATAAGGGACCCCTAGTAATTATTTATTATTATTATTATTATTATTATTATTATTATTATTATTATTATCACGAACACTCAACTGTCCACAGAATACAGAATCTTTATAACGCTTACTTTCGTGAACTTGATATCTTTCATAATTCCTTGTCATCGTTCTTTTCCGAGCTTTGCCTTGTATTATAATTTCATGTATTGTTCAAGCGCCCTTCTCCTCCTTTTTCTTTTGTATTTACTTTGCGCTTTGTTGTTCGTACTCTCTTCTTTTCAGAATTTTTATTTTTATTCATTTATTTTTTAATGATTTTTCCCTGAGTGTCTTGTTTTTGCTTTGTAATGTATGCGTGCGCCAGCACTCAGACCTTAGGGTTGTTCCTGGGCACGTTAAATAAACATGATTGATTGATTGATTGATTGATTGATTATTATTATTATTATTATTATTATTATTATTATTATTATTATTATTATTATTATTATTATTATTATTATTATTATTATTATTATTATTATTATTATTATATAATAATAATGTGTTACTAGCAAAACATCTATCTTACAAAATGTCAACTGAAATGTTGCAAAATGACGTGTACAATGCGATGCTTTGGTTCAGTAACAATGGAATGGCTGTCAATGCCCAAAAATCACAACTGGTATGTTTTCGCTCTCCACTCAAGACTGCTGTGATTAACTTGCCTCTTCCTTGTAAGTGTACTCCTAATCCATACGTAGATTGTGTTAAATATCTTGGAATATTTTTCGATAGCAACTTATCATGGCAACATCACTTATCACTCATTTGTTCAAAACTGAGGTCAGTCGCTTGGCTGATGTTTAATATGAAAAGTATTGCGCCTCTCTCTGTAAAAAAATTGATTGTGCATGCATTGGGTTATAGTGTATTGAGATATGGTATTACGGTCTTCGGATTCTGTTCGGATCGTTGGAGATGCAGGGTAGACAGGATTATCAAAAATATTCTTATAAATGTTGCCTACAATTCCCAAACAGTAACAGCTGCAAACATCTTCCGTGAACTTGGTCTGCCTAATTTTCATTCTTTGCTCGTTGAAACAGTTGTCATAAAACACTTTTGGACTTCCGCTTTCAAACAAAAAAATACCTCCACAAGGGAACTTCGCAAACACGTCCGCTATATGGTTCCTCGTTCATCCACAAAGTATGGTGCGGCCAGACGCTGTGCATATGTGCCGGATATTTTTAACAAGTTACCGAATGAAATTTTTAACGCTACTTCAAAAAGCATGCTGAAAGAACTATTGAAGGAGTCATGGTGAAACTAACTTCCACAACGCTTTGTCATCATAATTTTCACTGCTTCAACTTCTGTTTCACGTAGAATAACCAAATGTTATCTTATTTTTTTCTGGTCATTTTTTTTTTGTCTTTCTGTCTCATCAACATCTTTTTATTTACCGTTTGTATTATGTTCATGGCATGGTCCTACAAGCCAATTGAGGCTTAGACCGGCCTGTTTGTGTTGCTCTGTATTTTTTTTGGTGAATAAACATTATTATTATTATTATTATTATTATTATTATTATTATTATTATTATTATTATTATTATTATTATTATTATTATTATTATTATTATTATTATTAATATTATTATTATTATTATTATTATTATTATTATTATTATTATTATTATTGTTATTATTATAACGCCTCAACGTGAGCTAATGTACCTGTGTTACAACGCACTGCTGAACGACGATCTGCTGTTTCCCCACGTGATTTCGCTTCGTCCACTGAAAAAGCACCCGAGACTACACAAAAAAAAAACATAAGTCCTGCCTCGGTTGGAGCGCGAAAGACTTCGACATTATCTGTAGCTCAACGGCAGCACCAACCTAAGGCTATTTTTGTGTCTAATTTGAGCTCTGAAACAACCTCTTCCGACCTGACCAACCACTTAAAGGCCTTGAACATTTCTCCCCTCTCCTGCCGGCGACTTAGAAGTAAATATCAATCGTATTCTTCTTTTCATGGAGCCGTCGATGAAGAAGCCCTTAAGCGCCTGAACGACCCGTCAATGTGGCCAATGGGTTGCTTGTTCAAGCCGTTCCGTGGTGTGCTGCACGATGACATGATCCATGCTACTGAAATAACAACCCCCAAGGATCAAAGTGGCGTGTAATTTGGACATTTTTCACCAAAACGCTCGTGGACTTCGCACCAAAGCGCGTGAATTTTTTTGCAATGTGATCTCATCTTCTTTTCCTATTTTTGTTGTTTCTGAAACTTGGCTGTGTGGTGACATTTCGTCTTCAGACTTCTTTCCACCACACTACAACGTCTTCCGCAGTGACCGGGACTTCAGTGGGTCTCAACAAAAAGGTGGTGGCGTGCTGATTGCGGTTGACAATTCACTGAAATGTGTACGGCGCATCGATATAGAAAGCGCAACAGATGGCGCAGCAGGAAAGACTGACGAAAACGCGAGCGGGCAGGCTTATACTCAAAGCAATAGGGACAGACCCCAATAGATCGAGGAACATGAAGGAGGCCGAGGTAGAGTAGAGCGCGGACCTTAGAGACGGGATCAGAACCACCCCCCTCCCGAGAAACATGCACCCAGAACACAATGTTAGCAGGAGAAAAGCGAGAGCGAAAGCTTTGTTGAAAGAAATTGAACAGCTAGGACAACAGGCGGCCCTCGTAGACGCTGCCTGGGTCAAAGGCAAAGAGGCCTACACGGCCGTGGTGGTCGACAGCCAGGGAGAGGTACGGGACGCCGTCACCATCTTCACTAAAGATTCCACGGTAGCGCAGCAAGCCGCGATTGCTCTAGCCATCAGGAATCGTAAATGGTCTTTCATTTATAGCGATTCAAAAGCAGCAATTAAGAGCTTTGACAAAGGCTATGTCGCTGGGACTGCGGCTAAAATTATCGACAAGGTAGAAACTATCAAAACTGAAATCCGCTGGTCTCCTGCACATATGGGACAAGTGGACGACGCTCGGCTCAACCTCAACGAGGTGACGAATGACCTGGCACGAGGACTTGCTTGCCGTGCCGGTCAGAACCGAACCGACGCCCACTACCATTCCGGGGATCATAAAGATCATTTACTAACTTACAACGACATAACTAAGTACTACTACTTGGGGCGTAGACAATTCCCACTGCCACACGTAAAGTTGAACCGGGCTCAGGCAGTCACGCTACGTTTACTGCAAACCAGGACGTACCCAAATCCGTATCTCGTAAATAAAATTCACCCCGAAAGAGAAATTAGGAAAGAATGTAACGTGTGCGATGGCATCATTGAAATCCGACACATGCTGGCGGGCTGTCCCGCGACTCTAGCCTACCCCGACGAAAAATGGCTTTACTGGCACAAGACGATGTCAAGCTCTTCTTATCAAGATCAACTACGGGCTGTCCAGAGGGTCCACGATTGCGCCATAAGGCTCGGCCTGACGGTGCCGACGTGGACGCGGCCCGCCTCGGTCTGAGAAAACCGAGCTTCAGGACTCTAATAAAGTTTTGTGAATGAATGAATCGATATAGAAAGTGTACGGGAGTCGATATGGCTAGAATTCAGCCTAGTCCGATGTGAAAAATTGTTGATTGGATCGTTCTATGTACAGCCAAATATTTCACCTGTTTTGTATGATGAGGTCATCCCTTCCATTGAAAGTGTAATATCCTCCCATAGTAAGCACAAATTAATTCTTCTTGGTGATTTTAATACACCAGGTATTGATTGGAACACACTTAGATATTCTCATTACAATCATTACACACAGAAGAAATGCAGCCTGTTGTTGGACTTTCTGTCTTTCTGTTCCCTTCAACAGCATAACTTAATCACCAATTCCTGTGGCAACGTCTTAGATCTTTGCATCTCGAATGCTCAGGTTTTAGATGTCTCTCGTTCCGAAATTTTCCTTGAGCGTACCGATAAGTTTCATCCGCCACTAAAGATAACTGCCTCTGTGTCAGCACTGAGGCAGAGCTCCTCTAGCGGCGTAAATGAATCCCCACGCTTGGCTTTCAAGCGTGGTGATTATCTTGGTTTATATAATTCCTTGTCCACCACCGACTGGTCACTGCATGGTTACAGACAAAAGCAATGTTAATGACCAAGTAGATCAGTTTACAGAGCTTGTTCTGAGCAATATGCGCAAATACATTCCCCAGTACAGGCCTAGACGCTCTAGATATCCCCACTGGTTTTCGTCTGAACTCATAATTGCCCTAAAGCGTAAAGATCGCGCACACCGAAAATCCAGAATTCCGTTGCCTAAAGAGTACAGAGAAGAATTCCGCGTTTTTCGAGCTCTCTGTAAACGTCTCTATAAGCGGGATCAAGATTCATATATGGCATTCTTAGAAAATAGCGCCTCCGACCGGCCGGCGGAATTTTGGAAGTATATCCGTAAGCGTTCCAATAAACATGGAGAGGGTTTTCGCTTACTTGACTCTAGAGGGGCAGAAGTCCAAGCAGTCGCGGATTGTTTTGCATCCCATTTCTCTTTCATATATAAAGATGCAGGCTTCAACGCTGGTGTCAGTCAGCAGCACACGACGGTTCCTACATCTAGTGCGGTGTTGTTTGATGAAAAGCTTGTCCACGAATGCCTTAAGCGCTTGAAGCCTTCCCTATCCTGCGGCCCTGATGGCATCCCCTCCGCAATTCTAAAAGCTTACGGCAGTATATTTGCTCCGGTATTGACATCTATATGTAATAACTCTTTGACTACTTCCACTTTCACTCACATGTGGAAAACTGCTCGTGTTTTTCCTGTATTTAGGTCTGGATGTAAATCAGATGCCTCGAATTATCGCCCAATTTCTCTTCCCTGTGCTACGTCCAAGATTTTTGAGCTTGCTCTTCACAACATATTGTCTTTTACTGTGAAGAACTCGCTCATTCCGAACCAGCATGGATTTCTCACCGGCCGCTCCACTATCACAAATCTCGCAAGTTTCATGACACAGATCTGTACGCCGGTACTGCAAAGGGGGCAAGTTGACACCATTTACTGTGATCTCAGCAAGGCTTTTGATGTAGTCAGCCACTCGCTGCTTCTGATCAAGCTTACGCAGTTTGATGTTGACTCGTCAGTTGTGAATCTCTTGCGCAGTTATCTTCTTGGTAGATCATGTTATGTTAATGTCAATGGCCAAACGTCTTCTTCTTACATGGCAACTAGCGGCGTCCCTCAAGGATCAGTATTAGGACCACTCCTTTTTTAAATTTTTATTAATCACGTTCTTTCTGTTATTCGGAACTCTCCTTTCCTTCTATATGCCGATGACATCAAGATTTTAAAGAAAATTCACACTGTTGATGACTGTCGCGCCCTGCAGTCTGACCTCTTTTCCTTTTCTAAATGGTGCAAGGATAATAACCTTACCTTGAATGCTGCTAAGACCAAAGTCATGACTTTCACACGCAAAACAGCAAGTATTTCTTTTTCTTATTCTGTAGATTCTGTGCCGTTGTGTAAGGTCTGCGAGATCAATGATCTTGGTGTACTTTTTGATGCAACCTTGCACTTTTCGGCTCACACTAAACGTGTTGCAATGCGGGGTATGCGCTCTCTTGGTTCTGTATGCAGACTATCGAGGGAATTCAAGTCTCCTACACCGTTCCGCAAATTATACACAACCATCTGTCTTCCTCAACTCGAATATGCGTCGGTCGTCTGGAATGGCTCTTCTAGATCCAACACTGACATTATAGATCGTGTCCAGAAAAAGTTTCTAAGCATATATAATCACCGCTTTGCAAACCTGGACATTGCACCCTGTACTAGCACTGTTGGATTGTTGTCATTGCCCTCACTTCGCGACCGACGTAATCGCGCTGACCTCCTGTTTCTCTTTAAACTCCTTCACGGTAACCTCACGTGTCCCGAACTTCTCGGCTGTGTCATGTTCCGTATCCCACGCAAGATCGCCAGAGAACATAGACCTTTCCATGTTCCTGCCTGTCATCACGAACACTCAACTGTCCACAGAATACAGAATCTTTATAACGCTTACTTTCGTGAACTTGATATCTTTCATAACTCCTTGTCATCGTTCCTTTCCGAGCTTTGCCTTGTGGGATAATTTCATGTATTGTTCAAGTGCCCTTCTCCTCTTTTTTCTTTTGTATTTACTTTGCGCTTTGTTGTCGGTACTCTCTTCTTTTCCCAATTTTTATTTTTATTCATTTATTGTTTAATGATTTTTCCCTGGGTGTTTTGTTTTTGGTTTGTAATGTATGCGTGCGCCAGCACTCAGACCTTAGGGTTGTTCCTGGGCACGTTAAATAAACATGATTGATTGATTGATTGATTGATTATTATTATGTCAATAATATTTATGAAAATTACGTTGATTATTATGTATGACACGTACCCAAAATGGGGGATGTTCCAGAAGTTTGATGGTTCTAGCATACTCACAGATAATAATCACAGAAATGAAACGAAGATGTAGAAAAACGTAAGGCAGGTAACAGAAAAATGGGGCTTTATATCAAAAGTCGCACCACTTGAATGGACCCAGATGAACAATTTAACCATAACCACTTTTTTGTCATCCCTGCAAAAACTACAAGTCAAGCTTTACATAAAGGGAAACTATCTGACCATATTAGCCCCTCATATTGGACCTACATTATACGATTTTCCTGCTATTCTAAAGTTACAATTTCAAAACAGAGTGACGCTTCAGCCCATTTTGCCTTTATGCTTCATAGGCACGATGCGGGATGCGGAACCCATGAAGCGGGTTTTCGCTAGCGCGACACGCTATAGTGGCTCAGTCTGCCTATGCCAACAGCTTTCTGCGTTACCCCGAAAAAGCCTTTCAATAGCAAAAGTATTCTAGCTCACTGTACGTGGAACGTTCTGTCCCCCCTGCTTCCCCCGTCACCTAGCTTTTTTTATGTGCCTGTATACCATTCTCCTTCTTTATAGCAATAAGAATTATATGGACACTCCTGGCACATTCCTGCCGTGGCCATCACCGTCGCCGTGAGCTTCTGTGTTCGGTGAGGCCTTCAGACACGCGAAAGACAGGCAATGCGTTTGGCTGCTACAATTTAGCACACACAACCGTAGTTGACGTCTACGAAGTGCGAAGCATTCATGATTTGTCGAGAACGGTTGTATGAATAATATAAGTATTGTGTAGTGAACGGTTATCTAAATATTATATGGTGTGTTGCTTACATTTATAATAACTAATGAAGAATGTTTCTATCGCAAGATATAACACTGAAAAAAAAAGAACTGGGGCAGAAATTCCACACTGGAGAAGTGTTATATAGCTAGTGCTTAGCATTCTTTCGAATCATTACTTATGAAGCTGATGCTCTACCCTTGGAACGTAGACTGCCGTGTTAAGAGATAAGTAACTCCAAATAATACCACACACATATGACGATCTCCCCATCAAACGAATTCCTACACCATAAGCGCTGTTTGTTGCTTTAGCTATCATGCACTATCAGAACTGAAAGGTCAAGGCCAGTGCTCGCAAAGAACATCGGCGCAGAATGCCTTATTCGCGCAAAAAAGATTCCTGTGGTCAATGGGTACTTCACAATAGACTTTAAGAAGGCCGCGCCCTCCTACCGCTCTGGTGTGTACGCGGTTTGTTCGCGCTCGTATCTCTTTATCTCTCTCTCCCCCTTCCCCTCTCTCTTTGCATCCCCCTAATCATGCCACCCATACAGGGTAACCAATCGGAACTACCTCTGGCTAACCTCCCTACCTTTCTTTGCATCCTCTCTCTCTCTCTGTTTTTGTACCGCTTTCTCTATCACCAAAATAGTGCTCTTGATGAAAAATTAAGCAAGTCTTCGAAAGTGTCATACTGCCGTTATCTGCTATGCTTCCCAGTAACATGAGATAGCGTTTTTACACGAAGCTTATGTTTACTAGAATGGGGGGTCATGTTCAGTGCAATGAGTGACAAAACATTAACTTTCCTAGTCAGATTAGAAGCGTTGGAATTATTTACTGAAATCTTTTTTTTTTGCTTATATTGCCTTATATGAAGTTGGTAGAGGGTTTATATGGTGTCCTCGATGAACTTTGATGAATCAAAGGCATATTGTCCACACTGGGGACACTACGTTTAAAATTAGAGGAAGGCTATAAGTTATGTCTAAATAAAGTTCAAAGTTTGTTCAGAAATTACGGGCTGCAGCAGTAAATTACATTTGCAGGCTATCCGGATCATTAAAACTTGTTTTTAGCAACAACGCAGAATTTTGCATGCTGCATTGTGGGAACCACAAGCTTCAAGATAGGACTAATGAAAATAGGACGAATATTATGGCTAATATTCTCGCAAAAGTAAAATGCATGTGGATGGATTACATCGTTTGTAAAATTTCTTTATCAAGTGCCGGAATGATTTATATGCTGGAAAATTTCAAATGGACTAGTCATTTGTGGCCAACGTTTCAACTTGCGCGATTTAATTACAGATAACTGAAATTGTTATTGCAACTGATCGAAAGAAACAGCCTCGCTGCAAATTATGTTGGCATTCTGGACGGTCATACAAAACTGCTATGTTTTTTTGTTTTTTTCTCGCCAACCATGCAACACTGTTTCAGCACTTCACTCATCACAGCGTCATAATAACCACGTGGTTCTGGCACGTCAAACCCTGGAGCCTTGCTTTTAAAGCGAAGCTTTCTATGTCTCACTGATTCGTCCGTGAGTGCCGCAAACGCACTGCAGGAAAGCCAACTTACACAATGGAACTATCTGTGCATCTGCGCACACTATACAGGTAGAACAATGGCTGCGCATCTGCGCCCACAATAGAAGAACGGCACACGACATACGTATCATCAAACACTACAGTTTACATTCGCAGTTGTGCCGATTAAGAACTATGGGAACTGCAACGCCACAGTACCCAGACGAATTGTATATATCTACATTGCACTACGCACGTCACGCAATGCATTCCCGGCCGTCACCATGGGTAGGCCGCGGGTGCAGCGCGCGGCAGAAGAGGCTGCCGTACGCGAACGTAAGCGCGAGCGCGATCGTGCCCATAAGGCCGATCCCGTGTTTCGGCCACTGCAGAGCCTCTGACCGTCTACCACAGCGATCACAAGGCAATACTGTGCAAGTGTAGAGTTGTCCGTGAAAGTGTGAGTGTGTGCGTGTAATCAACGACTACGTGATCTAAAATAAAGGCTATGCAACTTAACGAAATGTGTCTTTATTCAACTTCAACCTTCAAAAAATACAATTCTAAACAAGCAATCAAATCACATATCCATCGCATTGGGTCGCTCAGCATTTCTTGGGTTCGTTGCGTGGTCGTTGACTCCGGACTTTGACTCAGTTTGCATGGGAGAAAGCTTCGCGTTCAACCATCCTTCTTTAAGATAGGGGATTTGATTTTTTTTTTATTTGACGTTTCATAAGGTTTCATTTCATTTCATAAGTAAACATAAAGGTACACGTTGGCGTTAGTTGTACAGGATTGACAAGACAAGACGCTTGACAAGATATTCTCTTCTCGTACATTCCACATGTGCGATAGGTCTGCGTATTCTTTTCTTTAAAGAGGATGACCACTACCGGCACGACTACCGCTTTTCGGTCTCGTCTTGCACCCCATTTGTCCGAAAACTCTCCATAGAGAACCAAACTGTTCTCCCTTATGAGCTTTCTAACACTAGGATACCATTAGGCCCCACATGACGGTGTAAGGTATAAGCAACGCACATGCCTTCTAGCGACTTCAGTTTCTTGTAAGAAAGGCTGTGTCTTCAGAAGGACCCGATTAACATATTACGACCAGAAACACAGTAAGCTATGGAAGCGTCGAATAATAACGCACTTTCTTTCTTTTATATTGCGTCCTGCCTGCGCACGTAGTACAAATGAAGTCGGGCTCGGCGTGTCGATCTGATATGTCGCGCAGCCCAAAAAGTAGGCGATCAGAAAGCACCGTCCAATAAGTAGGGGGGCACAGACTGTTTGGCACATGAACGTCACCATGGAAACATAGAGGTTCCCCGTATACGACTCCCCCTTTTCTTCAACATTTTTTGGCTACGAACGAATGAAGACTGGAAAAAGCAGACAGTACCGACACAGGCTACGAGCGTCACAGGCGCCCTGTAATGAGTTCTAACTTTCCAAGAAGTGAGCAAGATGAGAAACAACAACACGTAGTGAATTTGAGCGTCAGATACAAACCTGTAGAAAGAAGGTGGAAGGGGAGGGGCTCCCTTATAACAAGTGTGAGCAAGACGACGATGTATATGTTCGGCACCAGAGAGGCGGAAAGAGAAGCTGCGCGAGGTATTAGGCGTGTCGAGATTCTCTCGAGCTTCAGCGCGATAGCCTCCAGTTTCATTAGTTGGCAGTGGTACTTCCGTCCGACCGTGTTTCGTAGGCATAAGTTGTAGGCACGCTTTTGCCCTTAGGTGTATAGTCAGTGACACTGAGTACAGCGCGCCACCTACTTCGAACCTTCCTTGTTTTGTTGCGATAGCAATTATATGGACACTCCAGGCTCATTTCTGGCGTCGCCGTCGTCGTCGCTCGTGAGGTTTCGTATAAAGTCCAAAAGCGATAACACCATCGCCGCGCGTCCTAAGCTGTATTTACGAGTGAAAGCATACTAGGAGAGCCGGTGATCGCGGCTGAATCTCGCCCGCTTTTTTTTTCCACGCTGCGCGTTGACTTGAATACGTCACCTACCTCCCGGCAAGCAGACACGAAATTACGCGCTGTGAAATTCCGAGGGATTCGTGGGGATTGAGACGAGTCGTAGCCTCTTGGGAATTGGGAAAGATGAAGGATAGAAATTTGCGCATGAACGTAAACAATATAATAAGCGAAATTATAACTCTCAAGAGAATAAAGAAAAAGAAAAGGCAAATAAACCCCAGTGTTTTGCTTCAAGACAGCGTCAAACAGCAAGAAGAGCGGCAATCAGTAGGCAAAAAAAAAAAGAAAACGCTACTCGTGAGCATGGCACCTTCGTCTCCCTCTTGTGTATGATTTGCTTTCTTTTTTTTATCAGAGGGAGCTTGAACACACTAGTACTAACAAGCCCGGAGATCAGGGCAAGAAGGTGCGGCAGAGAATAATCAATAAAGCCCTTCCGGTTTGTTTCCGCTCAGCCCCCGGCCGGGAGACGGAAAAAGAATCCAGACTGCGATGTCTCAACAGCGGCATAAACGTGCATTCAGCGGAAACGAAACTCCTTCGCTCGGTCATGTAGGGACGAGAAAGAATGCAGAAAATACTGAGAAGCGCAGGCGCAAACAGTAAAGGTGGTGAATCCCGAAGACTCCAGGTGCGGGTTGTAGGTTTGAGGTATAACGAGTGCGCCAGTCGTCGTCGGCAACGTTAGCGATACACGCAGAACTAGGAGAGCTGCGTTATTGGGCTTCGTGTTAGACAGAAAAAGTAACTGAATGGAAAGCTTGAAGTATTTCTTAGTCTTCAGGTGCATTTCGGGTTCAAGTTACTTGAATCTATGCTTCCGTGAGTCTGTTAGACTTCTTGTATTTCCGTCAAACTGCTTTGGATAAGGAAAGTGGTATTTGTGAGCAGTAGTATGCTGAAAATTATTGATTCGCATGATAGGGAAGTGGCGTTTTCTAGTTTGTCTTTTTTATGCAGGTGGCGCGGATTTATTTCATGGATCTTCCGTGTGTAAAGGAGATATAGCCATGAAAAGCTAGGTTAGTTGGGACGAGTCGGTACTTCTTGCGGCATTTAATTCACGTTGACATGTCGCAAAATATGATTATTTTGTTGCGATAGCAATTGCATGGACATTCAAGGCGAATTTTCGCCACCGTCCTGATGTTGCGTATAAATTCCAAGTGTCATAAAAATGAGCGGTCCACGCACCGTGTACTGCAGACGCGAGAGCAAGCATGCTGGGGTGAGTCCAGAAGGATGGTGGCTTGGTGCGCCCGTCTTTCCGCGTGCCTAATGTTAGAGGTGACGCCATCGAGTTCGCTTTAGTGGAGAGGAGCGCGCGCCTCTTCCTCTAGTCCTGCTATAGCTGCACATGGCTGTCTCCGCCGCGCGTATGAGCCTCTGAGTGCATACGCGACCGGCGCGCCGCATGTTGGAGACCACCTGCGGCAGATGTCACGACTAATTGTGAGTTAAGTTAACTTTTTTTTCTTTCTCTATGGGGAGGGAACACACGGCGGAGAGAAAAAGCGACTTCTTCCGTCGCGCAAAAGGGCGTGGGGGGATGGGAGAGAGGGAAGGAGGGGAGGTGACGTTTAGCTGCGGCAGCAAATGCGTATTTATATAAAAACGTTGCGAGGCGAGAAGGTGGTAAAAACTTCCGACGCTGCTTGATGAGTGTCCCGTTCTGATCTCGTCGAAAATCTCCGAGCCGCCGCCAGAGGCACCGACAACAGTCAACAACGTCGCGCACGTTCGGTGCGAACGCGGGAAAAACGCCGACGGCGTCGACAACAGTTCTGAGCGTTGCTGGTGCTGCTACATGTCCAAGTTTATACAGCTGATAAGACTACTATCCTTGCTGCGTATAGCTCTCTACTAATTTGCTATCGCAATTGATGCTTCGCCTTTCGGGTGAAACTGCGACATTTTTAAAATGTTTTTATAGATAAATATTTACTACAGTTTGTACGACTAATAAAACTACGATATTTGTACTTCATTTGATTGTCTAAATACTTGGCTTTCGCCTTACCAGTGCTTCGCCTTTCGGCCGAAAGTGCGACCGAACGCCGACCGAGCCTTACCTTGAATAATTTAACTGCCGAAACCATGAGGTAACTGTCGCATCGCAGATTTTATTCCTTTTTATACTATTTCACAGGATTTTCGTTCTTGTTCTGCAAGAAAAGTCCTTAAACGCTGGTAGGCGGGGCCATTGGTTGTTCGGTATGCAATGGAATTCGCTTTTTATTGATGAAAAATCCACCATCTCCAAACAGGAACTACCAAAATCTATGACGTTACTGATAGCTTGCACAGGAAGTTAGGCTAATGACGCCACCTGTGCTTTTCTTTTCGTACTTTAGGCTTACAAAGCTGCCACTCAGTGATGACAGGTTCCTTTGTTTATTATATTTTTTTCTTGCTGGTTCTCTGAGGCGAAGAATCCAGAACCCAATTGAGGACAACGCCATTTGTTGAAAAAACACACAAACTTTTAATACAACTAAAAGCGAGAATAAAGAATCAAAGTAAACACTTAGCAAGACATTACAGCAACAAACACATTTAGGGCTAGTATGGCGTTTACAGGAAAGTTCGGGCAGGAAGCGGGCGTGCGTGCGTGCTATAGTCTCGACGCGAAGCAGCGGAGACGAGACGACGAGAGAAGCGGTGTTGGTCTCACCAAAAGGTCTCTGTATCGGACCATCGTACAGGCTGCCAGAGCGTGGCAGCTCTGGCTTGGAGGAAGAACACAGGCGGCTTGGGAGCACGGGCAGACGGCGGTGGCGTTCTGGCCGGGCAGCTGGTCGTGGCACTCGGGCTCGTAGCCTGACAGCTCACGTTCTGCCCATGGGCGCAGACGCTCACCGGCCTCGGGTAGCAGGAGTTGACTATCGGGCAGAGTGGCGATGCCCAGGAAGGCAGGTGGCTTGGGAGCACGGGTTGACGGCAGCGGCGTTCTGGCTGGGCAGCTGGTCGGGGAGCTCGGGCCCGTAGCCCGACAGCTCTCTCTCTGCCCACGGGCGTACACGCTCACCGGCATCGGGATGAAGTTCCTGAATGGATGGAGTGGCGACGCCCAGGAACGGGTTGGCAGGAGGCCCCGGTCGGTTGAAGTCCTGGTGGCTCGGGTCCGGAACCCGACGACCGTCTTCAACCCCCGATCCGGTGGCCGACCTTCTCCTGGTGCCGCTTCTGGAACTCCTCCCCCTTACTGCCAGCGCAGCTCGCTTTTCTGCCGCTCTGGCCGATTTGTCATTTGTTCATTGGCTGCTTGAAGCTCCGTGGTCTTTTGCGATTGGATGCCTTTTTAACATGAAAGTGTTTTATGCCGGGGTCCACCAAGACTTCACTGACGTATTTCCGTCACGGAAATACGTCAGCTTACAATGTACACGAACATAATACAAAGAAAGAAACGAGAAGAAAAAGTTCCACAAACATGGAAAATTTGGAAATCGAGCCCACGACCTCTCGGGTCCGCGACGATAGATCGCCGAGCGTTTAACCCATTGCGTCACAAACGCATTTGCAGAGAGCTACACAGACGCGCCTTATATATCTAACACTCCTCCGTGTACCCGCGCTCTTGCTCGGGGCGGTGCCGCCGCCTACGAGCAGAAAAGAGAAGTACTGCATTATGACACTAACGCGCACCGACAGTGAATGCTTCGGTGGTCTCAGCACTACGACGCCTCGATGCCAGCATTCGAAGGGACGCTGGCATCAAGAAGCACTACCAACGCCACCTAGGTGGCGTTCACCGTACTCAGCACAGCGGAGCGTGGCCTCCGCAATTAGCTCTGAAAATGTTTCTGAAGTTGATCGCGGAGGCTGCAATTACGACGCGCTGTACGCGCTGATTTGACTCGGTGACGATTCAGTTACGTGCTTTGTCTTGCGCGTTGTATTAGTGTGTCAGTTACGTGCTTCGTCTTTCGCGTTGTGCTAGCGTGTGCAGCGTAGTGCAGCTTCCATATGCACGACGGTTGCTCATGGTCATCGACGTTGGTAGTCGTGATGGAGGAGACGTGCCACCAGGCGTCAGCGTGGGTGCATCAACGCCTAAGGGCGCTTTAGCCACAAAACGCCAATAGACATTATATATCAATGTGCAATAAACATTACACTACTTCTGTGAAGACACGTTTCACTTTCGTGTTCTATACCGATTCCTATATAAGAGGGATCAACCACATTTTTCTTTTGGTTTCTTTTCTTGTGCCGCGTGTCCACGCGCCGGACGGTCTTCGGCGTTGTCGTTTTCCATCGGCATGGAATTCGGCTCGGCGCGCGCACTACTTGTCATCTGCTCCTTGTCTCCAACCACCGCACCGCGTCGCGCACTACACATCACACACTCAAAGCAAGGCAGAGTCATTCGCTTTGTTGCAATTGTAACTTGCCAATATAGTCGAATTTAACATCCCTACTTAGCGTGATTTAACGAGCAGTGAAGCACACCGCGAATACAACCACCTGTACTGGTCTTCTGATCTCTGTATTTGAGAAAAGAACTAAAGGGGTGCAAGCAAATACAATATCAGTCCGAACGCCTATCTCTAATAGGAGCTTCTGAAATTTTCAAAAAAAAAGAAAATGAGGCACCTAGATCTGGGTAAAAATATGCTTCTGCGAATGTATATATAAGTACGGTTTTATGTTTTCGCATTGCATAATTCATTAACAAAGTCATTTAACAATAACAAAGTTTCTTTTACCAGTTAATGTTTCGTTTTTGTTCGGATTCATTGTCAAGGTAGGAGAAATCACCATCTAACCACGAGAACGTTTTCGGCAACTGCAAAAGATAAAACATGTATATCAGATTTGGTGTTACTTTCCAGTGTTATCTTATAAACGGCGATATTCAATGCCGTTGGCATAAGCAGAAAACTTAGGTTATCGTTTCACCACGTTTTTGTGTAAATGACTAAAAGTGACTGGTTTATGCAGACATAAACTCTGCTATCTAATAATTCCTTGTTTTCTCCCTACTTCAATGCACGACGTCTAGTGGGCCCTTTTCAATTGCTTTTAGCTGCCACATTTAGGCCACAGACCATCCAGATGTTCCGAAAAAAAAGGAGAGGAGGGACTTGACTTAAAATCAGCAGTCAATAAAAGCATTGAGAAAGAGAGAGATCCAAGTGCAATTTTTATAGATAGACTTATTGCATGCCTAGAAAGCAAAAGTATAATGCTAGTCGATAGACCGCTGTAAATGACGAACTCATCACTGCAAGTACTTTATTAGACGAACTTCTGGCAGAAGAATGTAATTTAATAACATGACACCTGATATATTCTATCAATGTGATATTGTTGTACGATGGCTTTGAACTACAGCGCCTCTGAGTCAACACGAGCAGTACGCTATCTTTAGTATTGGCGATAGGGCCTACACCTACTGTGCACTAAACCTGCAGTTTTCGCAACAAAGCACGAAATTCCTCCAACGTATAACGATATATGTCTAAACTATTACAACACTACCTTTGCTGGAAGGCGCCGCGGCAAAGTTGGAAGAAGTAACTTCCTGCGCCACTAAGATTGCTTCGGCGTCAGTGGAAACACGAATACACTCATGTCAACGTGAACGAAATATACAGGGTGTCCCAACTAACATGCACGAACATTTAGGAGGAGGAGGAAAAAGAAGATAGGAAAGGCAGGGAGGTTAACCAGACGCCGTCTGGTTTGCTATCCTACACGTGGGAAGGGGTTTAAAGGGATGAAAAGAAAGAAGAGAGAGGGAAGAAAGTACTCGCAGTATGAACATGTGCAGTTGTCCAACACTTCACAGTCGGTCACTGACGCCAGTCGACTTCATGAACTGTAGCAATGCGCGCGTCGCTTTGTAAGCCTGCGACGCGTGGGGCCACGGTCCAAGAATCTTTGTCTCTGAAAATGGTCTCCTGTCTAATCGGTTTAACACACCCCGGAGAATGTCGCGTTCGGTCTTATAAAGATGACAAAAAGAGAACACGTGTTCCATCGTCTCCTCACAGTTGCACGAGTCACAGATTTGTGTGTCGGACATGCCCAGAAGGAATGAGTACGCTTTCGTAAAAGCCACCCCTAACCAGAGGCGGCAAAGTAAAGTTGCATCACGGCGGGGGAAGTTCGGATGGAATCTGCAGCCTCAGTGTAGGATCCAGCCGGTGTAGACGACAGTTGGTAAATATCGGGCTGCTCCATGAAGTTTCTGTCTCGGTTTGAGCGAGTAAACGAAGACCCCTCGCTGCGTCTGTCCTTGATAAGGGTATATGAACTGTCAGGGTTTCCTCACGGGCTGACCGGGCGGCATCACCAGCAAGGTCATTACCGACGAATGCCACAGTGCCCCGGCAGCCATTGAAAGATGATGTCATGTCCGTTCATGAGGGCTCGATGGAGAACCTCGCTGGTATCAAACACCAGTTGTTCATGTGTCTTGCGTCGTAATGCTGACTGCAGACTCTGAAGGGCTGCACTGGAGTCACAAAAATGACCCGCTTTCGAGGTGGTGTTTCTACGATGTAATTAACAGCAGCACGTAGGGCGGCAAGTTCTGTTGCCGTAGAGGTCGTTATGTGGGACACTTTGAACTTCCTTGTGACTTGTAAGGCTGGGATGATAAAAGCGCCTGTGGAGCTGGTGGCTGAGACAGATCCATCGGTGTAAACCTGCGTTGTTAATTCATATGCATCGTTAAGCAATGACAATGTCAACTGTCGTAGAGCTACCGTGGAATGACGGAGCTTTTTCGTAATTCCCGGAATCGTGAAGTGTACTTGTGGCTGCCGTAGACACCACGGGGGTGACAGTAGTCTTGCTGCTGGTGTAAATCCCGATGGAAAGCAGCCTCGATGTGTCGCAAGAAGTTTCGAAAACGTGGCCTGAGGTCTTTGTGCCGGCAAAGCAGCAATGTGATGACTAGGTACGCGACACAGGTGTCAAATGTGTGCTCTGAGGTTGTCAACCGTAATGTATGTTGTAATCAAGTAGTCTCTAGCAATCACGATTGTTGCATGAGTCGAGGCGCATCGTGGAAGTCCAAGACATGCCCGCAGAGCCTACCCTTGCAAACTTTGGATGGTACGAATATTTGTTTTGCATATGTTCGCTAAAACCGGCAAGCTGTATCGTAAAAATCCCAGAAACAGTGTTCTGTACAGCTGCAGCATGGACCGCACCGACGTTGCCCAAGTTTTTCCACACAGGAACTTCATTATATGTATAATCGAAATTAGTCTCCGCTTCAGGTAGATGCAGTGGGGGCTCCATGAAAGGTTCCTGTCAATAATCACACCTAAGAAGCGGTGAGACTTCTGGTATGTAATAGATTCCTGAACCAAAGCGAAAAAAACTAAGGCATGAACAAACATGACGGGCCGATTTCCTATCTACACGCGGTGTCTGCAGGAAACATTCTAAGGCAAGTACCGCACATACACCAGGTCGCTCTTAACTTAAGCTGTCATATATCTCATGAAGACTGACTGAGTCATGAAGGATCAAATCCCTTTCATGTGGAAGGCGGCAGTTGTGTGGTATGCCTAATGATGAAAAAATAAACGCGGATGTCGATCCTGACGTAGAATTTGATCTAAATGTACAAATGCATGTACAGTCAAACCCGGTTATAACGAACAGCGTGAGTAAACGCTATGTGTTCGATATATGGAGTAGTTCGATATAACCGAACCCGCTTATAACGAATTTCCGCACCAAATTCCTTATAGGCGATGTTGTGAACAGTGAAACGAAAACGCGTTAACGAAGAAGAACCATGTAACTCACTTTGAATAATTACACCAAAAGTAATTTATTGAACAGAAGATTACACCTATTTGCAGTTGGCAGTTATTTTCACCTGAAAAATTCGTTAACTTTCATCAATGAGTATAGCATTTTCGACACGCGAAATCATTTCACTGAACTCAAGTCCGCTTCCCTGTATCCCCGAGCAGTATCGTCGCAGCACATCGGCAGCAGAAAGGGCTTCGTGTAACGTCGGGAGAGGGTGATCATCTTCCGGCGGTGACGGAAGACGCATGGAGGACAAAGTTTTGCACGCCGATGCATTACGATGGATGAACCAAGATTCCAGTAGTTTTCTTTTCCGCCACTTTTGCTCTCGGGCCAGTGTCGTCCCATTGTCAAGGTTGAAACTATGCCCTGTCATCCAGCAATGTTCGACAAGTTCCGTCTTAGAACGCGTTGCATGGGTGGGCTTGGCAACGTCTTGTTCGTGTTCTTTCAATCTCGTCTCCCTTTCTCTGCCCGTTTCGCCAATGTAAGCCGCGTCACAATCCACGCATTGGACTTTGTAGACGACCCCGCTTGGATCGTCCGCAGGGGTGCAGACTTTCGGTTTCGTGAACACATTCCCCGTGAACACGGTTACATAAGCCGCAGTGGCCGGGAAGCGTGAGAATCAGTCAGGGATATTTTAATTCAATCGCGTTCCAATCTTAGAGACGAAGCTTAAACGTCCTCCAAATTTTTTCTCACTGTGTTTTCGCACGCGCGCACACACACACGCGCGCACACATAGATAGATAGATAGATAGATAGATAGATAGATAGATAGATAGATAGATAGATAGATAGATAGATAGATAGATAGATAGATAGATAGATAGATAGATAGATAGATAGATAGATAGATAGATAGATAGATAGATAGATAGATAGATAGATAGATAGATAGATAGATAGATAGATACGACCATCATGAATAGACGCAAACACATACGCAGCGTTGCACCCAAACGTTGCTGTTCGCTTCACCGTGGCGTCTTCATTAGCCACCAAAGCAATGAAGCCGTCCTTTTTACTTCGCCTCCGCTGTATTTAGTCGGTAAGATCACTTAATGCCTAATGGGTTCCTGCCATTTTGGTCTCTATTGCTTTTTTCGTGGCCATTGCTAGCTCCCATGCACTTTGAAGGCAAGTTAGTGTTCAGCAAAACATGGAGGACCTGGTTTAAAGGTCAGTCGCGAGAGCTTCTTAAGGGAGTCAAACAAAACAAGAACATTTAAAAAGCGGCAGAAAAGAAATTACAATAGAAAGACGTTTGCCGCTCTTAGCGTTCTCCATAATCGAAGAAACCCTCAGAGAGAGCCAATAATTCGAAACCACTTCTTTTTTAGAAGTAAACACACGCTATTCAAGAATCCAAAACAAATGTACAAAACACTGTTTGTACCGATGGCTTCTTCTTGATGCTCCTTCTTTCTCTGTCTCTCTATTGCTCTTTTACTCACTACATATTTTTCATAAAGGCATCGGCTCGAAGATTATTGCTTTATTTAGTGTCTTGACGTTTTTCGTCATCGAAGATAATTAAATGCTCACGTCGCTAATCGTCACAGGATACGGCCAAATCTGCATTCATCCAAAACGTGACCGACCTGTCCGGAATGTTTATAATAGCACCGTATTCGTGCAGGAAATCCATTCCCAGTATTGCGTCTCTGCAGCACTCCAGCAATATAACGAAAGTTGCAATAAACGTCGAGCTACCAATATCAATTCTGGCCGTGCACTTGCCTGTAGGGGTCAGCAATTGACCTCCCGCCGTTCTTATGGGGGGACCAGTCCATGATGTCTTGACTTTATTAAGGCTATCGGAGAGTTTCTGGCTAATTATTGAGAAATCGGCCCCAATATCTACTAACTTGGTTACTGGGTGTCCGTCTATGAAAACAGCGAGGTTGGTACTTACGACTTCCCTTGGGGTCGGCAGAGGCATATTGTTCGATTGCACAGATAGTGTTGGGTGTGCTGAAGCATTTCGACGGTCGGCAACCTCCCCCCCCCCCCAAGGTCGCTTCTGTTAGTTTCCCCGACGAGGGCTAGGGGACCTGCCACCCCTGACTACATCGGCGTAACTGCGACCTTGCGGCGAAGAGCTCGGTGCAGGTGACGGAGAGTGGGTTCGACGAGTGAATGGATGTCCTTGTGGAGCAACATCGTCACTGTAGCGCCTGTTTTCAAAGCGAACTCGAGGAAAGGTGGGTGGAAAGCTCTGGTATCCGGGGTCACGATACGGGCAAAAACGGTAAACGTGGCCGGCTTCTCCACCATGAAAGCACAAAGGACGGCGGTCGACGGTGCGCCACATTTCCGTCCTACGAACGAAGGGTGGACTTGTGGGCGTCCTCTGCGGCCAAGCTGCAGTTGCCTGCGGAGGGTAGTAGGCCAATGTTTCCACAGGTACACTAGGTTGCGTGGTCAGTGGCTGCGCGTTGTACGGCGGGGATGGCGGCTCGTTGAAAGGACGAGCCATTGGTGATGAGTTGTAGGCTGCTGCTGGAGGAGGACGACGAACAGCGGATGCGTAGCTCAGAGACCTTTGTTCCGGTAGGGATTCGGGCAACGAGAATGCCTGCCTGATTTCTTGTTGCACAACCTCTGCTACAGAAGCCCCGACTGACTCATGCGGGGTCACAAGGAGGTTGCGAATCTCTTCACGAACAACCTCCCGGATGAGCTCACGAAGCGAATACTCATTGCCGGTAGCCAGAGCAGAAACGTTGCTCTAGGCGTTGCTTGGGCGATCGAAGGGTCGGCAACGTTGTTGCAGTGCTCGTTCGGTGGACGTAGCTCCCGAGAAGAATTCCGCAACGGTTGTCGGCGGGTTGCGAAGAAGACCGGTGTAAAGTTGTTCCTTGACGCCTCGCATCAGATGGCGGATTTTTTATGCTTCCAGCATCTCTGGGTCAGCGCGGCAGAACAGGCGGGTCATGTCCTCCGCAAACATTTCGACGCTCTCATTCGGTGTTTGGATCCGCAACTCGATTAGTTGGTGGGCAGAATCGCGACGATCGTTGTTTGCGAAGGTGGTGGAAAGCTGCTGTCGAAACTCATTCCAGGAAGTCAGTGTGACTTCCCGGTTCTCGTACCACGTACGAGCGCTGTGCGCCAGAGCCAAGTAGACGCGTGAGAGTTTTTCTTCTGCAGTCCATTGATCCGCCTTGGCGACTCGCTCGTATTGCGCGAGCCAATCTTCGACATCCTCGTAAACATCACCATGGAATGTCTCGGGAGTCTGAGGATGCTGCAGAGTCACCTGAGAAGGTCCTGTGGTTGCCATCTCGTTAGGTAGAGGTCCGGTTGGTGGGGAGTTCTCCAAGAAGATTACCTCTGGACTGAGGCCCCGCAGTTGGCGACTGTAGCGGTGGACAGGAGTGTCCACTGTAGGAACTGATTGCGGGTTTGAACGGGACATCGCATTCCGCACAGGAATTCTGGGCATCAGGGAGTACCCAGCACCTCCACCAGTGTCGCAAGATGCGAAGAACGGCACACAGAACGACGGTGGTGCGACAACAAACACAGGCTCTATATTGAATGCCCACAATATTGTCCGCAGCCAACTTTAATCTTCTTCGGCAAGAGAGATGCTTGCGCTCGTGTCCATCCCTTCATTGTCTTCTTTAGGTCGTGACAATATATATATATATTACTTTAATTTTCATAGCCTCTTTTGACAACGTGAAATTGTGACGTTATTTGACACTATGGAATTATGACATTATTTGTGATTATGGAAAAGACATTGGCAGCACATTGCACTATTGCCTTTTTTTGTCACATTTGTGGCAGTTTGCCATAAGAACTGCATGCGTTAACCATGTGCGTGCTTTTTATTTATGTGGACTCCTTTATTCTTATGTTCAAATAAAACCAAACCATTGTAAATATTACGTGAATCACCCTTTTCTTTCAGGTATGTCCCCGCAGGGGCGTCTGCGTAAGCAGGCGTTTGGTGTGTTGCGACACCACGGACCCGAGCACATGAGGGTTGGACCCTCCCGCGTGTAGCCGTGCGCGGCTTAGCCGTGTCCGGGGAAAGGGGGATCCTGGGGGTTGAGCCGATGCCGGGTGTTTGGACCTTTAAGGCCCCTCGGCGGAGGCAACACACCTCTTTGGCCTCTGCTTCACGTAGACGGCACCCCCGGACTGACCCACCCGGGGGAAATCGGTAGTTGCCTTTTCCTGTCCCCCTCTCAAGTCTTCGTCTTTCCCTCTCACTTTCAATCTTTCCTGTCTTCTACTCACTTCGTTTACTTCTCGTGTTTCCAGGCAGCAAGGGTTAACCGTGTGTATCTATCCAATCTTGGGTACATATATTAGGTTATAGCGGCGTTGCATAGCTGGCGTCTACAGGTATTTTCCTAACCTCGTAGCGTCCCCTTGTTGGGCTCGGTGGTGGGTGGCTACCATCGCCGCCGAATATTCAAAGAATGTCATGGCAAATGCATTCCCCCCCCTTCCAGATCGCCCTAACAAAAGAGGGCGCACCGAAGCAACTTTTGATTTTACTTTTCGAAGCAACCCAGAAACATTCCCACGTTACCACGTAATGCACAGTGAAGGAACCACTCCTGTAAGAAAGCTATCACCATTCTTAGTGTCGAAATGCCTCGTAGAAAAAATTGGGAAACAATACAAGGCCTCAAAGATGTCAAGTGGGGACCTCCTCCTCGAACTCAAAACCAAAGACCAAGTGGAAAAGCTGGCTGATCTCACCAATATCGGTGATATCAAAGTCACACTCTCAGCACACCGTTCTCTAAACACAAGCAGGGGCGTGATATCAGAAGAAGATTTCTTAAATCTGAGTGATGAAGAACTCCTTGAAGGGTTCCAAGAACAAAATGTAATCAAGGTTCAAAGAATAACTCTCCGAAGAAACGACGAACAAATCCCCACCAAGCATGTCATACTTACCTTTGCTACGAGTATTGTGCCTAGTTCACTTGAAGCAGGATATGTCAAAATCAACGTGAGACCGTATATCCCCAACCCGAGGCGGTGTTTCAAGTGCCAGAGGTTCGGACATGCTTCACAATCATGCAGAGGGAAATCAACATGTGCAAAGTGTAGTGCCAATGATCACCAGTCAGACAACTGCAATGCTCCTCCACACTGTACAAACTGCAAGGGAGATCATCCAGCGTATTCACGATCTTGCCCTTGCTGGAAGAAAGAAAAAGAGATAATTGCACTCACGGTGAAAGAGAAGATTTCCTTTTATGAAGCAAGGAAAAAACTATCGCACTTACCTCAAACATCCTATGCCAGTGCGGCGCGGCAGGGGGCAGCGCCACAGTGGTCTCAGGGGTCTACAGGGATCACAGTCAGTGGCCCAGTAGTAACTCCACCCGCCCCCTTGGTAGCAGCAGTCAGCGCTGCTCCATCGTCATCCAAGACGGGCCTGCAGACCCCGGTTTCGCAGGGCCCTAGGCTAAATCGAACTCCAAGGCCTGAGACGCGCGTCTCAGTGCCTGGTTCTCGATCATCCAGCGCCTCTGAGAAGGCTATGGAGATCGACACAAAAACTCCAGCGTCCTCGACGCCAAAAGATCAGCGCTCTCTGGAGCGCACTAAGAAAGATAAACTCTTAGTAACTGCGCCAAAAAAGGGACCGGTAACCTGAACGGTTACCGCTCTCACATTAGTTCAATCCCTTTAACTCATGTCACCTAAAACCTTTGAGTTCATACACATAAATTAACATTCTCAATTCCGCCACTATGGCTTTTATTGTGCACTGGAATTGTAGAGGCCTGATTCATAACTTAGGTGACATTAAAGACATAACAAATAAGTTCTCGCCAGTCGCATTTTGCCTACAGGAAACGAATTTAGGCCCTAAAAATAGTCAATTGCTCAAAGGTTTCACCATCGTCCGAAAGGACCGCGAACAGTCTAGTCGTTTGTCAGGAGGAGTTGCTATAGTCGTGCAAGGTGGCACTCCTACCCGAAACGTTCCATTAAATACCTCTCTCGAGGCTGTAGCCATCACTGTTCTCTCATATAAAACTATTACCATCTGTTCAACTTATATTCCACCTCATGCCCACGTTACGATTAGAGAGATGGAAGACCTAATACAACAGCTGCCTGAGCCTTTTCTTTTAGTTGGAGATTTTAATGCACATTCTGCTCTTTGGGGCAGCGATAAAACTGACCAAAGAGGGCAGCTTATTGAAGATTTCATTTTATCAAATAATGTTTGTCTTTTAAACTCAGGTGCACCAACCTATTTCTCGCCTACCTCACGTAACTTTAGTTGTCTCGATTTAGCCTTCTGCTCACCATGTGTTTTTAATGATTTTAAGTGGGAAGTCCTGGACACTTCATATGGAAGTGATCATTTGCCAGCAGTCATCAAACTTTCATCCCCATTACCTATCATAAGCTCTAAACCACGTCGCTGGAAGTTACAACACGCAGACTGGCCTCTATTTACGGAGACCGCAAAACTTGAAGACGTCCTTTTAACGGAACTAAACATAGATGAAATCAATGAAAAACTCACAGCAGTCCTGATAGCAGCAGCAGAAAAGGCAATACCCCAATCATCAAACATTGTGCGAAAGAAGCTAAACCCCTGGTGGACCCCAGAGTGCACACAAGCAAAGAAACAGCAAAATAAGGCTTGGGGTATCCTGAGAAGGTACCCCACTTATAACAACCTGATAAACTTCAGACAGGCTAAAGCCAAAGCGCGATACGTCCGGAGGCAAGCAGAAAAATCATCATGGCAACTATATGTGACCTCAATAAATAGTTCAATCACATCCAAAAAGTTGTGGGATCAGCTCAAGAAATTCAGGGGAGACTATTCGTCATATACGGTACCTTTACTCACAACTCCAGGCATACAGACAACACTACACGAACAAGCTGACATACTAGGTGAACACTTTTATAATGTTTCCAGCTCAGCGAACTACTCCGATACATTTCTAAAATACAAACAGTCTGCAGAGAAACAGAAACTGCCTATTACACGGACATCAAACGAACCCTACAATGCTCCCCTAACACTTCAGGAATTAAACAGGGTACTCTCTGCTGGCAAGAAAACAGCAGTTGGCCATGACCGCATTCATTATTCAATGCTTTCCCACCTTTCACTTGCATCCGTAAAAGCTCTACTAGAATTCTTCAACAAAATATGGGATACAGGCATAATACCAAAATCCTGGAAAAACGCAATCATAGTACCTTTCCTGAAAGCCGGAAAACCGCCTACATCTCCCAGCAGCTACCGACCCATTGCTCTGACAAGCTGCTTAGCAAAATCCTACGAAAGCATAATAAATACAAGGCTGACATTCATTCTTGAAACACAAAACATGCTAGACATTCACCAGTGCGGGTATAAAAAGAACTGCTCAACAACCGATCACCTTGTCCGACTAGAACAAGAAATACGGAATGCTTTTCTGCATAAACAGCACTGCCTTACAGTTTTCTTTGACCTGGAAAAGGCATACGACACCACTTGGAGATTTGGCATACTAAGAGATCTGGCGGATTTAGGGATCCATGGAAAAATGCTCAAGTGTCTAGCCGACTTTTTGTGTCACCGAACATTTCAAGTCCGTCTAGGAACGGCATTGTCACGCATATTCGTCCAGGAAAATGGTGTACCCCAGGGATGTATACTAAGTACAACTCTGTTCGTGGTGAAAATGAACTCTGTAAATAGAATAATTCCATCTTCTCTCATGCATTCATTATACGTTGACGATCTCCAAATTGCGTGCCGAGGATCAAACATGGTAACCTGTGAACGACAAGTTCAAATCACACTAAATAAACTAACACAATGGGCAACCGAAAACGGTTTTCGTTTCTCCACTGAAAAAACTGTCGCTGTGGTCTTCTCCCAAAAAAGGGGCTTATATCCAGACCCTGTCCTGAAGATGCACCAATCTGTTCTACCAGTTAAAAAAGAACACAAGTTTCTAGGCGTTATGTTTGATAAGAAGCTAAACTTTATAGCACACATAAACAGTTTGAAAATAAAAGCCAACAGTGCACTGAACATACTTAAAGTCTTATCACACAAACGCTGGGGCTCTGACCGGAAATGCCTCCTGCATATATACCGATCTTTGGTACGCAGTAAAATAGACTACGGTTGTGTAGTCTATGGGTCAGCCAGACAGTCTTACCTCGCGCGACTAGATCCAGTACACAATCTAGGGCTACGCTTAGCAACTGGTGCCTACAGAACCTCCCCTGTTTCTAGTCTGTATGCAGAAACTAACGAGCCATCGCTGGAACAAAGAAGAACACAACTCATGCTAACTTACGTTCTCAGAGTTCGATCATCACCAGAACATATATGCTATGACATTGTCACATACTGTACCACACGAATACACTACACTAACAAACCACATGCCATCAAACCTCTCATACTTCGATTTGAAGAAAAGTGTCACGAGTGCAGTATCCCAAAAGAGGCACTTTATGTTGCAGAGAAGCCATCCAGATTAGCCCCCTGGTGCGACTTTACACGTTTTCTAGATTTTTCACTAACACACCTTAGGAAACAGGATACCCCACAGGAGCACATGATACAAGAGTTCCGCACAATACAAGAAACATACAGTACTTACGACGAGTTTTACACAGACGGTTCAAAAACACGTGATTATGTTGGAAGCAGTGTCATATCAGGAACATGGGAACAGATTGTTAGACTCCCGCTATTCGTCTCTGTTTTCACAGCCGAATGTTATGCTCTGTGGATGGCAGTGCAAGAAGTTGTAAATGGAAAGCACAAGAAAGCAGTCATTTACACAGACTCCCTAAGTACTCTTAGAGCCCTTAACTTAAAATCGGAGCAAAAACCTCTCATCGGCGACATCCTACACACACTGTCACGCGTAAATCAAAACCACTCAATTCGTTTCTGCTGGGTCCCAAGTCACGTTGGGATCCAAGGAAATGAAAAGGCAGACATGTGCGCTGCTAATGCGAAACACAAAACTATAACTAAAATAAAGCTACCTTTGAAGGATGGGCTTCGAGCTATTTGCAGAGCACTAAATAACAAATGGCAATGTCATTGGAACATGAACACTAATAACAAATTGCACATTATCAAACCAGTGCTAGGTGAATGGAAAACCTGCTATCACCAAGAACGCTTCATGGAGGTAATTTTAACCAGACTCCGAATAGGGCACACACACCTCACGCACAATTATCTACTCACAAAGGAAGCACAACCGGTATGTGATAAATGTCAAGAACCACTTACGGTACTACACATTCTAATTACATGCCCACATATTGAAAGACAAAGACAAAAACATTTCCACGATCTATACGATTCACATATACCACTACACCCCATTCTCATTCTGGGAGACGATCCCCTTGTCCCTTTTACAGATGTAGTGAATTTTTTGGACGAAGTAGGCTCTTTGAACAGACTTTAAATAACGCATGTTTTACTCTTTTCTATCACTGACTATCACTAACACCCTGTGACTGGCGCAGCAAAGCCTAAGTCGCTTTTGCGCCAATAAACCCAATCTAACTAACTAACTTTCAGGTATGTTCTATTCACTTTTTTTATTTCTTTATTTTTTCAGGAAACAAGAACAAAAAACACAAAATTATAATAGAGACACCTTCCTACCAGAGTCAACGAGGCAAAAGGCGCCTTTCTGGCGCCTGCCGAGGCCTCGTTTCTCTGACGTACAGCACACAGCGATCACCGCTGTCGAAACAAAAAACAAAAAAAGTATGTGCAAGTATACACTGCATACATTGTAGGACACAAATAAAAAGTTGGGGGCGGGGGGATTTGGTCTGGAAGCAGGACATATAGACAAGCATTTTAAGTTCAGAATGCACTCGAGAGTTTCTCCCCGCAGGGGCGTCTGCGTAGGCAGGCGTTTGGTGGGTTGCGACACCACGGACCCGAGCACACGGGGTTGGACCCTCCCACGCGTAGCCGTGCGTGGCTTAGTCGTGTCTGGGGAAAGGGGAACCTGGAGGTTGAGCTAATGCCGGGTGGATGGACCTTTCAGGCCCCCCGGCGGAGGCAACACACCTCTTTGGCCTCTGCTTCACATAGACGGCACCCCCGGACTGACCCACCCGGGGGAAACCGGTGGTCGCCTTTTCCTGTCCCCCTCTCCAACCTTTGCTTTCCTATCTCCTTTCTTTTACTCTCCTATCATCTCTTCTTTTCCGTCACTTCCTAATTTTCACAGGCGGCTTGGGTTAACCTTGTGTATGTGCCCTCCCTTGGGTATAATATATTAGGTTATAGTGGCAATGTACGGTTGGCGCCTGCAGCCTTACGCGTTAAGTGCTGCAGCGTCCCCTAGTTGGGCTCCGTGGTGGGTGGCCGCCATTGCTGCCGAAATAAACCAAACCAGTATGGGAACGCCTGCATTTCCCCGTTTACTTGATCGTCACCCTCACAAGAGGGGACGCACCGAAGAACTATTAAGCTTATTCAGACCAAGAGAAATTTTCCCCCGTTACCAAGTAGTTCACAGTGAGAAGACCGAAAAACCAGCAAGAACCGTATCCCCTTTTCTAGTCGCAAAAGGCTTGACTGACGCCCTGGCCCAGGTTACAAAGTCACCAAAATGGCGAGCGGGGACCTCCTGCTTGAGATCCGTGATAAAGAGCAGCACAATAAACTCAACAAGCTTGTGGCATTTGGAGACATTCCTGTTACCGTTTCACCTCACCGTTCTATGAATACAGCACGCGGAGTAGTTTCTGATGCAGATCTCATTGACTTGTCCGAAACCGAACTATTGGAGGGCTGGAAAGAGAAAAATGTAACCAATGTACAGCGTATCATTATCCGACGAGACAATAAAGAAATTCCTACAAAACACCTGATCCTGACCTTTGCCACTTGCGATCTGCCACAAACAATAGAAACCGGATACACTAAGATAGCTGTCAGACCATACATACCTAATCCAAGACGATGTTTCCAATGTCAAAGATTTGGCCACGGCTCGCAGAGCTGTCGTCGTAGACTTACATGCGCGAAATGTGGAGTCCAAGGTCACGCCTCAGATAACTGCGAAGCGACACCACACTGTGTAAACTGTGATGGTGAACATCCAGCTTACTCCAGATCCTGTCCTAACTGGAAAAAGAAAAAGAAATTATCACTCTCAAAGTGCGCGAGAACATATCGTTCAGGGAAGCACGTAAAAGGTGCTCACCATTCCACACTACCACATATGCTGATGCGGCGTGTCAAGGGGCAGCGTCGCAGCGGCTACTGCCACCTGCCCAGCTCGCGCGCAGCGAGCTGTCGCTTGTGGCTCCTGCCCCCAGGGTGGAAGGAGCTAAGTCTACTCCACCCAACCAGCGAACAGGCCCGGTTACCCTAGGGTTGCCGGCACCACAACAGTCCTCGCCCGCAGGGGCGTCTGCGTAAGCAGGCGTTTGGTGTGTTGCGACACCACGGACCCGAGCACATGAGGGTTGGACCCTCCCGCGTGTCGCCGTGCGTGGCTTAGCCGTGTCCGGGGAAAAGGGGATCCTGGGAGTTGAGCCGAAGCCGGGTGTTTGGACCTTTATGGCCCCTCGGCAGAGGCAACAGACTCCTTTGGCCTCTGCTTCACGTAGACGGCACCCCCGGACTGACCCACCCGGGGGAAATCGGTAGTTGCCTTTTCCTGTCTCTCTCTCCCTCCAACCTTCGTCTTTCTTACTTTCACTCTTTCCTGTCCTCTCTTTATTTTCCTTTCACTTCCGACTTCGCGGGCAGCAAGGGTTAACCTTGTGCATTATATCCTGCCTTGGGTATATGTATTTGGTTATAGTGGTGGCGTACAGTTGGCGTTTGCAGGACCTGTCCCTTACAGACTCTGCAGCGTCCCCTTGTTGGGCTCCATGGTGGGTGGCTGGCGCCACCGCCGAAACTCATCCCACATATATGGATAGCTCCTTTCCTGCACTTGCTGATCGCCGCCCGAAACGGGGGCGCACCGAAGAAATATTCCAATTTTTTGGCCGACAAATTGAGAACTTTCCACGATACCATGTGGTACATAGTGAGAAAACTGACAAGTCTGTGAGAGTGATCTCACCCTTTATTGTTGCAAAGACTCTGACAGAGACTATAGGACCAGGTTACAAGGCGACGAAGTTGGCCAGCGGTGATCTCCTTCTGGAACTCCGCGATAAGAAACAACATGATAAACTACAGAATCTAGTGTCGTTTGGAAATTTTCCTGTGACTGTGACCCCGCACCGCACCATGAACACCTCCCGCGGTGTTATTTCTGATGACGACATGTTGGAGCTCACTGAAGATGAACTTCTGGAAGGATTTAAGGAACAAAATGTTTTGGCTGTAAAACGAATCAAGATGAGGCGCGATGGTAAGGAGATTCAGACAAAACACATAATTCTTACGTTTGGTTCAAGTGTTCTACCCGAGACCATTGAGGCCGGATACGTCAAACTACGTGTCAGGCCATACGTGCCAAACCCGCTCCGATGCTTCAAGTGCCAAAGATTCGGCCACAGCTCTCAGAACTGCCGAGGCCGACTGACATGTGCTAAATGTAGTGCCACTGAGCATCTCTCTGAATCATGCGAAAACTCTCTCCACTGTGTGAACTGTGATGGGGAGCACGCCGCATACTCGCGGTCGTGCCCATCCTGGAAAAAGAAAAGGAAATAGTGACAATTAAGGTAAAAGAAAACATAACTTTCAAGGAGGCACGCAGGCGGGTATTGCACCTACCAAAAACCAGCTTTGCCGAAGTGGCGCGTCAGGGGGCAGCGCCACAGCGGCTTCCGGCGGCTGTCCGGCTCACACACAGTGAGCTGCCAGCGACGCCATCCGCCCCCTCGGCGGCTGCAGCTAGCGCTGCTCCGCAACCCCAGCAGAAGGGGCCATCAACCTCCGGGCTAGTGGCCTCCAAGGCCTTGTCCCTCGAGAAGAGGCCTTCACCGCGAACAAACCGCTCTCAAGAGCGGGTGTCCAGCGCTCCGCAAGAGCCAATGGACACATCTTCCAGCCAGACGGCGCAGCCAGCGCCAAAGGAGCGGCGAGAATCTCTCGACCGCTCCAAAAAAGAAAAAGCCCGCATCACAGGGCCCGACAAGGGCTCTGTAAGTTAAATTAGTCTCTTTTTTAAACACACAGCACAAAAAACACTTCCAACATGAATACACAAATAATACAATGGAACGTCAGAGGACTCCTACACAACCTCGATGACGTCAAAGAAATCCTACACAGGTTTAATCCTAAGGTGCTGTGTGTTCAAGAGACACACCTTAAACCTACACAATCAAACTTTCTCCGGCAATACGCCATTTTTCGTAAAGACCGCGATGACACAATCGTGTCTTCCGGTGGTGTGGCTATTGTAGTCGATAGAGGTATTGCCTGCCGGGAATTAAAACTTCGTACGCCCCTAGAGGCAGTTGCTGTCCGAGGGGTGTTGTTTGACAAGCTAATCACTATTAGTTCCATATACATCCCTCCCAGCTATCCACTTAATAAAACGGAATTTCAAAACTACATAAATGAGCTTCCGGAGCCATACATAGTTCTCGGAGATTTCAATGCACATAACACCTTGTGGGGAGACACGCGTTGTGATGGAAGAGGTCGCCTAATTGAAAACTTCCTTTTTTCCTCGGGAGCATGTTTACTTAATAAGAAAGAGCCAACGTACTACAGCGTGGCGCATAATTCATACTCCTCCATAGATTTGAGTATCGTGTCGAGTACACTAATTCCGTACCTGCAGTGGTCCGTTCTGAAGAACCCCTTTGGGAGCGACCACTTTCCAATTATACTAAGCTTAACAAAACAAGATGGTTGCTCGCCACATGTTCCCCGATGGAAGGTTAACTCTGCTAACTGGCAACTTTTTAAAGAAATAACATATTTAGGCCGGGATGACATTGCGTCTCTTAACATAGACGATGCTGTGGCGTATATAACACGTTTTATCATTGACGCTGCAGAAAGGTGCATACAACAAACTAATGGACTAGCTAATAAGCGTCGCCTGCCTTGGTGGAACGAGGAATGCCAAAAAGCACGTAAAAAGCAAAACAAGGCCTGGGGATTGTTTCGCAACTCCCCAACAGCCGAAAACTTGATTAATTTTAAACAAGCAAAATCGCAGGGCAGGAGAACGCGCAGACGTGCTAAAAGAGAGAGCTGGGAAAAGTACATCTCCAGCATAAACTCGTATACAGATGAAACGAAAGTCTGGAATAGGGTGAATAAATTAATAGGTCGGGAGTCACATCCCCTACCCTTAGTAAATAGCCAAGGTGATAGCCTGGAAGACCAGGCGGATACTCTAGGCAAACACTTCGAATATGTATCGAGTGAATCGCACTATACAGAATCTTTCCTGAAGTTCAAAGAACGCGAAGAGCGGCAGCCCCTTAATCGCAAAGGTTCATCAAATGAGGCTTACAACCGACCATTCAGCTTAGCCGAACTTAAAGCATCTCTCGCTTGTTGCAACAACTCAGCGCCAGGTGGCGACCGTATCATCTACGAAATGATTAGGTACTTACACCCCGAAACACTGACAACACTCCTCTCTCTCTTTAATGCCATGTGGGCGGCTGGATATATTCCTTCCTTGTGGAAAGAAGCCATAGTCATCCCGATTCTTAAACAAGGCAAGGACCCGTCTTTAGCTAGCAGCTACAGGCCAATAGCGCTAACAAGCTGCCTGTGCAAGTTGTATGAAAAAATGATAAACCGGCGCCTAATCTGTTTCCTAGAAAATGACAAAATACTAGACCCCTTCCAGTGTGGCTTCCGAGAAGGTAGGTCAACAATAGACCACCTTGTTCGCATCGAGGCAAACATCAGAGATGCGTTTATACACAAACAGTTTTTACTTTCGGTCTTTCTAGATCTAGAGAAAGCGTACGACACGACATGGCGCTTCGGGATTCTGCGAGATCTTTCCGCGATGGGGGTCCGTGGAAATATGTTAAACACAGTCGAAAGCTACTTGTCTAACCGGACGTTTCGCGTAAGAGTGGGCAATGTTTTATCTAGAACATTCACCCAGGAGGCTGGCGTGCCACAAGGGGGTGTGCTTAGTTGCACGCTCTTTATTGTAAAAATGAACTCCCTGTATACAGTTATTCCACGCAGCATGTTTTATTCTGTGTATGTCGATGATGTACAGATAGGTTTCAAATCATGCAACATTGCTATCTGCGAACGGCAGGTACAGCTTGGATTAAACAAACTGTCTAAATGGGCTGATGTAAATGGATTTAAAATAAATGCAAAGAAAAGTACGTGCATACTTTTCTCAAACAAAAGAGGCATGACACCAGTGCCAAATCTCACGATTAATCAAGAGGAACTATCCGTGAGCAGTGAACATAAATTCCTGGGAATAATTCTAGACTCAAAGCTCACCTTTATCCCCCACCTTAAATATTTGAAGGCAAGGTGTCTGAAGACGATGAACCTTTTAAAAATTTTGTCGCGCGCAACATGGGGTAGTGACCGAAAATGCCTACTGAACTTGTACAACAGTCTTGTCCGATCACGCCTTGATTACGGGGCTATAATTTATAATTCCGCAACGCCAAGTGCATTAAAAATTCTAGACCCCGTTCACCATCTGGGCATCCGCCTCGCGACCGGTGCTTTCCGAACAAGTCCGATCCACAGCCTCTACGTAGAGTCGAATCAGTGGTCACTTCATCTGCAGCGTTCATACAATAGTTTTACATATTTTCTTAGAGTACACGCGAACATTGAACATCCCTCTTATTCAACCATAAACGACATGACCACTGCCACACTCTTTCAAAATCGACCGGCATCGAGAAAACCGTTCTCTTTGCGTGTGCGGAATCTTAGTGAGGAAATGGGTGTTCCGTTGCTTGAACACTGTCTTATGGCTCCAGCGAAACTGTTACCGCCGTGGCAGTGGCAGCTCATAGAGTGTGACACATCATTCGTGGAGGTCACTAAGCACGCACCAGAGGCACATATCAAATGCATTTCCTTGAACTCCAGTCCAAGTACACATGCACAGAGTTTTATACAGACGCTTCTAAGTCACGTGACGGGGTGTCATATGCAGCCGTCGGCCCATCCTTCTCGGAATCCGGTGTACTCCACCCGGAAGCAAGTATCTTTACGGCTGAGGCCTATGCTTTATTGTCAGCTGTGAGGCATATAAGGAAATCTAAACTTCAAAAATCAATCATATTTACAGACTCTCTAAGTGTCGTAAACGCTTTAAAGTCACCCTGTAAACAGAAAAATCCTACACTCATTGAGCTCTATTCCGTACTGTGTAGAGCATATGTATCTAACCAGCATATCATTATATGCTGGGTGCCTGGCCATAGAAGCATTGAGGGTAATGTGCTAGCTGACCGAATGGCTACGTCAATAACATCGCACGCTACTAATCCTTCAGCTGCTGTTTCTGCAACAGATTTGAAACATTTCTTCCGTAAGAAATTGCGAAGCCATTGGCAACGTCTGTGGGATGCACAAACAAATAATAAGCTTCACTTGATTAAGCCACAGTTAGGTTTCTGGCCCCCCGTAACGAAAACACGACGAACTGATGTCCTATTCTGTCGTCTCAGAATAGGTCATACATTTGGCACCCATAGTTTTTTGTTGACCGGGGATGAACCACCAACCTGTGGTAGATGTGGTGAGAGGCTAACCGTCCTCCATGTTCTCCTGGAGTGTCGGGATGCCGAAGCAGATAGAAAAAAACATTTCCCTTTAGCTTACCGCTATCATGTCCCTCTGCATCCCAGTATGTTTCTTGGTGAGGAACCGCTGTTTAGCACCAAAGCAGTCCTCGCTTTCTTAAACGACGTGGTACTGCATGTTATAAGCCCAATAAATTCATAGCACATCCTCCCTCCAGAGGATGCTGCTGTGATAGTAGTTTTGTATAAGCACATGCCTCCAGGCCCTTGTGGTTCAAGGGCTCTGTTTAGGCAGTAGTGCTTCTGTCCAATTACTACATTTTAAATATTTTAAATATCGTGTCCTCTTTTCTCAATGCATTCTTCATTTCATAGTAACCTCATTAGTAATGATCTTAGTACCTGTATATTTACGCACTTTACAGCGATTATTTTAGGCCCTTTACAGCCACACTTCATCAACTTCTCGAGAATTCATCGCTCCCCTGCACAGCTCACAAACACTGGCATGGCGCTCTTTGGCCATAACTGGCCCTTGCGCCATAAAACACACACATCATCATCATCATCACAACAGTCCTCGGTGGCAGCCTGCGCTTCGCTAGCGAACCCGCAGCCCCAGCAGCTCCCACGTGTTGCAGTAAGGCTGCCTCACCCTCACCGGCCCCTGCTGTTGCTGGCAACAGCCGGCGCAGCTCAGGCCCAAAGGCATCCCCTCGACATCCGGGCTGGTGGGCGCAAATGTCTCGTCCTTCGCGGCGAGACTTTCTCGTGAAACTTCTCGCTCGCAAGAGCGCGTGCCGGCACCTCACAAGAGGCCAATTGGACACCA